>NC_057802.1:264040881-264355145 GCF_018294505.1 Triticum aestivum
GCCGTCCTCCTCCTGCAATCACGGCAAGGTCAATGCCAAGGGATCGTGCCCCCAACACACGTTGACGAGGGGCGAGTGATGAGCTTACGCTGGGGGCTATGCCGGGGGCTGCTGTTCGGGCTGCTCAACACCACCAGCGGTGTACCAGAAACCTGCCGGGGGCTGGCCGCCCGCCGAAGCCCTGGCCCTCTTCACCCTCTGGGCCAGCGTCTCCGCATCCCTGCAAAGATGAAAACGAATCAAGATAAGCGGCACAGTTTGAGGAGACGGAGATGACAAAAAAGAGAGCAAGATACTTACTCATCCTCCACCTCCTCTTCCGCTGCCTTCCTTTTCCTCCTTGGGCTGAGGGACCCAAAATCGAAGACAACCTCCGTGTCATCATCTGCGGGGGGAGGGGAAGCAGATGGAGTCCGAGGGCACTTGGACGAAGAAGAGGTAGTTGCCTTCTTCTTTGCCACCGCGGCCTTCACCACCTTCCTCGCCGCCACGGCCCTCGTCTGGCGCACGGACGCCTCCTAGGTTTGCTGCGGCTGCGCGGCCCTGCCAGGCCGGACTGGCTCGCAAGAGCTGGCCCGCCGCAGGACTCGCCCCCTCCCCGTGGCCGAAGGGTCGACAGTCTCGACCTCCTCCGACGACAACTCATCGACTACTTCTTCAATAAGAGAGGCCCTGGTGTCGGCGCTGCTGGCCTCCCCAACGGACTCCGCCCACTGGGCGAGCTCCCTCTCCTCTTCGGCCGCCGCGGCCTCGTCCTCCACACCGCCAGCGCTGTCGGCCTCCCTGGCGAGCTCCGCCTTCACCGTCGTGGCGGCGATGTAGTCCAGCTCTGCCTGGGTGGTGTCCTGGACGAGCAGCGGCTCGTCGCGGATGTACTTCTCCTCCAAGGTATCGAAGAACTCCTGCACTTGATTCTCCGGTGGCTCGGCCCAATTTGGGACGAGGCCATGCGCATAACTCCGGCATCACGGCGATGATGTCGTTTCGGCGCGAGTTATTTCTCAGCGGGACCACCCCCGCCGGCAACCCAAACAAGGGCCCTTGGCAACCTTGCCGGTTTTGGCGGCCTTGCCGGACCACTCGACATTGCCCTCGCGGTTCACGTCGAGCTCGAAGAGCCGCTGGCAGAAGTGGGTGTGCCCCATCACCGTGAGGATGTGGTCGAGGCCGGGGTGAAGCCTCATGATGTCGGCTGCATTCGTGAAGAGCCAGGCCGGCCTCCCCTTGTTGTGTAGTGGAGCGATTCGGCGGCGGATGAAATCCGCCCCGATCATCTCAAGGGTGAGCCCGGCCTCGGTGAGGCGAAGAATCCTGGTAGTGGCAACCGTGAGCTTCGCGTCGTCGGCGTCAACATTGCACCAGTCATTTCTGCGGACCGGCGGCGCCTGGCGAACCTGGCAGAATTCTTGTGGATCCTCCTCCTCAATCCAGCACCACCGGCCCCGCCACTCATCCCACCTCCCCTTCTGAGCACCCTCCGGGAATGTCCCCTTGGACCTTGGGATCCAGGCGACACAACCGGAAATGGCGCACCCCTTTGGATCTGAGGGAAGAAGTAGTGGCGGAAGAGCGCCGTGTTGGGATGCACCCCGACGAAGCCCTCGTAGAGGTGCACAAAAAGAGCCATGCACGCCACGGCGTTTGGGGTAAAATCCAGAAGGTGGAAGCCGTAGGTGTGCATGACGTCATTGAAGAAATCAGAGAAGGGGGCAAAGGCCGCAAGAAAAGTAGTCGATGAAGAATGGGTACTGATTCGGGCCGGCTTCGGTGAAAGCAGTAGGGATGACGCGCGTGGCCGGATGCCCCGTCCTCTCCCCCCCGTCTTGCACCCCCACAGGTGCTAGAAGTAGTCCCGAAGATGGACCGCGTCGACCGACGTGGGGAAGTAGGCAGACTGCGTCCGCCGCACTGCCAACTCGCTCTCTGGCGGCTCCTTCGCCCCGGCATCCTTGGCCACTCCCTTGCTTTTACTAGTTTTGGGTGCCATGGCAGCTGCGAGAGGCGAAGGGGGAAGAACGACGAAGACGCGGCGGCGGCAAGCAAAGGCAAAAGGTTGAGAGGGAGGAAGAAGGGGACGGCTGTTCCGAGATTGGAGAGGGCACAAAGGGTAAATGAGCAGCGCGTGTGCAGTTATTCCTTTTTATGGGGAAGGCGCGGGCCACCTCTTTCCCATTTACTGTGATATGACGCATGCGTGCGGGAACCGCCCCACGCATGACCCCCACGTCACGCACGACCCTCCACGACACTCATTCAACGCGGGACGTGGGGGAGCGCACCGGATGAGAAGTTACCGCGGTAAAAATCCGCCCCGCCTACCAGCGCACCGTTCTGGGCCTGGCCCAACAACGTGTCGCGCTTATGTGTGGTCCAGGCCCGGGGGCTCCTGTCGGTGTACAAAAGTAGGGGCTCTTCTTTTTACCCCTTTACTTGTGCACGGGCAGTCGGAGCCGCGCCCACGGCCACACTAAGTAGGGCAGGGAAGGGGAGCCGAAGCACGAAGCGATCAGAGCAATGCCAAGACCAAGAGATGCAAAGAGCAAGAGGGCGAGGTGGACTCCCCCGGCAAGACTCTTGCCGGGGCAGCCTCCGCAGCCCCGACAAGAGCCTTGCCGGGGCAGCTTGCCCAACACCAGCAGAGCGAGCCACCCTTGAGCCCGTGAGTTCCAACGCCGCCAACAACCACGTTGGAACCAAGGCTCGGGAGGCACCTCCGTGGGGGCATGTAGATCTTTGTCAAGATCATAAACACACAAGATCAGATGAGGATCAGAAGACGGCGATCCTCAGCGGGATCCTAGCTGAGGAAATCCACGAGACCCCCAGCAAGACGCTTGGCAGGGAAGACAACGATGCCACGGCAAGACCCTTGCCGGGGCCCCGGCAAGGCCCTTGCCGAAGACACCTACGGGGCCACAGCCAGGCCCGCATCTGCCAAGGCTCCACCACCGTCCCCATGCAGCTGCCAGCTCAACAAGCTGAGCAGGCACCTGCGTGGCGACGAGCGGCCTCCACGACCAACCCAGCAAGCACCTGCGTGGTGGCATGCAGATCTTCGTGAAGGCTCCACCACCGCACCAGCCCAGCAGCCAGCCAACGTGGCACCATGACGCCTCGTCAGCTCGGACTCGTGTCGAAGCCAGGCGAGGCAACGACAGCTGGGACGTGCTTCCTTGCCGTCCCCGATAAAGCAAGAGGGGCACGTCGGCAGCGCATTAAATGCGTTTGTCCGACGGTGCCAGTGGATAGACTCATCCACTATAGACCTTTACACTTCCTGTGTGCCACTGTGGCAACCCCTTTCCTATAAAAGGAGGCACGAGGTGACCAGGAGAAGGATTCAGATCTTTTGGGCAAGTCACGCCCCGTAGCTAGCTCAAGAACACAAGAACACTCAAATACATCCACCAATGCAGGACTAGGGTATTACGCATCTTCGCGGCCCGAACCTGGGTAAACGATCTGTGTGCTTCCTGTCAGACCCGCTCCTTGCACAACCCCGCGCCCACCAACCATAGAAGGGATCCCAGTGATCCCATAGGTGTCGTTCCCACCGACCAAGCACATGCTCTAGTGCACCAAAGTTGGTTGAAAAATCACATGTGTGTCTTTGGGTGAATTTATAGGTCCCATGCAAGAAATGCGAATGAAATTCAAACATCTGGGCGTCGTGGCTCGGCCATAAAGATTGAGAAACTTGGTTTTTTAATTCCTGTAAATCCAAAACACAACTGAATGTCATGAAACTTGGCATGGTGTCATGACATGGCACCAACATGCTGCGGTAATTTTTTGGCCGAATTGGGACAAGCTTTGGTGTAAGCTTCTTGCAAACCGGAGCTTCCCTCAAGAAGACTCGTAGTTCCGAGAGGGAACTTGTCACTTCCGTGTGCGAAACAACATACGTACACTGCCTTCTCCCGCCTTAAATTTTTTACACAGGCGGATTAGACCAAATAGAAGTATCATGCTAAATTTTGGAATTATTCCGAGTTCGTTTGGCCTTTTTATACATTAATTGAGTTTCTGGGCATTTAATGTGCATAATTCAAATTTCAACTACAAGCACATGTTCCAGTGCACCAAAGTTGGATGAAAAATCACATGTGTGTCCTTGGGTGAATTTCTAGGTCCCATGCAAGAAATGGGAATGAAATTCAAACTTGTGGGCGTTGTGGCTCGGCCGGAAAAATTGAGAAACTTGGTTTTTTAATTCCTGTAAATCCAAAACACGCCTGAAAATCATGAAACATGGCATGGTGTCATGATATGGCACCTACATGTTGTGGTAAATTTTTTGGCCGAATTTGGACGAGCTTTGATGTAAGCTTCTTGCAAACCGGAGCTTCCCTCAAGAAGGCTCATGGTTCCGAGAGGGAACGTGTCACCTCCGTGTGCGAAACGACATACGTACAATGCCTTCTCCCGCCTTAATATTTTACAAAGGTAGATTAGACCAAATAGAAGTATCGTGCTCAATTTTGGAATTATTCCGGGTTCGTTTGGCCTTTTTTATACATTAATTGAGTTTCTGGGCAATTAATTTACATAATTTAAATTTGAACAACAAGCACATGCTCAAGTGCACCAAAGTTCGTTGATAAATCACATGTGTGTCCTTGGGTGAATTTCTACGTCCCATGCAAGAAATGGGAATGAAATTCAAACATCTGGGCGTCGTGGCTCGGCCGGAAAGATTGAGAAACTTGGGTTTTTTAATTCTTGTAAATCCAAAAGAAGCCTGAAAATCATGAAACTTGGCATGGTGTCATTACATGGCACCAACATGCTGCGGTAATTTTTTGACCGAATTGGGACAAGCATTGGTGTAAGCTTCTTGCAAACCGGAGCTTCCCTCAAGAAGGCTCGTGGTTCCGAGAGGGAACGTGTCACCTCCGTGTGCGGAACGACATACGTACACTGCCTTCTCCCGCCTTAATTTTTTTACACAGGCAGATTAGACCAAATAGAAGTATCATGCTAAATTTTGGAATTATTCCGGGTTCGTTTGGCCTTTTTTATACATTAATTGAGTTTCTGGGCATTTAATGTGCATAATTCAAATTTGAACTACAAGCACATGCTCCAGTGCACCAAAGTTGGTTGAAAAATCTCATCTGTGTCCTTGGGTGAATTTCTAGGTCCCATGCAAGAAATGGGAATGAATTTCAAACATCTGGGCGTCGTGGCTCGGTCGAAAAGATTGAGAAACTTGGTTTTTTAATTCCTGTAAATCCAAAACATGCGTGAAAATCATGAAACTTGGCATGGTATCATGACATGGTACCAACATGCTACGGTAATTTTTTTGGCTGAATTGGGACAAGCTTTGGTGTAAGCTTCTTGCAAACCGGAGCTTCCCTCAAGAAGGCTCGTGGTTCCGAGAGGGAACGTGTCACCTCCGTGTGTGAAACGACATATGTACACTGCCTTCTCCCGCCTTAATTTTTTACACAGGCAGATTAGACCAAATAGAAGTATAGTGCTAAATTTTGGAATTATTCCGGGTTCGTTTGGCCTTTCTATACATTAATTGATTTTCTGGGCATTTAATGTACGTAATTCAAATTTGAACTACAAGCACATGCTCCAGTGCACCAAAATTGGTTGAAAAATCACATGTGTGTCCTTGGGTGGATTGAATAGGTCCCATGCAAGAAATGGGAATGAAATTCAAACACCTGGGCGTCGTGGCTCGGCCGGAAAGATTAAAAAACTTGGTTTTTTAATTCCTGTCAATCCAAAACACGCCTGAAAATCATGAAACTTGGCATGGTGTCATGACATGGCACTAACATGATGTGGTAATTTTTCTATCTGATTTGCGAAGGCGCACACATTAATAAGTGATTTTGGAATGAGTGCTGTCACGTTACAAATCGGAAACACAAGTATTATTGAAACCGTGGGCGTTCTACTTACCAATTACGTGCTGCTAGGCATCCCCTTTTTTATTGGCTAGGAGGTGCCACGCGGTGTAGCTTTTTGAGTATGGGAGGCGTGCGATCAGAGCTCTGCGCGTGCTCATCGGGAGGAGAGCCCTTTGACCTCTACCCGCCGCGCACCACCCTCCCTACGTCTCCATTAATGGAGCCCGAGCCCCTATTCTACGACGTGGCTATATGTTTCACAGGACTGAGATTTAAGAGAGAAAAATGAAAATCTGAAAAGAAAGTTTTGCACGAATCTTGTTGTAAGATCCGACGGACCTATATAGCATCGACTGCGACTTATAGCAAGCATGGTGAACATAAGGACGATGACAGTGGATAATAATTGTCTTACATATTTAGGAACATAATTTTAAAAAGCCACATGCGGCAACGCCCGAAATACACAAGGGCAAAAGAAGAAGGAAGACAACGATCTGGCTCGCTGATCTCTACTTTCTTGATGCGTTGCTGCAGGCCACGGGAACTAGTCTCTGCGACGAGCGGCGTTGAGCTCTTTCTTGTCCTCAAGATGCTGCTTGAGAGCATCAACGGATTCCTCGACCAGCCTTCTGCGCTCGATGCGCAGCATGGCATTCTCGTCCATAAGTTTCTCGACGATGACACCAGTCCGCTTCGACAAGGCAGTGGTCTCCTCCTGCTGCTCCGCACTTCCGACGATCTTCGCCCTCAGCAGGTCGCGCTCGGCCAGGAGCTTCGTATTTCTCTCATTTAGTTGCCGGATGACGCTGGTAGCCTGTTCAAAAGAGGCTTTCATGTCGCCCTACAACCTCGCCCAGCCGGAGATCTGATCCATCCGGCTATGGACGATCGCATGCATGCGCCTATAAGAGTCCTCACCTGCCCACGAGATATTTTCCCAGGCCGCTGTGGCGCGGGAGGACATCTCTGCTGCATTCACGGCGCGGCGGGACATTTCTTCTGCTTCCGCGGCACGGCCGGACCAGTCTGCTGCATCGACGACGCGGCGGGACCTTCGTGCTGCTTCGGTGGCACGGCGAGGCCTCTGTGCTGGTATGGCCGCGCGACAGGACATGCCGACTGCGTTCGCGGCGAGGCGGGACATCTCTCGTGCTTCCACTTCCATGCTCGCATCTCCCTGGTGGCAATCTTTTGACCCAGAACTCACGCTGGCCATGGCAGATGCAAGGGAACGATGATGAATGACTTGTTTGTTTTTGTAGATAAGGAGTTGAGGAGGAATGTGCAAGCATCTTGGAGTAGTAGTATTTATAACCGGGTACTAATACGCTCCTAAGTGGGAAACCGTTTAGGTTTTGATCGGTGTGAACAGGTTTGCAATTTAGAATGTGACGGGACGCAGGCTCAAAATTTATTGAGGGTTATAAGTGCGGCACTATTCCCGGAAGGCGTAACATGGGCACACCTTCTCGGCCGCGTACGTGGCGTTTGCACCATAGGGTGCACCGTAATAGGCAATGTTAGCACACGTCTTGTTCCAACAAGCGTGCGCGCTCGTTATTACCATCGCGCACGCTTATTTTAATTAGAATGTGTGTGCCCGTCTAGCACACACATGTTGATCTATCTAATTGTTTCTGTTTGTTGTGGCTAATCGCAAATAGTTCATCCGTGTGAAGTGTATGCCATCAGTCGCAGACACTTTGATCTGACTGACCCGTTTCTGTTTTGTTGCGTAATCGCAAACAGTTAATCCTTCTGAAGCGTATGCCCTCAATCGCACACACCTTTATCAAGCTTCCCGTTTCTATTGTTCCTCCTTATCACAAACAGTTCATCCGAGTGAACCGTATGTTGTATATCGCACACGCCTTCATCTGGCTGCCCGTTTCTTTTGTTCCGCCTCATCGCAAACAGTTCATTGAACTGAATCGTATGCCCTGCATCGCACACACAACTAAAATCGGAACCGTGTTTGATGGCTCTGCCACCGCAAACGTTCTGCACCTTTTTTGACGGTTCATTTACATCACCGTTTGCGATTATTGTATCGCACACAGTTTCGTCGAAGGGTCTCTGATCGTAGTGTCGCGTTAGCAGCATCCTACAGTAGTGAGAGCCAGTCCATATGGGCGAACAGAGCAACACGGATGACCCAGCGCACAACACCAACTCGCCAAGTCCTGCTCGAGCCTCCAGTCCTGTGAAAAGAGGGCGAAGATATCATTTCATCACACACAGTGGTCGATGAAGAGGTCAACATCACTGGAGAAGCTTATAAGGATCCAGAAGCATCAAACACTTTGGCCAAATTCATGGCTGAGCCATAAATATTGGCTATAGGGAAAACCAAGCTAGAGTTTCCCAATTTTGAGGAGATGAGCGCCGATGACCTTCATCAGCAATAATTAACCCGACTGTCTGAGAGTCAGGATGCTGAGATGAGTATGGTAAATACACTGAAGTGCAAATATGATGTACGCAACACACCTTCTCTTTTGCCATATATACTCTTGTAGCCCCAAGTTTTAAGCATAGGAAAAATATGACTGTGCTTAAGACTTTGTGGAAACGTAATGAGCACAGTGTAGTCCCCAAGGGCTGGGTTGTTATGAAAATAACAGGTTGGTTCTTCAAAATATCACCTTAGTCAATTAATTGAAAAAGAGCGACCTATAGCCCCATGGGCCGGCTCATCTCCGTGAGATAGCCGGGTCTTTCCAGTATATAGGTATAAAAAGTGACTTGCATTAGCCCCCAAGTGCCATGTAGGGTGTCTGCAGCTACTTGGGACTTTATGACATAGCAATTTTTGTCTCATGTGGCCCCCAAGTGCTGGGTCGTCAGCCTGCGGTGACTCGAAGCTTGTAAATGATCTTGAAACTAAGAATTGTATCTGTTGTGACATGATATGGTGAAATTGGCCGAGGCAAAGGCTGCTGGCTTGCAAGAAGTGTTGAGGACAGAGAAAAAACTTTGTGAGAAAGCAGATGACTCCTCATTTTTGCAACAGTCAATTTTGATTGCCTCAGAGAACTGATACTCCTTGAAAGCCGCTCATGAGTAAGAAAAAACAATAATTGAAGCGTGCTGAAGAGGCAGAGAGCCAGCTTGAGCCGGTAATGGAGTAACTGGACACCTTGAAGCACCACATTACCAACATGGCAGTGACTATCTTTGGTAAGTATTATCATTTCTGTAGTCAAAATCCGGCTTATATGTGTGGCCGGCTCATTCAAAACCTTCATTGTGCAGGGAGGAGGAACGACAATGCTGTCCAGCTGCCATTGATAAAATTGAAGGAAATATACACATCAGCTGCCATTGATAAAATTGAAGGCAACATACACTTATCTGGAGCAATTGTATACTGGAGGTATGTATGCAATAATGGGAATAAAAGACACCGCAAACCCCCCTCAAAGGATCAAGGATATGCTCAATGATTTGTCAATAGTGCCTTAGTGGATTCTCAAGTTGAAGAAATCGGCAGCTTGTCCTGGTACTTGCACGTGCAAAAGCTATTTTTTCTTGAGATGGATCATTGTGAGATGCTTGGCAGCTTTCCCTAATACAAACTTGACGACATCTAATTTTCTCAAGAAGACTTTGAGCGCTGTGTGAAAGATATGCGGGTAGCAACAACTCAAATGGTGGAAGAGCTGGACTCAGTCAAATATCAACCCAGCTACTCAGAAGATAAGAAGCGCATCAACCCACTAGAGTACAAACCTTTTTGCTTACTCCTCCACGCAGTAAGCAAACCTTCACTCCTGATGTTGACCCATCCGGTATCCTCACTAATGACTCAACATTCGAGAAATAATCAGCTATTTAGTGGATACCAAGGGACCGCCTGACCGAATAGGCTGAGTCGACACAAGTTGACCCGGCGGCGACTGATGTGGAGGGAGAACATGAAGGCATCAACCCAGAGACCACTCAAGCGGGTTTAAACGAGTAGCCAACTTGAAAACTTTAGTTGATATTTAGCCCAACTATGGCTTGTAATAGGAGAAAAATACTTGCTTATTTGTGGTGCCATCATGCACTTGATACTCTGGGAATATGTGGTAGAAACATATTGAACCGGTGTGATGTTTGCTAATCCAATCATTTATCCTTAATACTTATAGTATTTTTCTGCTTGCGACCATGAGGTGTCGTTTGAATGATAGCCTGGGTCATATATTCATGACCCGAAGACTCTTGTCGTCCTTAAAATCTTTGATCAAAATAACCCGGTGTGCTGTTGACCCGGCGACTCTTGGTCGATATATGCTCAATCTTGATCAAAATAATCTGATGTATTGTTGATCCGGCGACTCATGGTCGATGTAGTAACTAATCAATGAGCAAAGGATCCTGTAAAACAGAATAAAATTCAAAGACACAGATAGATAACTAGAAGTGTTAAGCCAGCTTTCGAGGCACGACAAAAAGACCGGCTTTCGAGGCTCAAGAATTGCTTCAATGAAGCTGGGGTGATAGCCCATGCTTTGTCCTAGCTTTCTGTAAGCCGGCTCTCACATGACATAGCTGGTGTTTTAACCTTGACAAGTTCAAGGTCATTATAGTTTGATTGTCAAGAGTACACCGGGTCACCTTGGCGGAGTAGCATCAAGGAGACAGGCATGTTTGACCAAGATTCATAACGGCATATGCAGGGTCAAGAGGGATGTTACTAGCTAAACTCGATGAGTTGGAAGCCCCCAAGTGACCTATATATGATCAAAAAATAAAGACTCATGCAAAATATATGAGGAAAAACGACAGAGGCCTCGAGTTTTGGGGATGCTGGCTTTATTATAATGATCATAAAGATATATACAAATGTATATTTCAAGGTGTGGAGCCAGTGTCTCTTAAGTATAATAAGGCCGAAGATGAGCAATATTCCATGGCCTGTTATTATTTTCCTCAGAAGTATGTGACTTGTTGTGTTCACGTATGTCGATCAGGTAGTATGACTCATTGTTGAGATTCCTGCTGATGACAAAAGGCCCTTCCCATGGAGGTGAGAGCTTATGCATACTTGTCTGTTCTTGTATCAGACGGACAACTAAGTCACCCTCCTGGAAAGTACGGCTGCGGACCCTATGGATGTAATAGCAACATATGTCTTGCTAATAAATTGTAGATCGTGCTACGGTGAAGTCATGTTCTTCCTCCAAGGCATCCAAAGAGTCCCAACGAGCCAGTGCATTACCTGCTTTGACATAGGCTGCAACTCTGGGAGAATCATGACAGATGTCGCTGGGTAACACGGCTTCTGCACCATAGACCATGAAGAAAGACGTATAGCATGTTGATCTGTTTGGGGTGGTCCGTATGCTCCAAAGGACTAAGGGAAGCACTTCAACCCAACAACCTGGAGTGCGCTCGAGAGGAACCATGAGTCTTGGCTTGATACCTCATAAATTCTCCTGGTTAGCATGTTCTGCTTGGCCATTGGACTGAGAATGTGCTACTCATGCTACATCAAGCTTGGTATGCTCCCTTTGACATAATTGCTTCATAGGCCCCTTAGACAAATTAGGGCCATTATCAGTGATGATGCTATGTGGATAACCAAAGCGAAAAATCAACTTTTTTAGGAATTTGACTGTTGTGGCTACATCACAATTGATGATTGGCCCTGATTCAACCCACTTGGTGAATTTATCAACAACAACCAGAAGACGAGTCTTCTTGTCCTTGGATGGCTTGAATGGACCAACCATATCCAGCCCCCAATCTATGAACGACCAAGTGATGGGAATCATCCGGAGTTCTTGTGCCGGCACATGAGCCTGACGTGCAAACTTCTGGCAGCCATCACACGTGTGTACGATATCCTCAGCATCTGCATGAGACACGAGCCAGTAAAAGCCATGCCCAAAAGCCATTGCCATTAGGGATCTCGAGCCAGCATGATGACTGCAATCACTAGAGTGAATCTCATTGAGGATCTCTCACCCTTCGTCAGGGGAAACACATCGTTGGAAAACACAGGTGATACTGGTTCTGTGCAACTCGCCACTGACATTATTCATAAACTTGGAGCGTTAGACGGTCTAACGAGGAATGAGTTTATCCTCAGGAAGCTCACCTCGAGTTAGATAATCCAGATAAGGAACTGTCCAATCTGGGATAGCATGAAGAGCAACCACCAACTGTGCCTCTGGGTCAGGTATAGCGAGATCTGACTCTGACGGCAGCTTGACAGAAGGATTATGGAGAACATCAAGGAACACAATGGGAGGGACCGGCTTATGCTGAGAGTCGAGTCGTGACAAAGCATCAGCCGCCTCATTGAGCCGGCGATCTATGTGATCAACCTTATAACCTTTAAAATGTCCTGCGTTATTAGTCACATTTTTCCGATAAGCCGCCATGAGGGGGTCCTTAGAATCCCATTTTCCAGAAACCTGCCGAGCGACCAAATCAGAGTCGCCCAGATATATGACCTAGCTAAGGTTCATCTCCTTAGCCATATGGAGACCATGGAGGAGAGCCTCATACTCAACTGCATTGTTGTTAGTAGAGGGAAACATGATCCTCAAAACATAAAAAAATTGCCACCTCGTGGAGAAGTTATTATGACTCCAGCCCCCGAGCCTTCCAATTGTTTGGAACCATCAAAGTGCAGCGTCCAATACGTGTTGTCTGGCTTCTCCTAAGGAACTTGAAGTTCAGTCCAATCATTGATGAAATCCACCAATGCTTGAGACTTGATAGTCATTTGGGGCACATATTTTAGATGATGCACACCAAGCTAGATCACCCACTTTGCAACCCGTCCCGTGGCCTCCCTATTTTGGATGATATATCCCAGAGGGGCTGCACTGACCATGGTGATAGGATGTTCGTGCAAGTAATGCTTCTGCTTGCGACTAGCCATGAAATCACAAAAAACCAGCTTCTGCCAATGTAGGTATCTTTGCTTTGACTCAGTCAAAACATCACTGACATAAGAGACTCGCCTTTGAACTAGATATTCCTTCCCTGCCTCCTTGTGCTCTACGATGACTGCTACACTTACTGCTTTGTTATTGGCAGCAATCTACAGGAGCATAGGCTCTATGTTAATAGGAGCAGCAAGGACGGGCGACTCAGCCAATTGCTTCTTGAGATCCTCAAAGACCTTATCTGCAGCATCGCTCTAGACGAAGTTATCAGTCATTTTCATCATCCGATATAATGGAATTGCCTTCTCGCCGAGGCGTCTTATGAATCGGATCAAGGCTGCAAGCCGACCCACCATGCGTTGGACGTCATTGATGTTGGCTAGCTTGGCAAGTGAGGTTACTGCCTTGATCTTATCTGGATTAGCCTCAATGCCCTGTTCTGAAACCAGGAAACCTAGCAACTTGCCCGCAAGAACACTAAACATGCACTTGGCCATGTGGAGCTTCATCTGGTAAACTCGAAGGTTGTCAAAAGTCTCCATGAGGTCATCCAATAAGGTTTCCTTCTTCTGAGATTTTACCACAATATCATCAACATAAGCATGAACATTTTGTCCAATCTGCTTGTGAAAGCAATTCTGTACACAACATTGATAAGTCGCCCCTACACTCTTGAGCCCAGACGGCATAGAGGCATAGCAGAAAGCCCCAAAGGGTGTGATAAAGTCTGTTTTCTCCTGATCCTCGACGGCCATCTTAATCTAATGATAGCCGGAGTAAGCATCCAGGAAGCATAAGCACTCATAACCAATAGTAGAATCGATGATCTGGTCAATGCGGGGAGGGCAAACAGGTCTTTGGGACAAGCCTTGTTAAGATCTGTGTTAGCAACAAACATACGCCAAGTGTGTTTTTTGTTCGAAACAAGCACTGGATTTGCCAGCCACTCAGGGTGAAATACTTCCACGATGAACACGACAGCTAGGAGCTGGGCCACTTCTTCCCCAATAGCTTTGCGTCTCTCCTCGTTAAAACAACGGAGGTATTTTCTGATAGGTTTCATCTTAGGATCCACATTAAGGTGGTGCTTAGCGAGTTCTCTTGGCACACCTGGCATGTCAGAAGTTTTCCATGCAAAAATGTCTTGATTCTCATGGATGAACTCGATGAGCGCGCTTTCCTATTTGGGATCCATGACAGTCCCAATGGTGAACTGCTGGGATGAGTCGCCAGGGGTGAAATCAACTTGTTTCGTGTCTTCAGCCGACTTAAACTTGAGTAGGGGATCAGACTCTATGGTGGGCTTCTTCAAAGGCGTCATGTTGGCTGGGTCAACATTTGATGTGTAAAACTTCAACAACTTTGCTACACAGGCCGACTCAACATAAGCCACGTCCCCTTCCTCACATTCACGTGTGATTTTCCTGTCACCATCGACCGTGATAGTGCCCTCTGGCCCGGGCATCTTGAGCTTGAGATAAACATAATAGGGCCAGGCCATGAAACGGGCATAAGCCGGCCGCCCGAAGAGGGGATGCTATGGACTCTTTAACTTGACTACCTCAAACGCCAGGAACTCTGATTTGTAGTTATATTCATCGCCAAACACAACTTCTAGCTTGATCCACCCAATGGGATAAGTAGATTTTCCAGGAACAAACCCATGGAATACTGTTGAGGAAGGCTGGAGTTGCTTTTCTAACAGGTACATGCGTCTGAAGGTATCATAGTATAGAATGTTGATGCTACTTCCGCCATGCATAAGCACCTTAGTGAGCTTATAATCATCGACCTGAGGTGCCACCACCACGGCCAGACAACCTGGATTCTCGACCCGGAGGGGAAAGGATTATCCGCCCTACTCTAGGTGACTGGTAGTTCTGACCAATTCTACTATTCAGGAACAACTGGCTCAACCATATTGACAACATGTTTTCTGGAGCTTATGATCCCGTTTGTAAGTGCTGGTCATGAAAACGTGGTACTGCCCACTATTCAACTTCTTGGGGTTGCTCTGGAAACCTATCTGATTGCCCTACTGTTGAATGCCTTGGCCAGGTCGCTAATTTCCTCCATTATTGCCAGAATCCTAGTAGCTAGACCCTAAGTCGCCTGAGCGCTGATAACCGGGATTCTCGAGACCACTAGACGAGCCATCTCCCGGGAAACCAGACCCTGAGCCGCATGCACCAGGCTGCCCCGTATTTCCATCGCCGCTACCTTGATGATTCTGGTATGTCTAATGCAAAAAGCCTACATAATGTAGCAATTTTCCCAGGAATGATTTGCTAGCTTATCAGGGAGGCTGTGTTTGGGACACGGTCCTCTCAGAGCTTCCTCAAAATTATAAGCCTTGTTTCCATTGAAGGATCTCCCAGAATTATTCCGTCTCTGGCCCTTGAAGCCAGTGTTGGCAACAAATTCCAAGCCGCCCTCCGGGTGTTTGTGCTTTCCACCATTTCCTCGATTACAATGGTTGCCACTGTACTTCTTCTTGCCTTTGCCGGACTTTTCGTCATCCGAAGTAGGGTCCTTTGTGGTATTTGACTCAACATACCTAGTAAGGACATCCATGAGGCCACCTATGTCTTGAGCCATCTGTTTGAGGCGTCCAAGATTCTGAACCAAAGGATCAAAATGGTAGCTTTTCTCCAAAATCAAGATGGCCTAAGTGGCTGATATGCCGTCAGAGGAGTGAATAATGTTCGTGATCTGGCGGGACCAGTGATGAGCTGATTCACCCTCGCGCTGGATGCAATGCTGTAAATCAACAATCGTCATTAGGCGCTTGTAGGTTACTTGGAAGTTCTTGATGAAACGCTCCTTCAATTCTGCCCAAGTGTTGATGGAGTTGGGGGCAGGTTCTTCAGCCAAGTACGATCCGGCCCCTCCAACATCATAGTAAAATACTTGGCCCAAACGGCATCACAAACATCCAGCATGTCCATGGAAATCTCATAACTCTCAATCCAAGCAGTCGTCTCAAGATTAGCCGTGTAATTGGGGACCTTGCGGGGACCCTTGAAATCCTTAGGCATGCGCTCATTGCGTAAAGCCGACGCCATATAGGGAATCCCAATGGTTCTCGGGTTTGATCCCGCACCATGTGAAACCAATGGGGTTGTGGTGGGTGACATTTGAGCCGCCATGTTTGTTGCTTCTACTTCCCTCCTTGCCCGAGCTGTATCAACAATTGCCTGAGCGTACAAGCACCAAGTTCGAGGCGGGTCATGTGGCTGCTCGTCATGACGACGCCAGTTAGCGCTGCTGGAGACCACCGGCAACTCGGCAAGGCGGCTCCTCCTGCGGCTTGGATGCGGGGTGGAGTGGAGTCGCTGCTGACTGTAGACTAGTTTGCTTGCTGGGCGACCGCAGTTTCAACATCTCGATGGCATTCTGGGCTTCGATTCCAACTAGGGTATTCCCTGTGATTGGAAGCGCCACGAGGTTCGTTGCTGCTGCAAACAAGTCATCCACGGGGTTGGAGAAGTGACCCGGCAGTGTCACAAAGCGATTTGGAGTCATCTGGATAGGCAGTGGGCGCGGGGCCGGCTCAAGCTGGCGCTACTGAGATGGCTGACGGGGCTGAGCCGGCGGTGGCCACCCGTCTCCATCCTGGGGCATGACCCGGTTTAACTGGGGTATAGCCGAGGCCTCTGGGGTGCTCGTCCCAGCCGCCAGAGCAGGCATGTTGAACATACACATGAGCTCAAAATTGGGGGCAGACGGCTCGCGTGCCTCCTCCAATGAACCACATCTGAAGCACTCTATTATAGGCCCATACGCCAGGCCGCTATCTTCAGGTGCTCCACCTCATTGTGAATCTGGGCTTGTAGGTCAACCATGCGAGTGTTCTCAGCGTTGATATCTTCCTGAGCCTTAGCCATCTTCTCGCGAAGTTT
The DNA here is from genome assembly GCF_018294505.1 of Triticum aestivum. Taxonomy (NCBI): domain Eukaryota; kingdom Viridiplantae; phylum Streptophyta; class Magnoliopsida; order Poales; family Poaceae; genus Triticum; species Triticum aestivum. The sequence continues at coordinate 264,057,547 of NC_057802.1, forward strand.
AGATACCTCTGCTCTGCTTGGTTCTCTGCTGTTACCGGCGACTCTAGGAGTGTTGTCAACGAGGCGACCAGCTCTGAAAGAACTTGAGTCGGCGGCTTGACCGGGCCAGCCGCGTTCAGAGCCGATGTTGAAGTACCGGTTCCTCCCTTCGCGCCTGTTGTTGTTGAGTCAAGAACTGGCGCAGTGCCTCCCATGTAGATGGTTGTTCGACGGAGCGGCTCGTGATCGACTTGAGCCTGCTCATCATCGGAGTAGCCCCCAAGTCTGGCATCGTATAGCGATGTCCGGCTCGGGTCCTGATTCGCTGATTTTGCCGATGTCCGGCTTGGGTCCTGATTCGCTGATTTTGCCGATGAAGGCATGGATCTTGCTGAAGGGGACCCGGTACCCATACTCAATTGAGTCGGCCTGGAGGCCCCAGCCTGAATCGTCGATGTAGAGCTTGCCGCGACGACTCTTGGTCATGTGGCGGATCGCATATCCCTTGATCCCTGGGAGAGCTCCCTCCAAGAACTCAACACCACCAAGTGATAGCCCCATGGTGGGCGCCAACTGTGGTGGTTTTGTCATGGCAGATGTCCTCAAAAAAGGACTTAGTCGTGAGGCCATTGCAGCTAGGTAGTAGCTTGAGTGGGGTTGATCGAAATTGAGAGACACGGGTTTACCCAGGTTCGGCCCCTCACGGTGGAGGTAATAGCCTACTTCTTGCTAGATTGATTATTGCTTGGGATGTCGATTACATGGGTGCAACTTGGCTAACCTAGTAGTCGAGAGCTTGTAACTTGGCCCACCTCTACCTCAGGGGCTCCCCATTAGATATAGGTTGAGTCCCTGAGTTTACAACAGTTTCCGGGTCGTAGTCCAACTCGTTCCCTAATCTGTTTCCTACTTATCATACTTCCCAAGTAAGGGAGTTTCCATTCTCTCCTTGTCAAGCTGGCCCTGGAGTTTTTTTCTATGACGAACATACACCGTGCAAATCACCGTGTTCAAATTTGGCATTTTTTGGGCTCATTTACCATATTTAGGGGATTATGTGCATTTTCTAGACATTTAGCGCATATAAATCCAATCCAGCTACAACTGCACGGGTGTGATATGAGGGACGTGGATTGCCGTTCGATAGCGGCTCATCCTACCATGCACACGCGTGATCCACGTGGCTGGGGTTCCGGCCAATCATAACGCAACACACAATAGGCTCAACGCACACTGTTTCTGGAGGCGACGGAGATGAACCGTGTCCGATAATGAGCGAGCAAAATTGTAAGGGAAGCCAAATTTCCTTTGTCATTTGTCGTTGAGCTCCTAAAAACCTCCACACTATACGACCGCCCACCCACTCCGTCCCAGAGCTCTCTCCAAGCGTCGTTCATGGCACCGCGGCACACAGTAACTGGTAAGGAAGCGGTGGCATCACGCCGCGCCGCGTTCCTTGCCGCCCGCGACCGCACACATGGTAAGGAAGCGATGGCATCTCACTGCGCCAAGTTCATCACCGCTGCCGGCCACATAGTTACGGTGGCGGACATTGAGGCTGCCATGGCCAAATGGGCGGTGGATCTAGAGGCGTCCAAAGCCGCACATAAGGAGCGGAAAAGGCAGAAAGCAGTTAAGAAAATAGACTCCCACCACCACAAGAAAGCATAGGCCGCACGCCGTCCTTAGGAGAGCTCGGCGGAGATCGAAGCACGGTGGACTGCCGCCTACAAGACCGGGAAGGAGAACGACGGCGTCTGGCTAGCATGCCCCAATGGCAGCATGTGAGAAGTAGTTAGTGTGTGTGTGTCGCCCATAAGTTTGTATAATTAATTATGAGCATCTACCAGTACTACATACTTACTAGTTTTAGCGCAAATTACCTGTAGTACTTTAAGTTGGTACTATCTATTATTAACGTAGAATGTCGGTAAGCGTATCCTTTGAGGGCTTTGAGTGTTGATTAGCATGTGTTCACTGAAGTTTTTTAGCGGCACCCCGGCCCTAAATACTTTTGAAACACCCGCTCGTAGCCATCGAAGGAGACTAGAGCTGGTCGCAGCTGGTTTTTAGTCCCACCTCGCTGCGCGATTTGGCCGCACACTGGCTTAAATTGCCACGCCGGCGAATGGCAGCCAGCTTCACTCTTGTTGCATAGGATCAAATCTGGCTATGCGAGTGAGGCAGGTTGACACTTGATTGCATTTCATAAACCGATGATTGCTCATCGGGTGTCACCTTGCCTCGTTCATGTACATTGAATAATCTGGATAAAATGAAAGAGATTTTTGAAATTAGTTGTGGGTGGAGATGCTGATAGATATAAGAATTATTAGAAGATCACAAAACACACGGTTTCTATGGCGTACCCGTGTGCGTTTTTTTGCGTTAATGATCCATAAGTCAGTTACATGTGCGATGTTTCCTAATAAACAAGGCATACCATTGGCCGAAAAAATCAACTATACATGTACTTTTTTTTTGGAGACGGGATCTGCCAACTTTCTCTTTTATCGCACATGAGTATTTTACGCGCTTCATCTGTGTTGTGTGTTTCCCCTGCCCAAGTTTCAAGTTTCGCAGCGAAATTTTCATTAGGCGCGCGATTTCAGAATTTATTCCTCCCACCACATCCCCACCCATTAAATTTCCTTAGTATCTCCCCCCTCCCCATACCGGCAGCTCAAACCGCCACCGCCGGAACCACAACTTCAACCACATCTACGTTCTGCCCGAGCATCGTCGATCCAGGCAGGTAACCCACCGATCTCTATCATGGCCCCGGCCTGATTGCTTAAATTGCGCCTGCGAAACATCCTCATGTCTCCAAATCCCCACCGCCCCTACCTCCAGAGCATCGCCATGCAAGCCCAACCACATATCACGTGGAGGTTGAGGAGCTGATGGCAGTCGATGGCGCGATGACCGCTGTGCGTCTTGACCCGGAGGAACACCTCGCCTCCGCCGCTGCCGACTTGGTGCAGGCTCTGGCCCAGAAGAAGTGCCGCACGACTACCCCCTAGGACTTACCAGGTATGATCTGACCAACTCAATGTTACCAATACCACTTGCAATGGCTATGTTGTACGGTTGATGTATTAAGCATGTTCATGCCTTGTTTATTTCAATACTGCACACTGTGTGATGTTCAAGTATTAACTGTCCAGCTCAATTTCACCAATACCAGCAACAAACTTACAATACATCACTCAGGGTATCACTAGAGATGTTGCCCATTTGCTATTTTTGGTAGATACTAACCCTGTTGTACTTAACATGCCTATCCACGTACTTACGTAGGGTCATAACGGGTTATGCTGTTGTTTGCCGTCGAGGTTAGCTGCATCCCATGTCTTACAGTATTTCACATCATCTATGCAATTGCAGTTTAACTTCTAACATTTACTGGTTGCCTGTAAGTACACATGTCAGTGGCACTGATCCATGCTTCGACCCGGAGGAACAGCTCGCCTCCGCCAACGCTGACTTTGGGCGGGCTCTGGCCAAGATGAAGTGCCCCAACAACTACCTCTCAGGACTTACCAAGTATGAACTCACCAGTTCAATCTTACCAATACCAGTTGCAATTAATGGCTATGTTTTGTATGGTCGATGTATTAAGCATGTTGTAGTAAACATGCCTAACATCTTTTAGCTATTTTCCCTACCTTTTTATAGACAACTGGGCCATTCTCTGCTTTGGCAGCACCTGCCTTGCCATGTTTAACTCTGCCAATTGCATTTTTATCAGTATCGCTTTCAATGGCTATTAATCCTGTTGCAATTAACAGTTGTATCCATTTTTAAATCGTTGTATTTCAATGGCTACAAACTTACAAAACATGACTTAGGATGCTGTTAAGCCTGTTGCAATTAACAGTTGTATCCATTTTTTAATCTGTCCCTTTGCTACCGTGCTACTCTCCACAATGAAGATATACTAGAGATGCTGCCCATTTGCTATTTTTAGTGGATGCTAACCATGTACTTAACATGCCATTCCATGTAATTACGCATGGCCATAACGGGCGATGTTGTTGTTTGCCGTCAAGGTTAGCTGCATCCCATGTCTTACAGTATTTTACATCATTTGTGCAAATGCAATTTGGCTTCTAACATTTACTTGCTTCTTGTAGGTACACATGTCGGCGGCACTGATCCACTCTTCGACCCGGATGAACACCTTGCCTCCGCTGCGGCCAACTTGGGGTGGGCTCTTGTCCATATGAAGTGCCCCAGCCAGTACCCCTTAGGACTTACCAAGTATGAACTCACCAGTTGAATCTTACCAATACCAGTTGCAATGGCCATGTTTTGTACGGTTCACATATTAAGCATGTTGTAGTAAACACGCCTAGCCCATCTTATCTATTTTCCCTACCTTTTAATAGACAACAAGGTCATTCTCTGCTCTAGTAGCACCTGCCTTGCAATGTTTAACTCTGACAATTTCATTTCTATCAGTAACAGTTTCAATGGCTATACTAGGTTGTTTGTTGCAGTAAAAAATTCTATCTATTTTTTAACCCGTCCCTTTGCTACCGTGCTACTCTTTCGCAATGAAGATATCACTACAGATGATGCCGTTTTATTACCATTTGCTATTTTTGGTGGATGTTAACCATGTTGTTGTTAACATTGGCTTTCCATGTACTTACACAGGGCTACAATGGGCGACGCTATTGTTTGTCGTCGAGGTTAGCTGCATCCCATGTCTTAGACACCATCTGTTCCTAAATATATGTATTTTTAGAGATTCCAATAAGACTACACACAGAGCAAAATGATTTTAATCTAAACTATATCTATAATTCTATATACATCTGTATGTAGTTCATATTGAAATCTCTAAAAATACTTGTACTTAGGAACGCTGGTAGTTGTATTTTACATCATTTGTGCAATCTCAGTTTAGCTTCTAACATTTACTGGTTGCTTGTAGGTACATATATGAGCGGTACTGATCCATGCTTTGGTCCCTTTTGCGTATGGGGCGATGAGATATTCATGAACAGGCGTCAAGTGAGGAAACTAAGAAAGTTTTTTAGGCAAAAGAAATGGGTGATGGGAATTAAGATCTTTATTTACACTTTGTCCAAGACAATAGTGAACTTTAGGATGGTAAGTATTGTGTTGCCTTTTCCCCCTGCCCACAACAAGTTACTCTATTAGACCTCAGTACCTGAAAATTTTCTCTTTTCAGTGGTCTCTGAAGCTATTTACTGATGATTACCTTGCAAAATACATGACTGGAGTGGAGGCAACTAAGGTTAAAGTATATAATTCATGCTACCATGATAATGCTCTAGAAGTCTTCCTGAAGGCGGTGAAGGATGGGCGGGCGGTCGTCACAAGGGGTTGGACAAAAGTTGTTTGTGCCTATGGCATGCAGGAAGGCACATTATGGGCATTCTGCTTCTTCAACACCATCGGCAGCCAAAATGATTTACACTTGTCTCTTCACCTTTACCACCTCTAAATATTGTGGTTCATCATAGTTATTTACTGTCTAATCCTGTAATTAGTAAACATATTGTACTGACAATTTTATTTATGGATTCGTTGTTGAATCATTATGCTGATAAATTGAATTCCACTTTCATATTCAAAATTTCCAATTCGAATAATAAATTACAGGGAAAAACAAATTATACAGGAATGAATAAATAATGTGCACACGGTTTGAAAGAAAACAGCATGTGCGATGAAAAATAGAGAACATACGGTTCTTTGACGTGAAACGTTTGCGATACCTGATGGACGAACACACGGTTTCATCTCATATGCGTGTGCGATTCATGGTAATTCGGCAAACGTTTCAAACCAGTGTGCGTATTAGATATGAATACCTATCGCACATAGTTATGAAAATGGACACGTTGGCGTTAGTAGAGGCATCGCACACATTTTACATTCTTGAACTGTGTGCGATAACGTACCTATTCCAAACATATCGGTAGATTAAATGTTGAATCCACCTTTTTCGCATGACTATAGTGGTGTAATCATTTGGGATGTCTCTCGGATCAGAAACATAACGTCGAGATGTAACATGTTGGACTGGGGCGGCTTCTCATACATTTATTCTATGGCGATTATCAGTAGCTGCTCGCCTATCCCCGACGGTTTTTGGGTTGTGTGGGAAGGACCCCCCCTATCGCAGTCACTCACATGGCGACGGTTCCAAATGCCATCGTGGAAATGTGTTAAATACCTTTTGTATAGCACCTTACGGTACCAATGATAGCACTCTTTAGTGAGGTAGCATCCAAGTTCCATCCATATCCATATCAATCTCATAGAGGAGTGAGTTCACCTTGGTTTTGAGGGCACGTGCGCGAGCTCTTGTCATAGGTCAGCTGGTGCTTGATGGGTCAGTGTAGTGTCCATGGGGGTGACAGAAGGATGCTATGCATCAGGGCACATCTCCCCCTATTGGGCCCTTGTGGCCCAATTCTCCTTCCACTTATTGACCTTTTAAGGCATGTTCATATTAAATTAAATATAAATGCCTCCTTACTATTATTAGAGCCTTTTATTACCAATTTAACATCCGCGGAAACATTTTTGACCTATATATTATTTATCGGTAATACCCGATATTGCCCAATAAACTACGAAAACCTTCCGTTGACCCCGAAACGCTTCCTGTTCCTCTCGAAACTATTTTGGATATTAATGAAAAAAATTAAAAAAATGTATTCTCGTTACTCCTGTCCTACTAACACTTAGAAGATCATGATTACCTTAAGCTTGTGACCCTGTAGGTTCGGTAAAACATAGACATGAAGAAAACCCCTTTGTTCAATGATCGATAGCAGAACCGCGGACGTCCATATCGATCCCTATGAGTGCATGAATGACACTGAGTGAACCTTCGGTTATCATGTGCTATTATGTTTGCTTCGCGATACTTTACAAAACCCGAGGTGAGGTATATCGGTATCCTCTTGAGTCATACACATGGTCACTATAGCTGTCTCCTTGTCATTGGTTTTGTTCTTCTTTCTCATTGTCATGTTTTGGCATCCGCGTGACATAGTCACCTATGTTTGTCCAAACAATGATGGATGTCGTCACACCGAGAGGGCCCTAAGAATATCTCTCTGATACATCTCCAACATATATATAATTTTTGATTGTTCCATGCTATTATATTATCTGTTTTGTATGCATTAATAAGCTATTTTATATTATTTTTGGGACTAACCTATTAACCTAGAGCCCAGTGCCAGTTTCTGTTTTTTCCTTGTTTTTGAGTTTTACAGAAAAGGAATATCAAATGGAGTCCAAATGGAATAAAACTTTAGGATGATTTTTCTTGGACTAGAAGACAACTGTAGAACTTGGAGAGGGGGTTAGAGGACACTTGAGGGGCCCACAAGCCCTCATGCCACGCCCTAGGGGTGCCCCTCCCTGGCGCGTGGACACCTCGGGAGTCCTCCAGCCCTAATTCTTGCTCTATAATTCCAAAATATTCCCAAACCAACAGAAGCGTCCACCAAAATACTTTTCCGCCACCGCAAGCATCTCTTCCCATGAGATCCCATCCTGGGGCCTTTTCCGGCACCCTACCGGAGGGGGATTCGATCATGGAGGGCATCTACATCAACCTTATTACCCTTCCGATGAAGCGTGAGAAGTTTACCACAGACCTACAGGTCCATAGCTAGTAGCTAGATGGCTTCTTCTCTCTCTATGATCTTCAATACCATGTTCTCCTTGATGTTCTTGGAGTTCTATAAGATGTAATATTCTTTTGCGGTTTGTTTGTCGAGATCCGATGAATTGTGGATTTATGATCAAATTATCTAAGAATATTATTTGAGTCTTTTCTGAACTCTTTTATGCATGATTAAATATCTTTGTATTTCTCTTCGAAATATCGGTTTGGTTTGGCCAACTAGATTGGTTCTTCTTGCAATGGGAGAGGTGTTTGTTTTTGGGTTCAATCTTGCGGTGTCCTCACCCAGTGACAAAGTAGGGGTAGCGGGGCACGTATTGTATTGTTGCCATTAATGGTTAAAAGATGGGGTTTTCATCATATTACTTGAGTTTATCCCTCTACATCATGTAATCTTACTTAAGGCGTTACTAACTTAATACTCTAGATGCATGCTGGATAGTGGTCGATGTGTGGAGTAACAGTTGTAGATGCAGGCAGGAGTCGGTCTACTTGACACAGACGTGATGCCTATATTCATAATCATTGCCTTGGACATCTTCATAACTCTGCGCTTTTCTATCAATTGCTCGATAGTACTTTGTTCACCCACCGTATGTTTTCTTTCAAGAGAGAAGCCTCTTGTGGCCCCTGGGTCTATTTTCCATCATATATTTTCAGACCTATAAACTAAAAAACCCAAAAATACCTTGCATCAATTTATCTATATTTACTTTAGTTTGCTCTTTTATTTATCTTTTATGCCTATCGCTATTAGATCTCACTCTTGTTCGAGCCGTGAAGGGATTGACAACCTCTTTTTCATGTTGAGTGCTAGTGTTTGTTAGTTTGTGCAGGTGCATAGATTGGAGACTTGCTTGTGCCTCCTACTAGATTGATACCTAGGTTCTTAACTAAGGGAAATACTTATCTCTACTTTGCTGCATCACCCTTTCCTGTTCAAGGGAAATATCAACGCAAGCTCAAGAAGTAGCGGGAAGAATTTCTGGCACCCTTGCCGGGGAGGTTCTACATCAAGCCTACCAAGTACCCACCATAAAGTCTCATATCTTGCATTACATTATTTTCCATTTGCCTCTCGTTTTCCTCTCCCCCACTTCTAAAATGTTTTCAGAAAAAATACAAAAATATTTGCCTTCTTCCCATTCGCCTTTATGTCTTACTTGGTTTGTTTGCTTGTTCGCTTGGTATAATTGTGTATTTATTGAAAATCAGAAAATAAAAAGGTTTATGGATCCAGTTAAAGTTTTCTACTTGGATCATCTTCGATCCATATGTGCTCGTGCTAAAAGCCCAACTAGTTTAGTTGAGGGAAAAATCTTTAAATGAGCAAGCTCATTTTGTGCGTTACCGTTTGTCTCAAAAAGGGAGAGGAATAAAATAAATTGTTTGCAATGTTATGCTTGGAATCTTTGTGAACTTTTTTTATTTTACTTGTTGCTCTAAGAACCCTAAAAAACACCTTCCCTACCTATGTGAGTTTAACGATAATGAAATCTTATCTTCTTAGGAAAAGGGTGCATATAGCTACAATGATATCGAACAAATTGAAGAATTTGTTGCTTCTAAGGGTGCTTATGAAGTTGCTTATTTTATTGAAAAGTATGATATTACTTTCTACAAATCTGAAAATTTCGACATACTTAATATTGCTATGAAAACTATGCTTATAATGCCTATGTTAAGTAATTTATTGAGAGATTGACCGTTGCTTTGGAAGAAAATAATGATATGCATGAATCTATAGATAATTATGATTCCGTTCATTTGATTGAAATATCCCTTGATGAACATGATGCTTGCTATTCTTATGGCCATGATGCCAATATTTATGGAGATGAATTTGCTATAGTTTCTTATGTTAAACATGAGATTATTGCTATTGCACCCATATTTGATAGTTCCTTGAATCAAAAGCATGATTGCAATGATGTTGTTACAAATTCTATTAATGTCAATTGTGCTAATAATATTAAAACCCCAAGCTTTGGGATGCTATTTTTGCTATGTCCGCTACTTATTGCAATGATCATGATTGGGGTGATGATTCATCTTATGATCTTGAAAATTTATTTAATCCTCATGATGAATATGTTTGCTATAATACTGAAAGTGAGTTTGGAAGAGTGTCAACTCTAGGTAATAATTATCCCACTACTTTGGAGTATGATCAATCTTATGAAATTTTTGATAAAGGTGGGTTTGGAGAAGTAATGACTTTATTTTATGGTGATCCCATTATTTTGAAGAGTGTCAACTTTGCATGCATGTGGATCATGAAGAGAATATTTTGTGTGATAGTTATATTGTTTAATTTGAATATGACCCCACATGTACTTATTATGATAGAGGTAAATATGGTTAAAGAAATTTTCATGTTACTAAATTACCTCTCATCATCTTGAGATTGCTATTGTTTCTTTCTTCTTCCTTGCATATGCTAGTTTTTGCTTGTCTTGATAATTTATTTGCTTATAAAATGCCTATGCATAGGAAGTATGTTAGACTTAGATGTGTTTTTCGCATGCTATATGCTCTCTTCATGTTTCAATTGCTATCTTTCATGTGAGCATCATTAAAATTATCAACGCCTAGCTAAAAGGCTTTAAAGAAAAGCGCTTGTTGGGAGACAGCCCAATATTTTTCTTTGTTGTTTTTATAAAAATAAACATTACTACCTCTGTAGTAATTGTGTTTTGGTGTTTTAATTAGTGTTTGAGCCAAGTAAGACCTTTGGGATGATCTATGCATGGTGATAGTTGATTTGATCTTGCTGAAAAATAGAAACTTTTGCGCCCAATAACAGAATTGATCTGAGCTGCTAGAACGTGATAAATTCTTGAATTTTTTACAAAATATTTATACATGAATTGCCTATGTTGTCCTTATTTTTCATAATTTTTGGAGTTACAGAAGTATACAAAGTTTACAGATTACTACACTGTTCTGTTTTTGACAGATTATGTTTTCTATGTGTTGTTTGCTTATTTTGATGAATCTATGGGTAGTATCGGGGGGTATTAACCATGGAGAAGTTGGAATACAGTAGATATTACACCAATATAAATAAAGAATGAGTTCACAACAGTACCTAAAGTAGTGATTTTTTATACTAACAAATCTCATGAGTTTTCTGTTGTGAAGTTTTCAAGTTTTGGGTAAAGATTTGATGGACTATGGAATAAGGAGTGGAAAGAGCATAAGCTTGGGGACGCCCAAGGCACCCCAAGGTAATATTCAAGGACAACCAAGCATCTAAGCTTGGGGATACCCCGAATGGCATCCCCTCTTTCGTCTTCGTTCCATCGGTAAATTTACATGAGGCTATATTTTTATTCACCACATGATATGTGTTTTGCTTGAGCGTCTTGTATGATATGAGTCTTTGCTTTTTAGTTTGCCAAAATCATCCTTGATGTACACACCTTTTTAGAGGGACACACATGAATAGTGAATTTATTAGAATACTCTATGTGCTTCACTTATATCTTTTGAGCTAGGCAGTTTGCTCTAGTGCTTCACTTATATCTTTTTAGAACACGGCGGTGGCTTTATTTTATAGAAATTGTTGAACTCTCAGGCTTCACTTATATTATTTTGAGAGTCTCTAAACAGCATGGTAGTTTCCTTAGGTTATGAATTTAGTCCTAATATGATGGGCATCCAAGATGGATATAATAAAAACTTTCATATAAAGAGCATTGAATACTATGAGAAGTTTGATTCCTTGCATATTATTTTGAGATATAAAGATGGTGATATTAGAGCCATGCTAGTGAGTAATTGTGGATTGGTAGAAATACTTGTGTTAAAGTTTGTGATTCCCATAGCATGCACATATGGTGAACCGTTATGTGATGAAGTCGGAGCATGATTTATTCTTTGATTGTCTTCCTTATGAGTGGTGGTCAGGGACGAGCGATGGTCTTTTCCTACCAATCTATCCCCCTAGGAGCATGCATGTAGTACTTTCTTTCGATAAGTAATAAATTTTTGCAATAAGTATGTGAGTTATTTATGACTAATGTTGAGTCCATGGATTATACACACTCTCACCTTTCCACCATTCCTAGCCTCTCTAGTACCGCAACTCTCGCCGGTCCATTAAACCCACCATATACCTTCCTCAAAAAAGCCAGCATACCTACCTATTATGGCATTTTCATAGCCATTCCGAGATATATTGCCATGCAACTTCCACCATTCCGTTTTATTATGACACATACCATCATTTCATGTTGCTTTTGCATGATCATGTAGTTGGCATAGTATTTGTGGCAAGGCAACCATTCATATTTTTTTATACATGTCACTCTTGATCATTGCACATCCCGGTACACCGGCGGTGCCATTCATATAGAGTCATATTTTGTTCTAGTATCAAGTTGTAATTCTTGAGTTGTAAGTAAATAAAAGTGTGATGATCTTCATTATTAGAGCATTGTCCCATGTGAGGAAAGGATGATGGAAGCTATGATTCCCTCACAAGTTGGGATGAGTCTTTAGAATTTATATAAAATAAAAGAGGCCAAAGAAGCCCAAATAAAATAAAAGAGGCCAAAGAAGCCCAAACAAAAAAATGAGAGACAAGAGAGAAGGGACAATGTTACTATCCTTTTTCCACACTTGTGCTTCAAAGTAGCACCATGTTCTTCATGATAGAGAGTCTCCTATTTTGTCACTTTCATATACTAGTGGGAATTTTTCATTATATAACTTGGCTTGTATATTCCAATGATGGGCTCCCTCAAATTAACCTAGGTCTTCGTGAGCAAGCAAGTTGGATGCACACCCACTTAGTTTCTTTTTTAGCTTTCATACACTTATATCTCTAGTGCAGCCGTTGCATGGCAATCCCTACTCACTCACATAGATATCTATTGATGGACATTTCCATAGCCCGTTAATACGCCTTCACTGCAAAAAAAGACACTTTCATGATGATACGTGTTTGTCATAGTAGGTCACGTTTTCTGTCATGCATGTACATCCATCACAAATTTATGACAGAATCAAGATAGCCATACCTGTGCTGTCGTAGAAGTGTTCCATCACATTACCAAAATTATCATCATGGAAGTGTCCACTTCCATGACGATAAATCGCGCGTCATAGAAGTGCTTTCGTCAAGGGTGACCGACACGTGGCATCCACCATAACGGGACGCCGTTAAGCTATCGGGTCCGGTTTTGGATCCGATAACCCGTTAAAAGCCCGGACCAATGGGAATTTTCCACATGTAAAATTCTCATTGGCTGGAGGAAACACGTGTCGGCTCAATGTTCGGACAGATGTCATCCACTCATTGGACAGGAGGCGCCTATGATAAGTCGACACATGGCACGGCCCAACAGAGGCCCATTCCAGTGAAAAGGCCGGCCCAATTGACTTGGTCAAAAGATAACGGGCCGGCCCACAGAAAGCCTGTTAACGGCATGTTCGTATATAGCCCATTTACGGCCCGCTTACTACTGGCCCGTTACGGCCTATCGGAATTAAGCCCAGTAGCTTCATCTGGGCCGTCCAATATGATTCCAGCCCATTGTAACTTCCGGCCCATGTATGGCCCATGATGTCTTTCGGCCCATATGAGGCCCTTTGTAACTCTCGGCCCATTAAAGGCCCGAGATGAAACTGGCCCATAATGAACAGTGTATCGCTTTATACCCATTAACGGCCCATTATTCATCGGCCGTTTCCAGCACGTGTTAACTTTCGGCCTTCTAAGGGCCCATTTATTCTTGGGCTCATTTCTAGAATTTGGTTAGATACGATCTGTTACTGGCCTCTTCCGTTTGTGGGCCAAATACAGCCCGTGGTTACATTCGGCCCGTTTGTGGCCCGTTAACCCGTTGGGTTGTTTTCATAGCGTTATCAAATACGACCTATTAACGGTCTGTTATGGTCCACGAATAGTACGGCCCATGTTTGGCAAAATGATTATACGCCCCATAGAAGGCCCATGGATCCTACGGCCCGTAGAAGACCAATGGATCCTACGGCCCGTAGAAGGCCCATGGATCATACGGCCCATAGAAAGTCCATGGATCCTACGGCCCGTAGAAGGCCCACGGATCCTACGGCCTGCAGGAGGCCCATGGTTACAACAGTCCGTGTGTTGCCATGATTATTGTGGCCTAGTTACCAAAACTAGGTACGCGGAAAAAGAACTGCAGTGACTACAGCAAACAACTAAACAAAACAATAAGGAAATAAATAACCAAGCAACTAACGCTAGCCTATTACAGCTATTACACATATTACATCCACTGGGCATCAAAGTTCGCCACCAGTGCAAATATAGGGAACAAAGCAGCATATTACATACACTGGCCATCAAAATTGGCCACCAGTGCAAATAAACGCAGCAGCAAAACAAGTCCATAACTGAAACAACTTCAGAAGAGCTCAAGAAACGTTATCATGGGTATCCACCATGCTGGCAATAAGCTTAGCAAGCTTATTAGCTTTGTCCTATTTGGAGCTAAAATCCTCCAACGCTTTGTTGCACCAGAAAGTATGCATCTGAATGCTCTAGGGACTTCCGCAGTCCTTCCGCTTCTTGTCGTAGCATAGCTGATCGATGTCTTTCAGCTTGTAGTTGAGACTCAAGAAACCGAACCGAACTGATTCAGACAGTGAGTTTGAATAGCTTCTGCAAGCGGTAGTGGCCAGTAACTGGAACAGTAAACCAAGACAGGACTTTGGGGTTGCCTCACTGTCTTCAAGATAGTTTTCCTTAGCTGTTTTATCAGCTTTGTTGGAGACCAACAAGGATATCTCACGATTCTGAACCTTATCTGCATTACTTTCTTTATCATTGCTTAATAAGGCACTCTTTCCCAATATTCTGTCAGCATTCTAAAAGAAGAAACAAGCAGACACATAACAGGTTTAGCATGTACTAGTATATGAAACTCATTTCGGTGAACCAGTTCATTAGTAAGGTGGACAAGATTAAACTACCAAGTCTTCTATTGCCATGTAGTACATTATAAAAGCATCAAACAAACATATATCTATGTCCTATGGTCACTGCATTGTCTTGCCAAATCAAAATAGAGACATGGTTCAAATCATATCAGTTCAAGAGAAAGCAGCACTGAAAGAATACAAAGCGTGGGAAACTAAACGGCACAACAAGATTTCAGATGGGTACCACGGGTCTAAATGTACAACAACACTATTGGCCCTGTTATGATGCTAGTAATGTGCATGATATGAGAAGTCAAGTGTATACACAATAGTAATTGAAATCAACAGAGCTATTTATAAGAGCAAACCTGTTAAAGAAACATGCGTAAACATACATGTTGTACCATTGGAGTTTCCATTGGATAGTTCAATTTAAAAATAAGTTTGTATGAGTAAATACAGTGATACAAGAGCATAGCAGTATGCACGATAGCAATGGAATCTTAAATGAGAACAGTTGTTCTTCAGGTTTAAGCACTTGTTCTACATGAACAGAGTACAGTAAGACGCAAGCAGATAGTACTTAAAATAAAATGAGCTCATAGACCTTACCACATTCTTGGTTCGGGGCCAGTAAAGAACAAGGCGTTCCCAGTCATCGTCTAGTAAATGTGTCTCAGGAGAATGTAAGGGAATTTGATGAGTTTCTTTGCCAGTGAAGTACGTTTTCTTCAGGTAATTCCGATACTGCCACCAAGCATTCTTGAAGATAGTAGAGGTATTAGCACAGGTTACCTCATCCCGAGTTTCCAAAATCGGTCCTTCTCTATAGAGAAAAATGGGAAAATTTGTTGTATTATAACCATCACGGAGGAGGAATGTATGGGACAAAGCAAAGTAATTGCCATGAATAACATTACTTACACATAACTCCTGGACAAACACCTGCAACTGGCATTTTCCTTCATCTTCAGTATAATATTTCCATGATGGGAATATACGCACATAGGATTTAACAACATCAAATGTGATAGATGCTAAACTATGAATGGCTGGTTGTGCTTCCTCCACAGGAATAGGTGTACTAACTGGTGGAGTTGGGGTTCGCCATGGTAGTACTGGCGCTTTGGGCACTGGAGCTGCCTTACTAAGTGCTCTTGTTTGGGAGCTCTGTGGTGGAGATGGTGCTGTGTCAAAAGGAACTAGGTTACTATCTGCTGGGGTTGGGGTTAGATTGGGTGAAGTTGGTTCTCTGTCCATCTCAGTAGGGGTAAAATCCGCGAGAGTCTGGGTTATGTGTGGTAGGGCTGGTTCTCGTGCATGTACAACCGAGGTGTTATCTCCACCAAGAGGTAGCACTGTTTTATTTGAAGATCGTGTTTTTAGTCCGCTAGATACTGCCATCACCCGCTCCAATTCAAATGGCTGATAAACAGGAAACAGAATTGAATGTACAGACATTGTATGAGAGACAAATGCAATAGATAGTGTGAAAAAAGAGGGCATTAAATAATTGACATGTATATTGTTTAACTAAAATGGATAGCGTGACATAATTTCACATATATGATGTCTATCTAAACTGGATAGCATAGCATAACATAATTCAAAGATATGATGACTAACTAAACAGGATCGCATGACATAATTCACATACATGTTATCTAAGTAACCAGGATCGCATGATTGAATTCACATATGTGATTTATATGCTAAGTGGAGGGCATTCGCATATATGATGTCTGAACTAAGAACATGGTGTTGAATATTGTGTATATGATGTCTAAAGTATGCAATGCAAGACACCATATGCATGATATGAGCAGTAGAACCGTGCCAAGTTAGAGCATACACCTCGGTGGGGGAATAGGACTGGTCATCTGTCTCTGAATCCATCTCTGAGGAGCTATCGGGACCCAGCAAGAGATCTGCTTCGACAGGTAGCACTATCTGCTCTGAAGGCCTTGTTTTCACTCCAGATTTTTCCATCGCCCACTCAAATGGCTGATTCACAGGAAGAGTAGTTTAATGTACAAACATTGTCGACAAATGGAAATTTAATGAAGAAAATGATGGGCTAGATATCATTCAAATATATGATGCCTAGTTAAACAGGATGGAATTGCATAATTCCCATATATGATATTGAAACTAAACAGGTGGCATTACAGAACATGTCTAAACTAAGCAGATGACATATATGATGTCGAAAGTAGGCACTTCAAGGCAACATATGCATGATATGACTAACATCATCATGCCAAGTTAGAGCAAACACCTTGGGGGGTAAATAGGAGTGGTCAGCTGCGTCTGAATCCGCCTTAGAACACATATCTTCCTCTGGATTACAATCTGGAGAGGGGGGGAGGGTTTGCCATTGAACCCACCATGAAGCGATGTCTGTGTAACATCACAAATTTTCAATTTGGAATGTTATACATAGGTCATCATATGCATATCATATTTTATTTGCATTTGGGTGTGATCCTAAAAATCCTAAGCAACTCAAGGACCCATGGAGAGAGTTGGGGATTTTATTATTTTCATATTTGAATTTTCTCAAATATTGAAACGGGGATCATTTTGGTTTTAATTATTTTTCTCTCCAAAAATATTTCAAACTAAAACATATGAGAGGAGATAATATGACTTCTCAAAAATAAATGAAATATTGGAGGAAAAATGTTAAAATCAAATAAATAATTTTATTTGAATTTTATTCCTATTTTATTTGAATTAGAAAATATGCATTTTTAGGCCAAGAAAATGTTCACCTTGTTCTAAATATTCTGTTTAGACGGTGAAAATTGTTTTTTGCATTTTTAGAATTTTTTATATTTTATTAGGATTTTTCTCGGTGGAATCTTATTTAAAAAACGAACCGACCTTTTGGGCCGTGCCAGAGCCGGACTCTGTCTGCGCCCAGGCTTTAAAAGCCGCCCAAGGCCGCCCCAGCCCAAGTCGCCAGCCCGCCGCGTGCCCCCGAAAACCTAGCCCCACCTCAGGATCCGCGCCGCCGCCGATCCGCGCCCCGCCGCCCATGCCGCCGCCGCCTTTGCCGCCGCCCGCCGCCGCCCGCCGGTTTTCGCCGGTTCTCGTCGGTTTTTATTTTCGGTAAAAAAACCCTAGTTGGTTTTTTTCAGATCGGTTTGGTTTTATTCGGTTTAATTATTTAGTAAACGTTCACACGTTAGTTTGTTTTTAACGAACGCGTTCGTCCGTTCGTCTCTGTTAACAAACCTTCGCGCCGTAGTATTCTTCTTTTTATTTTATCTTCAGCCGGGGACCTATCCGTGATTATTTTTATCGCAGATTAGCCCCTGATCTTCAAACCCTCGCCGTTTCTCAACCGTTTGTCCAAATCCAATGAAACCAACGCCAAAATCTTCATCTCGAGCCCCTCTTTCCGTTTAATCAACTTGAACATGGTTTTGACAATTTAAAATTTGGTTTCAAGCATATTTAAATTCAAAGTTTTTTTACCGTAGTTTCAGTTCCGTAGCTCCGTTTTGACTGATTCTTTTTGCAAATCGAATGTCTTCAGTTGAACTTTCAGATTGGATCTTCTTATTTGAGTTTTACCCGTGCATCTATGCTTGAGTGCTTCTGTATGCTATTGTTTGTTTGCGATAGAATTCCCGGAGTGCGAAGCGTGCTACTACGAGTCTTTAGGATTTGCGGATCGTCAGCAAGGCAAGTAACACATTGATCATACTCTTTTCATACCCAGTTTTTATGCATTAGTTACAACCCTCAAACATTGCATGAGTAGGATCTGATTTAACATGTGGGCATTGGGAAGTAGATGATGAGGTAGAACCTATTGCCCTTTTATTATCAAACCCTTGGGAGTTACTTCTACGCTATGCTTATATTGCCATGATATGCTCGTAGACGTGGATTGGGTTTGAGTGTATCCATGACAGATGTGAGATTGTTAATTAATGGTTAACTTAAGGTGGCTACTTAAACACACATCTGGGTGGATTGGTTGCGGGCACCTAGGGATATACCAGTGTTGTCCTTTTTGGTTCGCCACCCAGGCTCAAAGGGATCATAAGATTATTCATGCTAGAAACTTCCGTGTGCAGCGATAAGCTATTATGGGCTCTAGCATAGTTGAGTATGTTACATGACCTCTTTCAGTGGTGGGCTAGCAGATGTAGGGGATGTAGGTTGGTACTGTCCATCCAGAGTAAAGAGTTAATGTCTCTGAAAGACTGTGTCTCAGTCATCCGTTTCTCAAACACCTTGTAGTGCGAGAAATCATATGGAGGAGATCGAGTCTTGTGGGGAAAAGTGCGCAAACCTCTGCAGACTGTATAAACTAATCATGGTTAGCCGTGTCCCCGGTTATGCACATCTTGAGTATCTGGTTCTTGGATTATCATATTGATCTCATCACTCTAATTAATTTTTTGGGTTGTTAATTACTTCTTTAATTGGGATTGAGATGGGGATTTACCATTCTCAAGGTTTCAAATACCATGATAGTTAAATAAAATATATTCCTTTGTTGTAGGGGAAAATTGGCTTTTCACAAAACAATATAACCTTAGAGCCTCCACCAGCCATATATGGATGTAATGATAGCATTTACTTGTTCATTTGCTCTACTGTGTTATATTGCTAGCATATTGCATGTGCTGACGCATTTCGGGCTGCAACATATGATGTTGCAGACTTTTCAGACGAAGAGTAAGGTGCGATAGGTCGTTTGTCGTGCACTCAGCTATGTCGTTGGAGTTGATGGACTCACTTTATCTTCCAAGCCTTCCGCTGTTATCTTATTTAGATGGCCTTAAGCCATATTTATTGTAATAAGTTCTCTTTTGAGACATTCGATGTAATAAGTGTGTGATTGCACTCTGTTATAAATCCTTCGAGTACTGTGTGTGTCAGCATTACCGATCCAGGGATGACACTTATGCATAGAGATGTGACCGTTTGAGGTCGGATCGCTACAAGATGGTATCAGAGCACACGCTGAATGTAGGACATTACCACTAAGTTAAGCCATAGGTCACTCTTCTCTACTCATTTATGACTCCTCTCCATTTTCTACTCTATAGGATGGCGGACTCAAGGAACAAGTTTGCACAACCTGATGAAGACACCCCTTTCGGGAGACACTTGAAGGAAGTCACTAGGTACCTGAACATCGGAATACCAAGTTTTACCGGGACTTACACCGCCACTTTACCAGAAGAAGAGCGATGGATGATTCGAGTTCAAGTTCCAGGAAGGACATTCACGCCAGTCACTGAGCCCATAGAGTTTTCCTTTGACGCACCAACCTGGAGTCTAGGAAAGAGCATGACAGCCCACATCGCCATGGGACACACTGGCGAAGTTTACCATAAGGATCTTAAGGACACTACCTACCAGATATGTGGGCGCCGAGATGAGCAATGGGAGATGATCAGCACCAGGAGGGACAGGTCCATTGCAGCCTTCATCCATGAGTTAAACCAGCACATTCGTCGACAGGAGAACCAGATGTGTGCAAGCATGATAGACCTGAAGAAGGTGATCACTAGGAACATGGAGCTAGAAGAGGAACTCAAGTCTACACGCGACGGATACAAGGAGGAAATAGCAATACTAGTGGAGAAGAATGACGACCTGACAAGGAAGCTAGGAGTATTCATGGGAGACCCCGCGCCAGGAGGAGATGGCGACCATCCCGAGGATTACATCATCATCGATGACACCGACTCTGACCCCGACGATAGTGATGATGATTATGAAGACGAAGCTGGGGCGGATATCATGGAGTCTTCCACCGATCAAAATTTCTAGATGACCACCATACGATTAGTAGTATTTCCCCATGTATATAGTAGTAGTCCGAGCACTTTTATAATGATAGTTCTAGACCGATTGTATGCCCTTGCTTGAATTGATTTGGTGTGATATGAATGTGTTTGTCTCATGTGCATATGGGTAGTGCTTTCTCATTAGACCTTACTCTATTCTAATCGCTCCCCTCTAAACCCATCAGATGCCTCCGAGACGTGACACCGGATTTGTTTTCCCACCGGAGATCACCCAGTTGATCCAAGAGCAGAATGCCTTGATACAGCAACTAGTCCAGAACCAAGGCAACAACAACAACAACCCACCGCCACCACCTCAAGTTGACAACTTAGCCCGTTTTCTGAGGTTGCAGCCGCCGGTGTTTTCCAGTAGCACCGAGCCAATAGTTGTTGATGACTAGCTACACAGGATTGGAAGGGAGTTGACCATCGCAGGTTGCACAGATGCTGAGAAGGTGCGTTTTGCCGCACATAAATTGGATGGACCCGTAGCCTCATGGTGGGAGAATTACACAGCCACTTTCCCTATAGCCAATGTCACTTGGGAGTAGTTTCAGCAAGCATTCCGCACTACTCATGTCTCAACTGGAGCTATGAACATGAAGAAGTGTGAGTTTCGCAACTTGCAGGGAAACTGTACTGTGGGGTAGTACGTGGATGAGTTTAGTAAGTTAGCTCGCTATGGCCCGGATGATGTGGCCACAGATGCCGCGAAGTGGGAGAAGTTTATGGAAGGGTGGAATGATGACATGAGCATGCAGTTGATGGTAGCGACATTCGCTAACTACCAGGAGTTGGTAGACCGGGCTCTTATGATTGAAGGGAAGCAGCAGCATATTGAGAGCTGCAAAAGGAAGTATGGACAAGGGAAGTACAACTCAGGAGCTCAGCAGAAGCCTTGTTTTACCCCGAACCCGGGAGGTTATACCCATAAACATGGAGGCCATACCCACAATGGGGGAAGCTCGCATAACCACAGTGGCCCCAAGAATGGAAATGGGAATGGAACAGGCAGTAATCAGAACTGCTCTAACCCAGACACACCCGCCAAGAAGGACCAAAGTCTCATTACTTGTTTCAAGTTCGGGAAGACTAGACACTATGCCAATGAGTGCCCCGAGCCAAAGAATGGTAATGGCAATGGAAGCTCTGGGAAGAAGCCCAACCCTTTCAACAGGGGAAAAGTGAACCACGTGAATGTGGAGGAGGTTGAAGAGCAGCCAGATGCAGTTATCAGTAAGTTTTTGGTTAAGTCATTTACTGCTCTCGTTCTTTTTGATACTGGTGCATCACATTCATACATTTCAAGGGGATTTGTGGACAAGTTTAAGTTACCCACTTTAGCCCTTAGGTCACCCTTGCTAGCAAGCTCACCAGGAGCAGAGTATATGGCCAGCTGATGGTGCGACCGGATACCCTTAACCATAGGTAGCCATGTTTTCCCCTCAGACCTAATAATTTTGGAGTCACAAAGATTGGATGTGATACTAGGTATGGATTGGTTATCGAAGTATGGAGGAAACATTGACTGTGCTAGTAGGTCAATTCTGCTCACCACACCGGAGGGAAAAAGGATCAAGTATGTATCCAGGCATGCGCCGAGGAGGACTCAAGTAAATTCCCTCTCAGGAGTTGTTCAGGAGGAAGTGCATGTAGTGAAGGATTACCCGGATGTATTTCCAGAAGAGTTACCAGGCATGCCGCCGGATCGAGACATTGAGTTTTTGACAGAGCTGTTGCCCAGCACCGGACCAATATTGAAGAGGCCATACCGGATGCCTACAAATGATCTGGAGGAGATTAAGAAGCAGATTAAGGAGTTATTGGAGAAAGGTTACATTCAACAAAGTTCGTCACCATGGGGAGCCCCAGTGCTTTTAGTTGAGAAGAAGGATGGATCCTTGAGAATGGTTGTTGATTACCGGGCATTGAATGAAGTGACGATCAAGAACAAGTACCCGCTGTCGATGATCAATGACTTGTTCGACCAGCTGCAAGGAGCTAAAGTATTTTCCAAGATCAATCTGCGAACAGGATACCACCAGTTGAAGATTCGAGAACAAGATATACCCAAGACAGCTTTCACCACAAGGTATGGACTATATGAGTATACGGTTATGTCATTTGGATTGACTAATGCCCCAGCCTATTTCATGAGTATGATCAATAAGGTGTTCATGGAATTCTTGGATAAGTTTGTTGTGGTGTTCATTGATGATATCTTGGTATACTCGAAGAATAAAGAGGAACACAAGGAGCATTTGCGTTTAGTTCTCGAGAAGCTTAGGGAACATCAGTTATATGCCAAGTTCAGCAAATGTGAGTTTTGGTTGAAGGAAGTTGGATTTCTTGGACATGTTATATAAGGAGAAGGTATAGCAGTAGACCCTACCAAGGTTAAGTCAGTCACTGCCTGGCTATCACCCACCTCAGTTGGACAGATTCGCAGTTTTCTTGGACTCGCGGGATATTATCAGAGATTCATTGAGAATTTCTCCAAGATTGCGAACCCTATGATGGAGTTGTTGAAGAAGGACACCAAGTTCAAATGGACAGATGAATGTGAGGCAAGTTTTCAGGAGTTCAAGAAACGTTTGGTTACAGCCCCAGTGCTGATTCTGCCAGATATACGCAAGGATTTCCAAGTATATTGCAACGCTTCTCGCTTAGGACTTGGACGTGTACTTATGCAAGACGGAAGAGTTGTTTCATATGCCTCATGTCAACTTCGACCGCATGAGTTGAATTATGCCACGCATGAGTTGAATTATTGCACGCATGATTTTGAGTTAGTAGCTGTAGTTCATGCGCTCAAAACCTGGAGACATTTCCTTATTGGAAATCGTTGTGATGTGTACACGGATCATAAGAGTTTGAAGTACATTTTCACACAGAAGGAGCTGAATCTCAGGCGGAGGAGATGGTTGGAGCTTATAAAGGATTATGACATGAAGCTGCACTATCATCCAGGCAAGGCCAATGTCGTAGCAGACGCTTTGAGCCGGAAGAGCTATGCCAATACCCTCGTGAGCGGAGGATTACCAAAGGAGTTAGCAGAAGATCTCAGGGAGCTTCGTTTGGAGATAGTTCCTAGAGGTTTTGTTGCAGCGTTGGAGGTACTATCAACATTATTGGGAAAGATTCGAGAAGCTCAGAAGGTTGACAAGGAGATTGCCGAGATAAAGGAGAGGATGAGAAAAGGAAAATCCAAAGGTTTCCGTGAGGATGAGCACGACACCTTGTGGTTTGAGGACCGTGTTTATGTGCCCAATAATGCAGAGATCAGGAAGTTGATACTTCAGGAAGCTCATGACTCGCCATACTTGATACACCCGGAAACACCAAGATGTATTTGGATTTAAAGGAGCGTTTCTGGTGGACAGGAATGAAGAAGGATATTGCCGAGTATGTAGCAGTATGTGATGTATGTCAGAGAGTGAAGGCAGAACATCAGAAGCCAGCAGGATTACTGCAGCCTATGCCGATACCTGAATGGAAGTGGGACAAGCTTGGCATGGATTTTATCACCGGATTACCCAGGACCCGATCGGGATATGATTCTATCTGGGTAGTAGTGGATCGTTTGACCAAAGTGGCTCACTTTATCCTAGTGAAAACCACCTACACAAGTGCGAAGTTGGCCAAGATATATATGACCAGGATCGTATGTCTGCACAGAGTTCCAAGGACCATCGTATCAGATAGAGGAACACAATTCACTTCAAAGTTTTGGCACCAGCTGCCCCAGACTTTGGGTACTAGGCTAGAGTTCAGTACAGCCTTTCATCCGCAGACAGATGGACAGACCGAGAGAGTGAATCAGATTCTGGAGGACATGTTGAGAGCTTGTGCGCTTGATTATGGATCTAGTTGGGATGATAATTTGCCTTACGCAGAGTTCTCATACAATAATAGCAACCAGGCCAGTTTGAAGATGGCACCTTTCGAAGCTTTGTATGGAAGGAGGTGCAGAACACCGTTGATGTGGGATGAAGTTGGAGACCGTCAGTTGTTTGGACCAGATTTGATCAAAGAGTCCGAAGAGAAAGTTAAGTTGACTCGAGATAGATTGAAGGTAACTCAGTCCAGGCAGAAGAGTTATGCAGACTCAAAACGCAAGGAGGTAGTCTATGAAATTGGAGACAGAGCCTATCTTCGTGTGTCACCTCTGCGAGGAGTTAAACATTTTGGAGTTAAAGGAAAGTTAGCCCCAAGATTTGTAGGACCGTACTGAGTTTTGGAACGTATGGGAGAAGTAGCCTACAAGTTGGAGTTACCCGAAGGACTGTCAGGAGTTCATGATGTATTTCACGTTTCCCAGTTGAAGAAATGTCATGCTGAGATGGCTGATATCCCTCTGAGAGATACAGTGCCACTGGAAGCAATTCAGTTGGATAGTGATTTGACCTATGAGGAGAAACCAGTCAAGATTCTCGAGTTTGCCAGCCGAGTCACACGCAACAAGGTTATCAAGTTTTGCAAAGTTCAGTGGAGCCACCATACCGAGGATGAAGCCACCTCGGAACGAGAGGAAGATCTACGCAAAGACCACCCACGCCTATTTTCTAGCCAACCCGAATCTCGAGGGCGAGATTCATCTTAAGGGGGGTAGGTTTGTAACATCCCAAATTTTCAATTTGGAATGTTATACATAGGTCATCATATTCATATCATATTTTTTTTGCATTTGGGTGTGATCCTAAAAATCCTAAGCAACTCAAGGACCCACGGAGAGAGTTGGGGATTTTATTATTTTCATATTTGAATTTTCTCAAATATTGAAACGGGGATCATTTTGGTTTTAATTATTTTTCTCTCCAAAAATATTTCAAATTAAAACATATGAGAGGAGATAGTATGAATTCTCCAAAATAAATGAAATATTGGAGGAAAATGTTAAAATCAAATAAATAATTTTATTTCTATTTTATTTGAATTAGAAAATATGCATTTTTCAAAAATTGCATTTTAGGCCAAGAAAATGTTCACCTTGTTATAAATATTCTGTTTAGACGGTGAAAATTGTTTTTGGCATTTTTAAATTTTTTTTATATTTTATTAGGATTTTTCTCGGCGGAATCTTATTTAAAAAAACGAACCGACCTTTTGGGATGTGCCCGAGCCGGACTCTGTCCGCACCCAGGCTTTAAAAGCCGCCCGAGGCAGCCCCAGCCCAAGTCGCGAGCCCGCCCCGCGCCCCCGAAACCCTAGCCCCGCCTCGCGATCCGCCCCGCCGATCCGCGTCGCGCCGCCCGTGCCGCCACCGCCGACCGCTGCCACCGCCGCCTTCGCCGGAGCCCACCACTGCCCGCCGGAGTTCGCCGCCCGCCAGTTTTCGCCGGTTCTCGTCGGTTTTTATTTTCGGTAAAAACCCTAGTTGGTTTTTTTTCAGATCGGTTTGGTTTTATTCGGTTTAGTTATTTAGTAAACATTCGCTCGTTAGTTCGTTTTTAACGAACACGTTCGTCCGTTCGTCTCTATTAATGAACGTTCGCGCCGTAGTCTTTTTCTTTTTGTTTTATTTTCAGCCAGGGACCTATCCGCGATTATTTTTATCGCAGATTAGCCCCTGATCTTCAAACCCTCGCCGTTTCTAAACCGTTTGTCCAAATCCAATGAAACCAACGCCAAAATCTTCGTCTCGAGCCCCTCTTTCTGTTTAATCAACTTGAACATGCTTTTGAAAATTTAAAATTTGGTTTAAAGCAGATTTAAATTCGAAGTTATTTTGACCGTAGTTTCAGTTCCGTGTGCAGCCACAAGCTATTATGGGCTCTAGCATAGTTGAGTATGTTACATGACCTCTTTCAGTGGTGGGCTAGCAGATGTAGGGGATGTAGGTTGGTACTGTCCACCCAGAGTAAAGAGTTAATGTCTCTCAAATATTGTGTCTCGGTCATCCGTTTCTCAAACACCTTGTAGTGCGAGAAATCCAATGGGGGAGATCGAACTTGTGGGGAAAAGTGCGCAAACCTCTGCAGACTGTATAAACTAATCATGGTTAGCCGTGTCCCCGGTTATGGACATCTTGAGTATATGGTTCTTGGATTATCATATTGATCTCATCACTCTAATTAATTTGTTGGGTTGTTAATTACTTCTTTAATTGGGATTGAGATGGGGATTTACCATTCTCAAGGTTTCAACTACCATGATAGTTAAATAAAATATATTCCTTTGTTGTAGGGAAGAATTGGCTTTTCGCAAAACATTATAACCTTAGAGCCTCCACCAGACATATATGCATGTAGTGATAGCATTTACTTGTTCATTTGCTCTACTGTGTTATATTGCCAGCATATTCCATGTGCTGACCTGTTTTGGGCTGCAACATATTATGTTGCAGACTTTTCAGACGAAGAGTAAGGTGCGATAGGTCATTTGTCGTGCACTCAGCTATGCCGTTGGAGTTGATGGACTCACTTTATCTTCCAAGCCTTCCGTTGATATCTTATTTAGATGGCCTTAAGCCATATTTATTGTAATAAGTTCTCTTTTGAGACATTCAATGTAATAAGTGTGTGATTGCACTCTATTATAAATCCTTCGAGTACTGTGTGTGTCAGCATTGCTGATCCAGGGATGACACTTATGCATAGAGATTTGACCATTTGAGGTCGGATCGCTACAGTCTGCATGACATTGTATTGCCGCGCAAAAACTCTTCTCTTTTTCTCTACATGTTCAGCATGACTGTGTACAATATCTGACATGCATACAAAAAAATATAGTGAGATTATGTAAGGAGAGCATGCAGAAATCAAGAGGAATGGTAACAACCAGTGGATGGATCCAAAAATAATGATAGTAGGCTGATGATTGCTTTAATTTAATAAAAAATAGATGATGATTGCTTTACTATTTGTTTCCCATCCAAGATGAACAACATAGGCATACCCCAGGTGAACCAGATATTAGACAGGGATACTATTCATTGACGCCTCGATATGTGCCCCACAACTAATTTAGAACTCAAGTTTGAACATCAATTTGGACCTGACTTGGAGTCTAAGAGGTGAACATGACAATAAAGTAGCAGGTAATATTAAGCAATGCATAACATAAGCAGAAACAAAAGAGTGCGACCTCTCTTGTGGACCCGTGTACTCCTCAGGTTCATCTGCTGAGTCGATGATGGTGATGCCGTTGCGGTGGGTGCCGGCGGCAGGGAAGGAGATCTGAGGCGGCGAAAGATGATTAGGAGTCGTGATGTCTGGTTTGGTGGATGCTTCTATCGATGGAGCAGTTCAGGTGAGGTGGACGACGTCGCGGCAGGAGCAGGACAAACCACACAAAGTTTTCTTCGACACCTACCTGTAACTGAAGTAATTCTGTAAGGGCTCATTTGGCTTGCATGATTCTAAAAACGCAGGGATAGGAGGAAAAACACCGGAATAGGATAGGAATGCACATGGGAAACAGAGCATTTGTGAACATAGGATTTCTGTCAACTTGGGTGTTTGGTTCACAGGAAAAGGAGGAGCAGAGGAATGCAAAGAAACATGGCCAAAATAAAGTGAATCCATATGAAAGCGTGTACAGTTAGAATGTTATTCTGCCACTAATGAACTTGGTCTTGTTTTCATGCTTAGGATTTTGAAAAGTAGGTCCAGGTGGATGTTTTGCTCCATTCCTTTCAACAAAATACATGAATAATTGAATAGTAAAGTTCCATAGGAAAATTTCCTATTGCTATGTTTTTCCGTTGAACCACAATAGCCCTAATGGATCGACATGAATGTAGAGTAATAAGTGATGCGACAAGTGTACAACCTCTTTGCCATAGCCGTGTCGACCTCAGCATCATTGGGTTGTTCGCTGAAGAAGTTGATGCAGAGGTGGCTGTCAGAGGTGTGGAGGAAGATCTGAGGAATCTGTAGACGGCGTCCAGGGCACTGCTCTGTTGTGATGGATCGTTCCGTCCTTGGAGCAGCTCCGGTGAGTTGTAAGACGTCAAGGCTGAAGCAGCACAAGACAGACATCGTTAATCTCAAGTGGGATTCTAATAGCATCTCCAATAGATGATGTAAAATGCATTACCAAAAAGTGATAGATGTAAAATTTACATCACCAAAAACCACCTGACTACAACAGATGAGGTAAAAACTGTTGACTCTCAACTTAACTGCCAAAACTGAATTTTACTGTGGAATCTGAATGTTACTGTCAAAACTGAACGCAATGGTAGCAGAGAGGCACTTCACCTGGGATAGTTTAAGGGAGGGCCTGCAGTTCATCTTCAACCTGCACCCCCCTGAGCCGCCAGCCGCCACCGGCCGAACCCCGCGCCGCCTCGCCACCCCGAAACAACTCCCCACCGCTGCCTCGCCGCCCCAAAACAACTCCCCACCGACGGTCCACCACCACCTCGCCATCCCGAAACAACTCCCCACCATCGGCCCGCCACCGCCCCGGCCAGCCCTCTAGCCCCCTCTCCCGCGCACCAAGCTTTTTCTCCGGCGATCCTCACGCCACCGCCCCACCATCACGCCCGCACCGCCGGCGAGCAGCACCCCACCCATAACCCTAAGATAGATAGTGGGGTACCTCTCCGGCGAGCCCCCCTCCCCGCTGCGGGTGGTTCTTCCTTAACTCCGGCGAGACCCACCACCCCCTGAAAATCGACTGACCTAAAAGTCGATTCACTCGACTGAAGTATAGCTAAATCGGAGCAGAGCAGCAGCACGAGCAAGGGGGAGAGAAGCAGCGCAAGCGAGAGCCGGAGTAGCAGCAGCAGAAGAGCGAGCGAGAGCTGGAGCAGCAGCAGCTGGCCGAGTGAACGAGCTAGAGCCGGAGCAGCAGCAGCTGGCCGAGCGAGCGAGAGCCAGAGCAGCAGCAGCAGATCCGGCTGGTATGGACGCTGCCGCCGAAGGGGCCTCGCACTGGGGGAGAGCCGCCGTGGAGATGTCGCCCGCGGCGCCGGCTTCGAGGTAGCCGCTCCATGGGGGTGCGGGATGGAGCACCGTTGGCGCCGGGAGGTCGAGTTAAGGAGAAGGTGCGATGCGATGAGTGTACAACCTCTTTGGTGGCGCCGAGTAGGCCTCGGCTTCGTCCGAGGAGTCGGTGAGGATGCTGCGGTTCCGGTGGAGCAGGTTAAGGCGGCGCTGTGGGGATGGAGCAGCCGCGATAGACGAGGCGATCATCAGAGAAGCTCCTTGGAGGTGGAGGACGGGGCGGCTGAACCGGCGGGACGACGGGATGGACGACGGATCCTCATCCGGGGAGGCGGATGAGGGACGTCGAGCTGTTGCGGTGGACGACATCGTCGGGGAAGAGGCTCCGGCTGGGCAGCGGTGAGGTGGCGGACGGAGGAGGGTGGGGTTTCGCGGCTGGAGCGGAGAGGTTATGGCGGCCAGATTTCGAATGGCGAAAAGGAGGCGATGGGAGGGGGAACCATGACTTAGGGACGCGCTTGTCCAAAATGTAGGGTGTGTTACAAAAGTACCCCCACCGATTTGAACTAGCGGCCCTTTCGGCTCAGGGTTAGAAGGGGGATTTCGCGTGTCGGGATTTGGCAGCTGGAGGGAGTTTTCGCGCGCGTTGTAATTTCGGGATAGCAAGGCGCGGGTTGTGAAGGCGCCAGTTTTGGGAGCACGATATCAGAATTTTCGGGATATAACAAGGCGCGGGTTGAATTTTAGGGACAACACGTGTAATATTGTACTTGTACGTACCAAATCAATTTGCACTTCCCTCAACGAAAAAAACGAAAAAATAAAAACTATTCACACCACACAAAGAGAGAGTCTTGTCCCGTTTTACTATACAAATGCTATTCAAAGCTACTCCCTCCTTCCATCTATATAGGGCCTAATGCGTTTTTTGAGGCTAAATTTGACCAACCAAATATTAGAGCAATAATATATGACATGCAACTTACACAAAGCACACCGTTAAATTCGTGTGTGAAAGGAGCTTTCAATGATATAATTTTCACATTGTGCATGTCATGTACTATTAATCTTGTCAATAGTCAAAGGCGGTCTTAAAAAACGCATTAGGCCCTCTATAGATGGAAGGAGGGAGTATGGATCCATGTTATGTCCAATTAAATTTTTTCGCTGGCTGTATAATGCATGTAACCTACTCATGCCAACATTTTAGTGCATTCCAAATGTCTATACTACCGCTGCAATTCGAACTGAATTTGAATTCGTTTCTCTATTTCAATAAGAATCTACAATCATGATTGTTGCCAACTTCAACCATCATTCGTGTATTACCTTAACAACACACTACATGATTACTATAGAGATAGATATGAACTATGTGTACTATAAGAACTCGAATTCAATTTTTTGAATACACTTGATGTTGATTCCAAATAATAGTACATTTGATGTACTAACTATATATTCATAATCTAAACCATGTTCCATACGTACACCGTGTTTATCACACAAAGTATAGTGCCCCGCCCCCTACATTATGACAAGTATTTAGCCCTGAGCTGCAAAAGCCACACATTAGCCCAAATTATAATCAATGTTCTACATTATGATATCTTCTTCAAGTATCTGTATCCACTTTTTTATAACGAATTATGATCTATGTTCGTCTTTAACACCTTCACGATCCTCTTCTCTTTGTAGCTAGCTAGCGCTAATTTTCTATCGTGCATGCACACGCCCGCCCCCCTCTCACCCTCCCTCAGCGTCCCCTCCATCGCGCACGTTCGTTATTTCTCTTTAGGTCGTTCACCCGCGGTGTGTGTAGGCCCCCCGACTCCTTCTTTCCGGCACACACCGGTCGATATACCTCTCTAGCCAAGTGTGCCTACCACAAACACATACTTCCCCTCTTCTCTTCTCACCGTCCATGCCCCCTATGTCCAATACGGTTCCACGCAGGTGCACACTCCCGCCCCTCTTTTCATCGATCTCATAGTCGCACACTCCTCCCCCCTCGACATAGTAGGCCTCTCGCACCACCTCCTAGCCGCACCCCTCTCCCCCTGTCTGTCTCTCCGGACCTTATTTGCTTCTAACACATGCATGCATGTATACGTACTGATCTCCCTACATATAGCTAGGTCGACTATAATTCTTTTCCCCACGCACCGATAGACTTACCTCACTAGTTATGTCTCTCCCTTTCTCGGACACACGACAGTTGATCTTCCTATGTAGTTACGTATGCTTACCACAACCATATCGTCTCCCCTCATAATCCTTGCATACCTCCCGACCCGTCTCTCACACGCACGTGCATAGACAGACAGACATCCCCGCCCTCTCTTATTGATATTGCACTCGTACCCTCCGTTTGTCTAGCAGGCCTCTCCCACCATTTGTGAGACGCCACTCCACCACCAACCCTCCGACACTCTACCTTTGTCTTTCTCCCAACCTTATTCCTCTGCTACACATATCCATGGATGCCGATCGATCTCCCTCTATACATAGCTAGGTCTCTCTCCTTCTCCACACATATACTAGTCGATCTACCTCTCTATAGTTAGGTCTCTGCCCCCTCCCCCCCCACCGATAGTCGAACGTTGTAGGTAGGTATCCATGCCACAGAGAAAAACTGCACCTCTGCCCTCTCAAATTCCAGTAGGCCAGCCGCCCTGTATCTTTGACGTGGGCAAACACAAATTCGATGGCACTCTTTATCGATCGCGCAGCCACACACTTCATCCCTGTTTTTGATTCTATCGATATCTCACGCCGATGATCCCTCCACTCTCTTCTCGTGGATCGCTCCCTCTATATATGATATATCCATGACTCTGTTTCACACACATTGCATATGTTACGTTTTTTGTTTGAGATATCATCGACACATTGCCTCGGTTTCGCACAAACCATCTCTCTCACACCCACCCACGTACGTACCTGCACCTAAAGAAGAGGTGCACGCAGGACGCACGTACTCACGTCTCGTTCCCGGCCACACCCGCGCGGGTACACGGTGGAGTTCGTTTCTGTACGAAAAGGCAGCCCACGTGATAATTTGACGCGTGTAGCGGTTGTTTACTCGAAGGAGGGTCGGGTACCACGCCTAGACGGAACAAAGTTCGACTTGACGCGTTTGTATTAAATAAAGTTATATATTCCTCCTCAATGGCGCGTAGTACAGAATATAAAACGATTGCCGTGGGGAAAATGGAAAAATCCGCTCCACTATATACAACGGAGCCTGCCTGCCGGGGTTTGTCTCTCGTCACACCATCTCACACAAGGCGGCGGTGGCCTCTCTCTCTCACCGTTGGTCAGTGATCCGGCCGCATCCCGTCCGCCGGCGGAAAGGGAGGATGTGCATCGTTTCTCCGTTCGACGGCGTTGAGGCAGCACGTCCCGATCTGCGGTACCCGCCGTTCTCTCTGACCAAGCTCCGGCGTGGTAGGGCCTTCGCCACTTGCTCGCTGCCGCAGTATGGGCAGATCCCGGCCGCCGGCGCCCTCCTAGTAACATCCCGACGACCCTCAGGTACAGCTTCCTCCGGCCTTGCTCCACTGCCCATCTTCCCACGTTGCTGCATGTGGATCTTCTTTAGTTGTTTGCTTAAAACGTATCTCGGCCGGCGTACTTTCCATCTTGCAATCTCGTCCTCAAACCATTTTTGATAAACCACCATGCTGCTATCTTTCCCTTATTACATGGAATATGCTTCTTTTTTGTCGGCGTATGTGTCTTCAACTCGTGTTATTCGCCAGTAATTGTTTCCTTTCTACCTCTTTTTTGCAAACAGGGCTAGCCATTTCACCTCGTTGCTATTGCGACCTTTTGGTGAACTGCACAAATCACTTTTTTTCTTAAGAGTGTTTTGTGCAGTTCTGCCAAAATGTCACACGGGCAACGTTTTTACATTTCTGTGGGACTGCAGAAAGGGAGATTGGTTTTGCTATCCTCCTCATCCAACTCCTGCCTAATCTTCTCCAACAAGTAGTTAGTCCTAAAGAGAGATCGCAGAGGTGATCGGCTTCTATTTGTGTGTGTTATGTTTCATCATCTAGTTCCACTATTATTGTAATCACACTGACTGGATATCTTTGCAAACAGGGATGGTCAGCTCGATTTTAGTGGAGCTGCACAAAATGATCGGATTGTGGTGTCCTCCGTACACCCCCTTTTTGGCTACAGCGCTGGGTGAAACTAGCTGCCAAGCAATGAACACTGTGCCCAGGAAATGGACCCATGCCTACGAACAACATCGATCAATTATATATTTTTCTTTATTTGTACACCTTCTCACAACTTTGTCTTCAGTTGTGATGTGAATATTGGCGCTGATCTGCGAACCATTGAGATGCATTAGCAGCCATGGTAGTTTCATTTGTATTTGATGGAATGTTGTAACGAGATAATCTTGAGGCAAGAGGACACATGAATCCTAAGTTGAAACCTTTTTTTCCTGCGGGAACCAAAGTTGAAACCTTCATATCATCACAGTACAATTTCATTAAAATTATGCGTACATATAAACAAATCCTGAAGGATTGATAGCAATGCCAGAAACAATTCAACTTCGTTTCGCCGACATGTGGGACATCCTTCATCCGGCTCCACCTGCCGTGCAGCAATATTGAGTGCACAACTGCAGGGAAAGATTCACCCTGGTCGTTGCGCCGCATTAGTAATGACTAGTGAGCAGTCAAATCACAGAGCCCCACCTTCGCCACAGTAAGTTGCTCGGACGAAGCAACCATCATTTCTCTGTTCCTTGAATCCGCTGGTACTCCCATATTCCCAGAGTAATAAGTTGCTCGGGCGAAGCAACCATCACTTCACCTTTCCCACAGTAAGTACCTCCTTGGGCCCACTGAAAAATCACTTTTCTCTCTCCATCAAGTGCACTTATTGTCAATCTAACCCTGTCACCGAAACACCTCTTTGGCTACAGTTAGTTCAGGGTTAGTCATGAGTTAGTCTAACCTCTAGCTAAGTTAGAGTATCCAAACAGGAGCAGTATAGGACATGCAAGTTGCTCAAAGCATACAGTCAAATTCGTACGTGAAAGGATCTTTTTTCTTTTTGAAAACGGAACGTGAAAGGATCTTCGAATGATATAATTTTCAAATTATATAAAATCTTATCAATAGTCAAAGGCATCCTCGAAGAATACATTAGGCCCTACTCCCTCCGTCTAGGTGTATAAGTCACCTTACGAAAACCAAATAATCCCAAAATACTTAGGCGCGGTGCATTAACTCCCACCTCGTTTCTTGTTTCTTGACATATCCACCAATAAGAGATGTGGGGCGTGCATGTTTTCAAGGACTTAGACTACCAAACACGACATGCAATGGTTAGATCATTGCATGCAATACTATTAATTAGCAAATAAATATTAATTTCTCTCGTTTTCCCCTCTTCCTTGGTCACGGTGCACAATCTAAGATGACTTATTCACTAGACGGAGGGAGTATATAAAATCTTACCAATAGTCAAAACCAAGTGTTACTACTACACCAAACAAGTTCAAAACGAGAAACTGGACCCACTCACGGCACGGCACGCCTCTGTCGTTTGGTCCGTCGGTCAAAGCTCTTCCTCTTCTTGGCATAACAATAGAGTACAGTAATTTTTTAGAATGCTCTTGGCATGTCGCTAACATGTGATGAGTTAACCGACCTCAATAGACGGCAAAAACGCCAGCCCGCCGCACTTTGAGAGAGACGAGGAGCGAGAAGCGATACGGGCTGGTGGATTACTAGAGCTAGGTGTCGCACGGAGGCCAAGAAATATGGTGATAGCGTGGGTTGGCCACGTACAGTATGATGTAACTACACTGGGCTGCCGTGTTTCGTACTCTTCCGGTCTACTGTGGAGATGATTGGTTGATTTTATATCGCTAAATAATATAAAATACTATGAGTGCAGACGCTCCACCACGAGGTTCCTTGCTCCTTCTCGGTCGTCGGGAATCTATGTTCTTCCACTCTTTTTTTGACATGAGCTTTGTTCATCCTTTTGCCAACACGCGGGACATCTAGCATCAAGGTGCACGTGTCATGCAAGAAAATGGAGATAAGCAGTGCGTAAGTGAGTCGTGCACTACGATGGCACCTAGTACTACGTAGTAATATTTTTCCTCCTCGATGGCACGTGAATACTGCACGTACTCAATGACGGAGCACGGGATGGTAGCCATGGACTGATGGACATGGTCGGCCCTTTTTGGAGAGAGTACTGAATACGTATTAAATTTGATGTGTCCCGTCAACTCGCAGAACGACGAGAAGCACACACTGAATGACGGAGCACGGGATGGTAGCCATGGACATGGTCAACCCTTTTTGGAGACAATGCACTACTTTTGATGTGTCCGGTCTACTCGCAAACGAGGAGAAGCTTTGCTTACTAGTAGTACACTATCGACTGTAGTACCATCATCATTGTTCGACTTTCGGAAGAGACGAGAGAACTTAATGTTTATTTGCTAATTAATAGCATTGCATGCAATGAACTAACCACTGCATGTCGTGTTTGCTAGTCTCAAGTCATTAAAAGCATGCACACCCACATCTCTTTGGTTGATATGTCAAGAAACAAGAAACGAGGTAGAAGTTAATGCACCGCGCCTAAGTATTTTGGGATTATTTGGTTTTCGTAAGATGACACCTAGACGGAGGGAGTATTATACTTGAAGGCTACAAGGTTGGCTATAGATGACGTGGCAGTGTCATGTAGCCATCAGCTGGTTATACTATTAACCATGCTCTTATAATACTCCTATATTTAGGAACGGAGGGAGTAGTTGGCATGCATGATACTACCTATAATACTCCCATTACAACCAGCCTGGTAGAATTAAAATACCTAATCTAAATGGTCGCCGCCCGATCTCTTTGTCCTCCTCCAGCATCCGGCAGAAGAAGAATCGAGCAAGACACCGGCTGTATTCGCCGGCGTCGCCTCGGCGGTGGCCTTCATGGGATACAATCGGCAGCGGCCTCCCGTGTTCTACTTTTCCTCGATGATGGCGGCGGGCGGGGACGTGCTGCCCGTCACCTCGTCCACATCCGCGTAGCCGCATCACCTCGTCGACATCCGCGGCGACTTCTTTCTCTGCCTGCATGTCGCGGCTACGCGCGCGCCGACGGCGGATGGCGCAGTCGCAGACACTGGAGGCGCTGTACGACGCGGCGACGTCGAGATGCCCGTGCCGCCGTGCTCCCCGACAAGCCGGCGTGGAGCAAGTCGGCACTCTTCCTCGAGCTGTATTGGAGAGGCCAGCTGCGGAACCACGCGCTGGCTTAGTGCGGCAACTACCTCCGACGGGCTAGGCTAGGTAGGTGGAGAAGCGAGCTACCGGGCTCGGCGGGCCACCCAGACGGCTTTTATGCCGGAGAACTGCTCTTCCTGCTCATCGGATGCCGCCGAAAGAGTGGACAAAATGGTGGAAGGAGGAGCTTGGCCGGCGTCCTGCTCCTGAACGGACGTGTGTGGCCGGAGTTGGTTTCTCGCATTCCACGCGGGTTTCTATATCTATACTACTATATATATTACTATATAGTGTACCAATTTTAAGTAGGACTAAGAACATCAATCATAACCGTTGATCTTCTAAATCCAACGGCCAATATCAGTAGGATTCGCATGAACAGTACACTGCTGCTACCTCACCTGTGTTCTAGAACAATCAAGACGGAGGGATGTGATGGTTGCTTGTCCGTTTATTTTACCAGGCCACTTATTAGTGGTTGGGTTTTGTGATATGACGGCTTTACTGCCGCGAGACTCGCGTGCAGCGCCGCCCTCTACACTAGTACTACATCGGTCGTGGTTTATTAGTCCCCCATTGAATTTGACTGAAGATTTAACTGACAAAATGTTAGTGCATGTCAACAAAAACTATATCGTTGGATTAGTATTTGAACATAGTTTTCAATGATATAATTTTAGGTGACATGCATCAGCATTTATCGTACTATATATAATGTTAGTTCAATTTTTGGTCGTACTAATCTATAGTAAGGTGCCCGTGCGTTGCACGGAACAGTGAAATGCATTGATCGGGGAGTTGTTTATTTTGACAAAGGATGTGGGGGTCATCTCATGTGTAACGGGTATCGATAGGTTTCTTCGAAGGGTGTGGCTAGGTCTCAGTCCAAGTCTCAGTCAAATGATATAGTATAAGAAGAAAAATAAAAAACTGAAAATAAATTTTTTGTACTAATCTCCATGCAAAATCAAAGGACTATATCATCGACTGAGACATAACGAAGTCTCAGTCGACTGAGACATAGCAAAACTGTTCTTCGAATATTATTTCATCTCTAGAGCTCACAAACATCCGGGTGAAATAGATAAAAAAGTATCTTTTGCAAACAAAAGCGTTCAACTGTTCAACCTGCATCCAAAACTTGTGAAGAAATAACACTTATTGTGCTTTGCAAGAAATGATCTTTAAGAATTAGTTTTTGAGTATCGATTGTTATACATGTTGGCTACAGATGACATGGCACTTTCTTATAGTCAACAGTTGGCTATACTATTAAGTATTAACCATGCCCTTATACACCTAGACGGAGGGATTAAATAAGGATGACTTGGAAGGGGGCAGAGGAGATGTAAGAAATGGTTCATCATAAGTCTTTCACCAGTACTGTAGTAAAAATTTCATACATGGAAGATTCTAGACTAAACCATAAATGGATACACTTTTATTCATGCGCGATACTCCAATAGAGCAAGATGATGCATGGAAGTCTCCACATGCTTAGACAGCGGATTACATTGAGCGAAGACTAATGATCAACATTTAACTTGGTAATGCATATGTCCAGGTGAACCTCCTTGGAGTCCCCGTGCACCTTGTTGGGGGCAAATCATACCATGCGTCTTCCATGTCCACATCGGCGGGAAGGTCCCAGCTCTGCACAGTCCTAGTCAGCTTGATGTAGCCCCAGTGTCGCCGCCCACGTACCTCTGAGGGGTAGTAATAGTGAGCACGCACCCGTACATCGGCCTCGTGTCAGTGTCAGCGTCAGCGGCGTCGCCCCTGACGCACACTATAGAGACGGGGCGGCGGCCTGCGCGGGCCTCGCCGGTGCCCACGATCAAGAGGAAGACGCTGCCGTCCTCCTCCGAGACTAGCAGGCGGCGGTGATCCTCCAGCGACTCCGGCACGGTGAACGGGTAGCACGTCTCGTACTTGATGTTCTCCGCCAAGGGCCAGTAGTGATCGCCGCACGCCTGCGTGAGGTGATGCACGATGTCCGCCGGCGAGCCCCAAAACGGCATCGGGCACTCATAGCAGTAGACGAAGGGCTCTTTGGAGGCATCGACCAGGCCGTCCATGAAACGGGAGTGGCTGTAGGGGACGTTGCGCCAGTTGAATATATGAGCAAGTTACTACGAGATTTAGTCTGAATAAGCACAAAATAAATCATGACGGCTATAACAGAGATTAAACTAATCATGTGGACTAGCATAGTAGATGAACAGATCGAATCTAGGACACAGACTAGAAACATGAATTCTACCACGATTTCGAACAGGAAGGAAAGAAACACATACGGTGCAACGGGAGCAGCACCGTTGGCGTTGAGGTTGTCGCCCATGTCGTTGAGGAAGAGGTTGCCGAGGTCGGGGAAGAAGTCGTCGCTGCCAGCAGTCGCGAGAGTGCGCTCCCCAAATTTCAACAGCGCCCGCCGAATGGAGCGCAGGAGGGAGTGGCTGTAGGGGACGTTGCGGCCGCCGAATGGAGCGCAGGAGTAGCCCACGAAGCAGTAGATGGTGCTCCTCCCTAGTCTCTACTCTTATCTCTATCTCTACTACTCTTCTTTGTTTTTTATAATATACTAGTAGTAGCTGTCAAATCGAATAGTACTGCGCCGTCCGCTGCACGCCCGGCTGAACACGCCTCCTCGCCTCCATCAAACCCCTCTGTTAAACCCGCATAACTAGCTCATAACTAGCTCCAATGGGCTGTGTTGCCACATGACCACCAGATGGTTTGATTGAGCCCAGTCGAGATGGTTTAGTAGGATTATGTGGATATTTCTAAAAAAAGAACACATGGAAAAAGTGAAGCAACGTGCAGTTCTTTTTAAATGAACGTACAGATTTATGGCATGAATACTACTTCCCGCTTTTACAATATTGAATTTCTTTTTCTTTGAATCTATTAGCACATATATTACTTCTTTTCCCTTTTACGAAAAGCACTCTGTTATATTAAGACGTGCCTTGCACGTGTATACATACTAGTAAATGTAGGTTTTTGAATGCGGCGAGGAGGCGGGTACAGCTGGGAGTGCAGCGGGCGGCGCCCTGGGCCGGCGCGCCGCTTCAAATGGCGGATGCAGTGAGAGGTCGCGTCCGCCCTGACCCCCTTGACGGTGCACGTGACCTTGTGTCCAGATCTAAGATGTCACGTGTACCGGATGAATGACTCCAAGCTCGACCACCGTGATGCAAGAGGTGCGAGCCGAGGAACGCTGTTGGAGACACCCTCCTCGTCATCATCTGAGTCCTAGAAGATCTCACCCACATCATCATTAGGCATGCAGCCGCCTTCATAGACAACGTGCGCAGAAGGAGTAGAGGCGACTGGGGACGCACCACGTCGTGGGCACTCCGTACGTGCTCGTGTGCGTGTGTGCTTTTCCATCGGTGCTAGCTCTAAGGCCGAGGCTCCGGTCGTCCTTGTCTCTGGCTAGTCGTTGAGCAACGACGGCAAAGAGGTGCTGCAAGAGATGCATAGGCGCCGTTGTGTGCGAGCTTCGCCGTAGCACGACGAACCGGACGTCACCGCAGATGGCGCACGCCTCCATGCAGCCGAGTGTGTGCGCATGCATGTGTTATTCACGTGCATTCTGCGGCCGAGTGTGTGTGCATGCATGTGTTGTGTACGTGCGTTGTGTGCTCCATGTTGTGCGCGTTTGTGCATGAGTTGGATCGGCATGAGTTAGTGCGTAGGCGTGTGTACATGCATGGCTGCATGCGTCCTGTACATGCGTGGCTTCTTGCGTGGTTATCAATATAAACTAATAAAATATCTTCAACTTAGCATCCTGATGTATCGTCTCTAGTGGTTAGCGAAGAGTTCATGTTCTTTTATTTGTTTATAGGCGGGCAGGCGGCAAAAAACAGGGGAAAACGCGCAAGGTTCCTTGCAGACGCTCCACCGCGAGGTTCCTTGCTCCTTCTCGGTCGTCGGGAATCTATGTTCTTCCACTCTCTTTTTTACGTGAGCTTTGTTCATCCTTTTGCCAACACGCGAGACATCTAGCATCAAGGTGCACGTGTCATGCAAGAAAATGGAGATAATCAGATAAGCAGTGCGTAAGTGAGTTGTGCACTTCGATGGTACCTACTCCTATACGCAATATTTTTTCTCCTCAATGGCATGTGAATAGTGCATGTACTCAACGACGGAGCACGGGATGGTAGCCATGACATGGTCAGCCCTTTTTGGAGAGAGTACGTACTAAATAACTTTGATGTGTCCCGTCAACTCGCAGAACAACGAGAAGCTTGCTTACTACGCCTTCTCCCTCGCCAACGCGTGCGCGGTGGCTCTCAGCACGAGGAGAAACTTTTGCTTACAAGCGGTGGACGTGCAGCAGTTCATTTGGTGTCAGATTGCCAGAAGTACTACTATAGTACCACCATTATTGTTCGACTTCCGGAAGAGGCGAAGAGCCAAGCGCAAGGCTAGCCATAGTGGGAGTAACATAAGTAGGACTACCTCCTTTTTTATTCTAGAAACAACCACACGCGAATATTGGACGGTAGCAGCACAGCAACTGAATCAAAAATCGAAACCTTCCCGCCCGGCGCCAGCTGAGCCCGCCGCTCCACATTGATGGCAAGTCAGGGCGACGCGACCTCTCACTGCTTCCGCCGTTGAAGCGGCGCGCCGACCGAGGGCACCGCCCGCTGCACGCCCGGCATTTCAGACTACACATACTTTGTGAGACAAAAGGTGGGGCCATTATTAATGATATAGTATTATACTAAAGGGACTAACTATTGTAAGCAGGCTACGTATTAGGTTGGTTCTAGATGATGTGTCAACTTCATATAGCCGGATGTTGGCTATACTATTAACCATGCTCTAAGTGTGGTGTGAGTCGGAAAATTTATTAAGTCATTAATTAATAATTAACGGACGCCTTAATTACTCAGCCGTTTCTGATTCTTTTGGATAGTGGGGCTATTATTGACTTGGACGTGGGGTTTGGGCCAAAGGCCTACTATTATACTACTTGGTCTTACTCGCACGACCGACCTGACAGGCTCTACCCTAGCCGCCGCTGTATCATATGGTTTCGCACCATTCCAGATCTTAGCGCCGCCACGCAATTCTTCTCCATCCCTCCTTCCGGCGTGCACCGCGAGAAGGGACAGCAGTCCTCCGAACCCCGCCTTTCGTGATCCTGTACGGGAGAGGGGCGATCAGGTTTTTGGGGAGCACACTCCTGTGACTGCTGCCAGCGACGACTTCCTCAACGACAGCCTTCTTCCCCGACCTCGGTAACCTCTTCATCAACGACATGAGTGACAACATCAACCACAGCGGTTCTGCTCCCGCTGTACAGTATGTGATTCTGTCCTCCTGGTTTAGTCCGCATCATTACTTTGATCTTTGCAATTGTCGTCATGATCTATTTACTGTTGATTCGGATTACATCTCATAGTAAATTGCTCATATATTCAACAATCCAATCCAAAAACCTGATTATAGGCAATTTACTCCGAGTGGTTTTGCTGCGCTTTTGAAGCCGCCTACTTTTAAGGGGGTGCAATATAAAAGGTGGCGCACAAGAGCAGTATATTGGTTTCAGATCATGTACTGCTATGACGCCACTAAGGGTAAGCCTGAGGGCGATCTTAATCCTACACAGCAGGAAGCTTTTGAGAACATGGATACCCTCTTCAAAGCCGCCCTGCTGAGTGTTCTTGACGATTCCATTGTGGATTCATATATGTCGTTTGACAGCGGCAAAGACATGTGGGCTGCGCTCGAGGCCACGTTTGGGGCCTCGGGCGCTGGCAACGAGTTGTACGTCATGGAGCAATTCTGTGACTACAAGATGACTGATGAGCGCTCTGTTGTTCAGCAGACTCATGAGATACAGTCACTCGCTAAGGAACTTGAGTACTTCAAGTGTGTGTTGCCGGACAAATTTGTTGCTGGGACCATCATTGCCAAGCTTCCACCTTCGTGGAACGATTTTGCTACTTCTCTGAAAAACAAGAGACATGAGTTTTCCGTTTCGGATCTCATTAGCACTCTTCATTTTGAAGAGAAGGCGAGAGCAAAAGACACACGTGCTTGGGTCGCTGAGGGAGCTTCTAGTGCCCACATGGTACACGAGAAGAACTTCCAGCCCAACCAGCCCCAAAACAACAAGAACAAATCTCAGGGGAAAGGCAAGTTTGATGCAAAGAACAAGCCGTCACATTCTACCAACTTCAAGAAGAATTCTCATAACGGGAAGGGATACAAACCTCAATTTTGGTAGCACCGCACAAAACTTATATGGCTGCATCTACCTGCTGTCAGCTAACCTCATGGTGCTCCAGGTATTCCTACATTCGTAACTAGGTACAATCACCACCGCAAGATGAAATAAGCTTATTCGTACGTTGACTTGCTGATTGCAGTGCGGAACGATCCTGTCATGTGTGGAGTAGCAAACAAGCAGTGCAGCCGAAGGTGGAAA
Organism: Triticum aestivum; assembly: GCF_018294505.1. NCBI lineage: Eukaryota > Viridiplantae > Streptophyta > Magnoliopsida > Poales > Poaceae > Triticum > Triticum aestivum. Next base: position 264,100,568 of record NC_057802.1, read on the forward strand.
TCAACCAAGGACTTATGAAATTATATATAATCTTCCTCAGGCAGGTCAGTATCCCCTTCGTCCAGATGATCATGTTTTGTCATGCCGAGCTATTGATATGTGCTACTGTTTTGCAACACCGTTTAAGTATAGCTATTGTTTTCCTATCTTTTCAGATTCAGGACAATGAAGATGATTTCAGGGGAACTGCACAATATGGACTCATGTTGAGTCATCTCTATTGCCTCATGTGTTTGCTGCAAATGTGTCAGCATCAATTGCAAGATGAGGCAGCTAGCTAGCTGTGGAGTTGCCAACATGCTCAAAGTGCTCGCAACATTGAGAAGAAACAAGCATGCCCAGGAAATTAAGGAAATTAATGCGTGCGCAGGGAGGCCCTTTGCTCAGAGAAGCATCGACCGATTTTCTTTATTTCCACACCTTCTCACAGCTTTGTATTGGTTATAGTATGGTGAATCATTGAGATGCATAAACATGCTGAACTTTTGTTCTTCTGAATGTTAGTATGCATACCGTATCTTCTGAAGCTTAGTTTAATGTAAATGTTGACTAGCCTGTGAACCTTCACAATCTAGTAAGTATATTGTAGGCCTGTTATTTGACACCTCACTTTGCCGCGCTACGCGACCAGTGTGAGTGTCTGCATCCAGTACCGCATCCTCTAATTTGGTGGATGCCAAGTTGAAAAAGGTTACCGATGAGTAGCCATAAGCTGGAGGCGTCTCTTTTTTTCTTTCGAATGGGCAATAAGCTGGAGAGTGTCTCGGGCTGCCTCTAGCACAAGGCCCTCCAGTACGAAACACGGGCAGCCGACTGGGCCGATACAAAAGCCTATCCATCTTAAAGCCCAGTTTTTTTTTGCGAGGAGAAGCCCATATTTCTTGAAGAGGGGGCGATCCCAGGAAAACCCTCCTTCCTCCTCGCTTCCACTTACGCTTCCGTCTCGCCCCAATTCCCCCCGCTCCCCATCTTCCTCACTCTTCCAAAAAAACCCGCTCACCTTCTTCCTCACTCGTACAGAAAACGCCTGCTCCTCTTCTTCCACTCCTACAGAAAACCCCAGCCCTCCTTCTTCCCCACTCGCACTGCCACTAGGCTCGTCTCTGGCTACTCTGCTCAAACCCGTGAGCTCGGCGCGACGCCCACAAGGAAAATGGAGTCGGCTGGCCCCAGCGCCAAGAAGATGAGGCTCCCGCCAGCGGCGACGCCGGTTGTAGATCCCGCACCCGGCATCGCGGGGAGAAGCGGCGAGCCCCCCCCCCACCCGGATCTGAGGAACCGGTAGAATCTCCGGTGGACCGCATCAGCGATCTCCCGGACGTCATCCTTGAGGAGATCATCTCGCTTCTCCCCACCAAGGATTGCTGCCGCACACAAGTCCTCTCAACTCGGTGGCGCCCTCTATGGCGCACCGCGCCCCTCAATCTCGACTGTCGTCAGATATCTGTCCTTCCTGAATTTGATCTCCTCAGAGCCATCGTCTCCTCTCACCAGCAGGGCCCCGTTCAACGCCTCTGCATCCCGACACGCTACCTGCTGTCCATACCCGGCATGGTGGACGCTTGGCTGACATCCCCTGAATTCGGAAAACTCCAGCAGTTTGAGTTCTACCATTACCACGAAAGTTTCATACCACGAACATACCAAGAATTCGTGCCCACACCACCGTTGTCCATCTCGCGGTTTTCCTCCTCTCTCCACACCGCCACCTTCGCCCGGTGCCATCTACCAGACGATCTGGTACAAATGCTTCGACTCCCACTGCTAAAAAGACTTTCGCTTGTGGTGGTTTATCTGTCGGAGGCCTCACTGCACAGCATCATCCACTCCAGTTGCCCTGCCCTGGAGCGCTTGCTGATTGTTTTGGGAATAGAAATCCCTATCAGTTGTCTCCAAATAAAGTCGCCTCACCTTAAAAGCATTGGAATTTGTTTTGAAGGACAGCAGCTCATCATCGAAGATGCCCCTTCACTTGAAAGGTTGCTCCTTGATAATTGTTATAAACCTTCGCAAATAACTGTCGTCTCTGCGCCCAAACTGGAGACCTTGGGTGTAATTCGTGATCCGTTTAATGATCACAAGAAGTTGGTGTTTGGCTCCTCACTTTTTCAGGTACCGTATATTATCATCTACACATTTGTAATCATAAGCTGCATTTTTCATTTGTGCGCATAAGTTTTATATCATCTTGGAGTACACTTTGGGTACTAATGTTATGTTATATGCTCAATGAAGAGTTCGTCCATGGATAGCCTATCAATGCTGCTGGATTCTGTCAAGATCTTATATATCGGAATGTATAGTTATGATCTGAACATAATTATTGGCTTGCTGCGATGCTTTCGGTCTCTGGAGAATTTATATATGGAGGTGATGATTTCATGCACATTGAAAGACTGTATATATTGTACTAGAATTAACCGTTCAGCTGTTGCTCTTTTGACATGCTCTTTTTTCAGACCTTAACTATTTTCAAATCTTCATGTCTACTTAGGTACTGCAAGCACATGGAGAAAAACGTATAACCAATCGGTGGTGTAATAAGCACCAGGATTTTCTCAGTTCTCATGACATTCGTTTCAGGACAATAACAATGGAAGGATATGCATCCAACCAGGCAAACAGAAGCTTTGTCACATTATTCCTGTTGAATGTGAGGTTACTATTGTCCCTGAGGCTTAAGTTTTACCGCAAGAGATTTCTCACGGACGGACACGTTGAAGAGCACAAAAAGAAGTTTTAGGTGGACAAATGGGCTTCTAAACGTGCCCGGCTTCTATTTACAACAAGTTGTAGTCATCGTGCAATAAATTTTTATGCACAGGATGTTGATTTTATGGATCAGACCGATCCATTTGTTTGTGACTGCGAAAAAGAGTGGTTGGGTTAGATGTTACTGCCATGTTCAATCTGGGTTTTGTCTAAATATTTGATGAACAATTAATCCTTGGGCTTTTTGTACCGTTCGTAAGCTTGAGTTGCATGTTGTTGCCCTCGTAGTCCCCTCCACTTGCCACTACACTGCCACATCTTCCACGGTTGTTGTTCCTTCCCGTCTGAGGCCTCGCCGTCGTTCTCCGCCTTGGTTCGCTCACTGCGCCCGCCTCCGTCTGGCGTTGTCAACATGGTCAACAACCAAGAGGAATCAGGAGATGACTGTACATGGAGAGGCTGACAGTAGGGACCCACCAGGGTCATTGCATTACGCAAGCAGGTGCCTTGTTATTACAAGCCAAAAAATACTTCCTCCTAATTCCTCACTGCTAGAAAATCACTTAAATGTCTTAAATGGTCAAATAACCCCAGAAATTTTCCAAAATTTGACATGACAGTTTTATTAGTACTACAAAATTTATCGTTCATTTAAAACACCATCCGTTGCCACTTTACTCCAAATTCGTCTTTCACAACTAATAAAAAATATGTACAACATCACACACAGTTGTTTTCTAGGAACCGTTTGCGATGAAAATATCTGGGTCTATTTAAGTCTCCCTCCTTAAGCTTCGCCAGCTCGTCTGCTCTAGTGCCGGCAACCCCCGAATCCACGAATCCCAATCCCCATTCCCGCACCCCCTTCTTGCAAAGATGACACCGTGGAAACGCTTCGTGAAGGCCCATACGATGGCCATGTCCCCCCCCCCCCCCGAGCGCCGCCTCCTGCGCTAAGAGCGCGGCCGCCTACGCCGAGAGTGCCTCCGCATCCGCATTGAGCGCGGCCGCTTCCGCCGAGAGGGCATGTGCGGCAGCCGACAGGGCAGCCGCGGTAGCCGAGACGGCTGCAGCTGCTGCTGCAACGGCGGCTGCAAACGCCGAGAGCGCTCGAGCTGCCGTCCGTGCCACCGATGTCGCCCTGGCCCGAGTCGAGGCCATCCACGCCAAGATCGAGGATGCACACGCCAAGATATTCCAGGCCACCTCGGACTCCATCATGCAAACCACGTCTGAAAAGGCGGCGGTGGCCATGGAGCACCTGCTTCCTCATGAGGTCGCCGAGCGGGAGCTGGAGATGCAGGAGGCGGCAGAGATCAAGGAGCGCTGAGAGGAGGAGTTGTGCGTGGCCGAGGTCGAGGTAGAGAAGAGTCTGTCCGTCGAGGAATCTGCGGTGGAGTACCAACGCGAGCTCTAGCGCAGCCACTACTACGAGTACTACAACCTTGAGGGCGGCGCCGACGACGAGGACGAGGACGCGGTCGACTTCAGCAAGGGGGACGCGGAGTCCACCAATGGCGGCATGTCGCCAGGACAAGTCATCGATGTCTCATCTCACACCGACGATGCATAGGCCGGCGCGGCGGCGGATTTGTTAAAATTACACAACGAGCGGATAACACCAGGGACCCAGCAGCTCACCCAGTTGTTTTTTTAGTTTCATAGACGGAGCTCAACTGCGCGCTGTGCAGGGGCTCTGGCCCGTCTAGCCCACGCTTATGCTTTTATTTAAGCACATGACGAGCCCAATTGATATCTTTTTTCTTTCTGAAAATGGCTAGCCCAGTTCTTTTTTTTGGAGAACACCAAAACCGAGGCCTACATGCTTTTCTCAGCCCTGCTGGGCAGCAAATCTTTCAAGACGAGGAGGGAGGGATGTAAAGTAGTAAGAAATGGGCTTCCCCAGAAAATGGGCTATAAGTTGTAAGAAATGGGTTGTAAATTTTTAAACCAAAGCCAACCGGCAATTACATTAAAATATCGTTTTTTTCTGGAATTCTCTACTCTCTACTCTTATAAAAACCAAAGCCAACTGGCAATTACATTAAAAGATCGTCTTTTCTCCCACAAGATAAACTACTCATACAAATGCATCTTCATGTTCCGTGCAACGCACAGGCATCTTGCTAGTTAAGATTCTAAATTTCATTCATTTTTTTGCGGAGAATTGTTTTTTGAATTTTATTTTGATATATATTTTTTTAAATTATTTTTAATGCGACTCGAAATTTTGTGATTAAAAGAGTTCGGACCCCACCGAAATATGAAAAATTTCGTTGAATTTTTTAGCAGTGCCCGGAATATATGGTCTGTAATGCTAATAAAAAGAATATGGGCTTCAAATATCCTTAAGAATTAGCAAATGGGCTGTAAATTAATTTTTTAGCAGTGCCCAGAATATATGGTCTGTAATGCTAATAAAAAGAATATGGGCTTCAAATATCCTTAAGAATTAGCAAATGGGCTGTAAATTATTGAAAATAATGGCTAATGGGCTGTATGTTGTTTTCCACAGATTTGGAGGCTGACTTCTGGGCCTACTAGCTTGACGATGACGTTGTCCTAAATTTTTTTTGACGCGTACGCAAGGCTTTGTCAACTTAGTCAACACAGAGCAGTGACTGTTCGATGTCCATCCAACGGCCGCCGTGCTTCTTCAATCTCTGATCTTCCTGCTCCAGCCGCCCAAACTAGCGCCGGCGGGACTGCCTGCTCCCTCCTCTCGTGGCTGGCTGTGCTGCCGCCAGGGCATTCCTCTACACACCCGCACATCCTGTTATTTCCGGAGATGACAGCCTCACCCCGCAGCCGACCAGTCAGCGCTCGTACACCCCTCAGCGTGGGCATCCGTTGCGGTGACTTCGCCGGCTTCGGGTCATTCCCTTCCTGGGCCTCGCCCTCGTCCACCGCGTTTGTGCTCTCGGTGCGGCGAGGTCAACATGATCAACAAACAACAGCCATCAGAAGAGGCTGACAGTAGGGGTCCACACAAGGAAATGCCTCCTTATTACGCGCAAAATAATGATTCCTCCACCTGACAGCTGGGACCCACCAGAAGGGCCTCTGTATTTCTTAAAAACGTTCCCCCCGTTGTCAGCTTGAACCCACCAGCTATATCTTCGCACACAAGGAAGTGCCTCCTTATTATACACAAAAAATGAATACTCCCCCTGCTAGCTGGGACCCACCATTGTGGGAGGCTGACTTGTGGGCCTACTAAGATGACGGGGACGGAGGGTTTGTCAATTTAGTCAATATGAACGATTCTAGCTCCAGTGACCGTACGATGTCCATCCAACGGCCGTAGTGCTTCTTCAACCTCTGGTCTTCTCGCTCCAGCCGCCCAAAGCAGCGCCGGTTGTGCCGCCTGCTCCTGCCTCCTGTGGCCGGCTGTGCTGCCACGGAGGCCTCACCGCCCCCTACTACTACCACCGCTGGCCAGGCCATCCCTCCACTCACCCACACCCCGTGTTATTCTGCGGCGGCGGCAGCCTCACACCACAGCCAAACCAGTGAACCCTCGTACTCCTCTCCGCGTGGGCATCCACTACCGCGTCTTCCCCGGCTCCGTGTCGTTCCCATCCTAGGCCTCGCCGTCGTCAACCGCCCTGGTGCTCTCGTCGCGGCGTGGTCAATGTGGTCAAGGAACGACTTCCAACGGAAGAATACTTTACGTGGAGAGGCTGACAGCTGGGTCCACGACCGCAGCAAGGAAGTGCCCCTTATTTTGCGGAAAATAATGATTCCTCCACCTGACAGCAGGCACCCACCGGACGGGCCACCATATTTCGCAAAAAAACGTTTCCCCCTAACTGCTGGGACCCACCAGCTACATCTTCGCACGCAAGGAAGTGCATCCATATTACGGGCAAAAAAATGATTCGCCCCCCTGACTGCTGGGACCCACCAGCTACATCTTCGCATGCAAGGAAGTGCCTGACAGTTGGGACCCACCCGGTCGAAGCGTATGTAGCGTTGTCATTCTGGTCGCGAACGTGTACGTACATACTGGTCGATGTAGAGGCGCGCACGTGTGGTAGTAGAGGCGCGCACGTAGCATGTACACGTACGTACAGCGGCCAGGGTGCAAGAAAGTAAATACGACCACGTACGTACATACGGGCGGGGTCTCGAATGCCTACTCACGCATACGTACGGCCAGGGCTTGTGTACATGGTTGTGGCTGGGTCGAAACGGAGAAACTGCGTCGTCGTCGTGTTCATGGGGAGGCAACGGAATGCGTCGTGTTCATCGGGAGGCAACGGAACGCGTGCTGTTCATCGGGAGCCAACCGGCTTGGATGGAATAGGCGATGGAAACAAGGCTTGGCGTACCACAGAACGGAGGAAACGGCCTTGTGTTCGACCAGCCACGGTGGAAACGGGATCCTGTTCATCGGGAGGGGTCTGGCGTACCGCAAAACGAAGGAAACGGACCTCCTACGGTCGAAACGGGGTCTTGTTGATCGGGAGGGGTGTGGTGTACCGCAAAACGGAGGAAACGGACTTGAGTTGGAGCCCTATAGTCGAAACGGGGTCCTGTTCATCGAGAGGGGTGTGGCGTACCGCAAAACGGGACTCCACGGGATATTGTTCATCTCCACCGTCGACCTCCTCCAGCCTCCACGGGCTCCTGTTCATCCACTGTCGACCTCCTCCAGCCTCCACCTGCTCCTGTTCATCCACGGGCTCCTGTTCATCCAGCCTCCACCGCGCGCTCCTCCACCGGCTACTGTTCAACCAGCCCTCTCCACGGGGTCCTGTTCAACCACCCCTCCATGAGCTATTGTTCATCCAGCCCTCCACCGGCTACTGTTCAACCAGCCCTCCACGGGGTCGTCATGTTCATCCAGCCCTCTACGGGGTCCTGTTCATCCACCCCTCTACCGGCTCGATCGATCGAGGTACTGTTCACCCAGCGGCAACAGCCTCTACTACCACGGGGTCCTGTTCATCCAACCCCCCACCGGGAACTGTTCATCCAACCCCCACCGGGAACTGTTCATCCAAACCCCCCAACAACGCTCACTGTTCATCCAGAGGCAGCATCGATCGGCTTCAGTTAGCAGCAGTAGCGAAGGAATCACTCGGGTTCAATTAACAGCAAGGGATCGATCGATTTCTCGGGTTCAGTAACGCGTAGCCTGCAGTGCAATCGCTCGGGTTCAGTTAGAGCCCAACGCCTCGCACACACGCGCGTATGTACGAGAGAAACGTGCATCGCTCGGCCCCGACCAGCCACCGTAACCAGGAACTCCCCGATATTCCTCGCCCTCGTTTCTACCACGGTTTTTTCCGTCATGGACGGCCCAAAGAATGTCATGCAGCTGCGTCTCCGGCCCGCCCAGGACGAAAAGCCCATTTTCTGTCATGATTTTTTGTCATAGAAGTAGGACCCCACCACATCTATGATGATACCGGGTTTTGTCACAATTATCGTCATAGAAGTGTCATAAGTATGACAGAATTTTTTTCATTCAGCCCAAAATGTCACGGATGTGTCTTTTTTTGTAGTGCTAGTTGATGTGAGACTTTCTCCTTCCTTTTGTCTTCTCCACAACCACCATATTATATTCCATCCATAGTGCTATATCCATGGCTCACGCTCATATATTGCGTGAAAGTTGAAAAAGTTTGAGAATACCAAAAGTATGAAACAATTGCTTGGCTTGTCGTTGGGGTTGTGCATGATAAAATACTTTGTGTGATGAAGATGGAGCATAGCCAGACTATATGATTTTGTAGCGATAACTTTCTTTTGCCATGTTATTTTGAGAAGACACGATTGCTTTATTAGTATGCTTGAAGTATTATTGTTTTTATGTCAATATTAAACTTTTGTTTTGAATCTTATGGATCTGAATATTCATGCCGCAATAAAGAGGATTACATGGATAAATATGTTAGGTAGCATTCCACATCAAAAATTCTGTTTTTATCATTTACCTACTCGAGGACGAGTAGAAATTAATCTTGGGGATGCTTGATGCGTCTTCAACGTATCTATAATTTTTTATTGTTCCATGCTATTATATTATCTGTTTTGGATGTTTTATATGCATTAATATGCTATTTTATATTATTTTTGGGACTAACCAATTAACCTAGATCCCAATGCCAGTTTCTTTTTTTCCTTGTTTTTGAGCTTTACAAAAAAGGAATATCAAACGGAGTCCAAATGGAATAAAACTTTATGATGATTTTTCTTGGACCAGAAGACACCTGTAGGACTTGGAGAGGGGGTCAGAGGAGTCCCAAGGGGAACACAAGCCCTCAGGCCGCACCCTAGGGGGCGCGTCCCTGGCTTGTGGACACCTCGAGAGTCCCGCAACCCTAATTCTTGCTCTATAAATTCCAAAATATTCCCAAACCAACAGAAGCGGCCACCAAAAAACTTTTTCGCCGCCGCAAGCCACTGTTGCCGTGAGATCCCATCTTGGGGCCTTTTCTGGCACCCTGCCGGAGGGGATTTGATCACGGAGGGCATCTACATCAACCTTATTACCCTTCCGATGAAGCGTGAGAAGTTTACCACAGACCTACGGGTCCATCGCTAGTAGCTAGATGGCTTCTTCTCTCTCTATGATCTTCAATACCACATTCTCCTTGATGTTCTTCGAGTTCTATCCGATGTGATATTCTTTTGCGGTTTGTTTGTCGAGATCCGATGAATTGTGGATTTATGATCAAATTATCTATGAATATTATTTGAGTCTTTTCTGACCTCTTTTGCGCATGATTAGATATCTTTGTATTTCTCATCGAATTACCGATTTGGTTTGGCCAACTAGACTGGTTCTTCTTGCAATGGGAGAGGTGCTTAGTTTTGGGTTCAATCTTGCGGTGTCCTCACCCAATGGCAAAGTAGCGGTAGCGAGGCACGTATTGTATTGTTGCCATCAAGGGTAAAAAGATGGTTTTTTCATCATATTGCTTGAGTTTATCCCTCTACATCATGTCATCTTACTTAAGGCGTTACTCTGTTCTTATGAACTTAATACTCTAGATGCATGCTGGATAGCGATTGATGTGTGGAGTAGTAGTAGTAGTAGTAGTAGTAGTAGTAGTAGATGTTGGCATGAGTCGGTCTACTTGACACGGGCATGATGCCTATATTCATAATCATTTCCTTGGATATCGTCATAACTTTGCGTTTTTCTATCAATTGCTCGACAATAATTTGTTCATCACGTATGTTTTCTTTCAAGAGAGAAGCCTCTAGTGAAAACTATGGCCCCCGGGTCTATTTTCCATCATATATTTTCATATCTATAAACTAAAAAACCCAAAAATACCTTGCTACAATTTATCTATATTTACTTTAGTTTGCTCTTTTATTTATCTTTTATAGCTATGTCTATTAGATCTCACTCTTGTTTGAGACCGTGAAGGGATATACAACCCCTTTTTCGCGTTGAGTGCAAGTGTTTGTTAGTTCGTGCAGGTGCATAGATTGGAGACTTTCTTGTGCCTCCTACTGGATTGATACATTGGGTCTTAACTGAGGGAAATACTTATCTCTACTTTGCTGCATCACCCTTTCCTCTTCAAGGGAAAAAATCAACGGAAGCTCAAGAAGTAGCACTCTCCATCATCGGAGGAGCAAATTTCACTCTCGAGCCAACTAGCCCCTTCTCAAACTTTTTGATGAACCTGCAAGTTGTCGTTATGATCACCGTGTTATAGATTACTTTTGAGCAACCCCAAAGTTCATCGTATGGTAAGAAGTGATTATGATATTCTCATGGTCTAAGGAAGCAAATCATGTGTTAACACTCTGTGTTATAACAATTGACTTCTAGCGATATTATCTCAGAGTATAACAAGCAAGTTTGGGTCAATTCAATATGACTTTTCTTCTAACGTCACACTCACAATGTTACGTTAGGACTGTCGTTACACTTAACAATATCCTAAGATCCGGGAAACATGATCACCAACAACATTTGAGCTATTCTTTGAGGCGAGACTAGGAATCTTATTTTATGATTTATCATTCCACACATGCATATGGGTTTTCTGCTGAATCGTATATTCCAGGATCATAGAAGTTATAGCATAGAATATAAACTCTTAATTACGAATAGATATATATAAATTAATAATACAATTTTATTGCCTCTCGGGCATATTTCCGACAGTAGCTCTGTCTAGTGTATCTCGATGGGTCCAGGAAGATATGTATCGGTGGGACTGATAATGACTTCAGGGTTTTTGACAGATGGGAATGTGAGGGTGAGGTGGAGGGTTTTTGGAGCAATATCGATAAGCACTTGAGCAAATGACTCATGATCAAAACCTCATCCCCTTTTAATAGTATTGTCTTTCCTATAGACTCAATGTGATCTTTGACCACTTAACCAAAAATGTATAGTCTTGGAGCTTTTGCCAATGCTTTGTCCTTGGCATTTGAGGGGTCCACATTCACATCTCATTGCCATACCTAATTGAACTTTCCTGAAATATTCATTGAATAGACATTGTTCAATGATGTATATGTTGTTATGAATTACCAAAACCACACGGGCATAGTTGCACTTTCAAAGAGATAATTAATTTATCTTCTGTAAATTAAAGATCATCATGGTTGTTGTTGTAACGAACTATGTAAAAATTAGTGGGATTTCAATAAGTTGGCTTGAAATCATTAGTGTGAATTCAAATTTTAAGCATAACACTTTGTAGATAATCTCCAAAAGAAAACTGCGAGTAGATCTAGTAGCATTAGAGGAGTATAATCCAATCAAATTGGTAGATACTCCTACTTCAAATGCCTTATGTCATGACTTGATTGAATGTATGAGAGAGCATTTTGGCAATCATAGTGTCATTAATGACAAAAATGTAGACTTCATCGGTAAAGGTAGATAATATGCAATGTAGTAGAGCTACACTCTACCCCATGATTCCAAAACCTCAATTTGAAGAAACCGCTTGAAATTTTGCATATGAATTCTTGTTTGTATTAAGCCAAAAGGAAAAATTAAAACAAACTGATTTTTATTTGTAGGAAATTAAAATCTCAGTTTCAAATAATGGATGTAAATAATCTCAACATCTACAATAACATGGAAATATAATACATATAGTGTATTCTGGAATACAATGTACTCAAAAGATATACACTTATATGTAATGAATAACAATGATGTTGAAAATTTGATGCTCAAGTGAAAAACTTGAATGTATAGACCTCAAATTAAATCAGATGATCATGTATCAAATTGCAAGATAATTCAGCGGGGTGAATTTATATTTTACGAGAGAAAATTTATGTCAATTGCTATGAGATTGTTTTGCGAGAAAACAAAATCCTCAATCACAAATCAATATTGTTGTACCATGAGAGTCTCTATCGTAAATCGCAGTACACCATCATACGTAATTTCCAATTTATTATGAGTCACAAGACTACATGAATAGAAAGTCTGATGAGTATTTATGTGTATGATGGTAATCAGTCAAATCATGGACCTATCCATGGATAAATATAATCTTAGGGCTACCATGCACACTTAAATGGATAGGAGCTTAATAAAGAGGAGTAGAGACTAATTTGTGAATCGGTAAAACCTTGATGGCTAAACTGGAAAACAATGAAGGGCTATATCGTCTTTGTTCAGGTGTGGGTCATGGAACGAAGGATTCATTTTTGGATTTCAAGGCCACTGTAAATCCCGTGTGCTCTACATCAGGCCAAGCCGCCGCAGCTCGCGCTGGATGGCGCCGCTCCTGCCGTTCCTGAGGGCCTACTACTTCAAGAGTGATTGTGGTCGCTGGCAACCATGTCGGAGAGCACCGTGCACTGCACGCTGGGAAATCAAGGCCAGGCCTCGCTATGAGCGCTCTGTGGTGGTGTGCCACGGGTAGTTGTGGTCGCGTACGTCATCTCACCGCCACACCGCCTTGCATCATTTCTGTGCTGGTTGTGGACCGTGCTTGCTCCCTGCGACAGGGCCGAGGTGAGTGCCACCGTCATAGCCGCCTCTAGCAGTTCGCGAGGAACCACGACCAGGGGGAAGAAACAATTTCTGAGGGCTATAGAGCGTCGCTGCGCCACGAGCCATGGGGCAAGTCGTTCCTCGCTGCACTGGAGGACATCGTCACGCTGCGTGCTGGCAGCCATTGGTTTTGTGTTGTCAGTATTGAGTCTGGCCATGAAATTGTTGTGCTAGAGAGCATGCTGATAATGACTTAGAGTAAAACGAGATTGAAAGTGAATGGACGATTAGTCCTGGTTTCTATCTATAACTTTATTAAACATTAAAGTACTCTTTATTGCAAGGTGATCACCATATTATATTTTATAAGAGTATCAACAATCTCTACGGGTGGATCTTTCATCCACCCCACACACACTTTACTTCTAGCTAGTTTGGCTAAATCATGGGCAACACAATTAGTCTCTCTAGGAGCATGCTAAAAAATAATACACGAGAAATCACACGCAAGGTGATATGTAAAATTGCCGCCGATAGACCGAAAGAACAACCACCATTCTTCACTATTTCTATCTATACCTACTAATAAAGGGATTAGTGGTTCTTCCTTCACATCATTAGTAATTCTTCACAAACCCCCCCTATAGTTTTGCTTAATAAATCCATAGCCCACACATAAACACGATTCGCTAGGGTAATCCACCCCAAATTTCCACTATGTGCCGCCCCAAGCGAGAGATGCCTGCTGTAACGCCCCGAGACTGATGTGGCAGGTGTCTTCCTCTTATTCGCCGTCATTGCCATGTCATTCGCTTGCGTGTTGCACATTGCCATGTCATTATGTGCATTTCATCTGCATGTTTTTCAAAACTTGCACCCGTCCGGGTCTCCCAGTTCTCTCTGTTGTCCGCTCTGAGCCCAGTCACATTTGCACGCGCCCACGGCACCTCCAAAATATTATTTTATAAGTGGCATAAAAATGTTCTCGGAATGGGGGGAAAGTTGGCGTGCGGTCATATTATGTTATAGGTACGTCGCCTGCCAAGTTTCATCGCATTCGGAGTCCGTTTGATAGACCAATTGTTAACATATAGCGGCAATATAGCCGGTTTATTCGTCGGGCGTTTTTGGGATCCGGAAACCGTGTGCCGAGCTGCACTTCTCTTCTCTCCCCTCAGCCCAAGCCATCCTAAACAGCCCACTAGCCCACCTACGCTATCCCCTCTCGCCGGAGCCGTCCGATCGAGATCGAACGGCCCGAAACGGCCTCAAACCTCTGAACCCCCTATCCATTTTGGGCAACCCTACCCCCTCCTCCTATTTTTCCGCGCCCCCAATCATCAGCCACCATCGCCTTCCACCTTCTCCTCGATTTCCGGCGCCCTCCACCCCTGCCTCGCCACTTGTCGCCGCCAGATCAGCCCTACAACACAGCAGCCGCCACTCCTGCCTCCTCGCACCATCGCACGGGCCTGCCAGAGCCCATCCGCGGCCCGCCCTGGGCTGATCTGGGCCCGAGGCACCCGCACCGCGCTGCCCCTGCGCCCCGAGCAACAAATCGGGAGAGGAGCTCACGACCCCGAGCTACGCCGCCTGCCTGCTCCCCGCGCCGCCTCGCCGGAGCTGTCGTCGTTGCCGGCGACGAGCACCTCCGCCCAGGTCAGTGCCCCGTCGCCCTCTCCTCTCCTCCCCTATCCATCTCCGTCTCTCTCACCTCTCCTTGTGGCTCCACAGGGAGCACCTCCGTGCCATGGAGGGACCGAACCTCCCCGAGCTCGTCGCCGGAGCTCCGTCTACTGCCGCGTCGCCCTGATCCGGCCGCGCGGGACCGGATCGATCCATCCCCGGCGTTCGCCGATCGACCCCGCCTCCGGAGCGCCGCCCCGCCGCCGGTCGTCGCCGCCCCCTTCCTCTGCCTCGAGCACGAGGGGCACGCACGCCTTCATTGCTCCGTGGGCTGCGCCTGCACGATGCCCAGCAGCCCAGCTGGCCCCCATTGCTCCCTGGGCCGAAGCCCACGAGGTGATTCCCAAGCCCAGTTTTGCCTCTGCGAATTTTAGACCCCAGGAAATCATATCATATGTGCATATTGTGATGTCCATAAGGTTGTGCATATTGGTCCTATGATGATGATTGGTATATGCATTTTGATCTTCCCAGAGTGTTCTACATGATGGTGGTGGTTGCATTCTTATTAGTTTTCATCTTGTCTTGTTAATCTCTGTTGCAAAAATGCATGTTGCTGTTAACAGCTGAAAACTGTTATAACTTGTCATTTTATTATTTTCATGTGGTTTAATGCAAGCATCACATGAGTATCTTGTCAACATGAGTTTGGTGCATTTTGATGTCCTCTTGCTTGGATATTTATTTCATGCCATGATATGCCCTATGGTGGCTAGCACAAGCTTGTGAAGTAGGGTACTTGCTGTTACTGTTCTGCTAAGTCTGAAACTGTATATTATGTTGCCATGTTTGCTTGATGCTACCGTCAAATCTATGCATAATCTGGAGATGTTCAGTGAGCACGTTTTGAAGATATTGTTATGGTATTTCCATCCATGCCCTTGTTTGCAATTATGACCTGTTGTAGCTTGTGCTTTTGGCGCCCTCAAATCGCTTAAAAATATAACTGTCAGCATGCCCAGTTTTCACCAAGTCTGTTATATCGTATTGCCATGTTCACTTGAAGCTATCCTCAAATCTGTTGCTCCAATGATCATGGTCAGTAATGATGCTTTGTTAAGGGGGTTTAGTGCATGCGTTTCATACCCTTTTATGCCACGAAATATTCCTTTAGAATATATGTTTGTTGTCTCAAAGTATGCATCATGAATCTGTTTTTCAGCCTTAGTCTGTTTTCACTAAGTCTGGGAATCTGTTATGACCTCCTTACTCGTCTTGGTGAATGTCATTGATCTAAAGGTTGTATGGAGATTCTTAGTAATCATGTCTTGCCATAACAACCTGTACTTCAATTCAATGCTTTTGGTTGCTATGATCCTTTAGAATATATGTTTGTTGTCTCAAAGTACGCATCATGAATCTGTTTTTCAGCCTTAGTCTGTTTTTCACCAAGTCTGAGAATGTGTTATGACCTCCTTACTCGTCTAGATGAATGTCATTGATCTAAAGGTTATATGGAGATTCTTAGTAATCATGTCTTGCCATAAAAATCTGTACTTTAATTAAATGCTTTTGGTTGCTACGATCTTGCAATGTAGCATCATTGTTGCATGCCTCCAACATGTCAACATGTTATTTCTGCTCACATATATGCCATGTTTTTCAGTAAGTCATTATGTGTGTTATAAAGTAGCTTCGTGCATTGATGATAATGGATTAATCTTGATGCTTATCAACCCGAACCTTAATAATAATTGAAGCATGTAACCCGTTCTTCAAGTGCATATCATGTTTGTGCCAATATTGTACTTGTAACATGTTCTTTTGATGCTTGCTATATGCCTAGTCGCTGTTTTGGACAGCTTGTCCTTTAAACTTGTTTCATGTGTATGTGTTGAACTGTTGCTCCATTTTGAGCGTGATCTATATGAAACTTGCTTGGTTTTGCATGTAGTTTCACCATGCCATGTTGCATCCCTATTTTTGAATGTTTGTGATTGTGTTTTGCTTGCATTTGCATCAATGTCATGTTTAACTTGTTTTGCTCATATCTTTTAGTCTGTAGCTCCAAATTAAACGAACTTTAGATGTAACTTGACTAGAAAACCGCGTAGATCATCATGGTACAACTTAACTTTCTGTTTCACAACTTCAACATAATGTGTTATTCAGATCTGGACCAAATTCGAAATTTGCTTATGGGGACTTTCCGGAATTGTTATAGCCTCATTTAAACTTGCTTGAATGTGGGGTTCTTGTATGCATCCTCTCTTGCCATGAGTAGCATCGTGTAGACTTGTCATGCATCATACTTGGATAAGAATCATGCCATGTCATGTGTTGTGTGTTTACCGTGTTGTTTACTTCTTTCCGGTTGTGCTTCTTCTCGATGGTTCTTGTTTTGTTGCGATCGCGAGGACTCATTTGGCTACGTTGGTTCGTCTTCTTCATGGACTCGATCTTCTTTCTAGAGGGATTTCAGGCAAGATGAGCGTCACTTTGGATCTCACTACTATGATTGCTTTGCTTGTTGTCTCAATGCTATCGCTATGTCGCGCTACCTACCACTTGTTTATCCAGCCTCCCAAATTGCCATGATAGCCTCTAACCTTTTCCACCATCCTAGCAAATCGTTGTTTGGCTATGTTACCGCTTTTCTCAGCCCCTCTTATACCGTTGCTAGTTGCAGGTTGTTCCATGTTGGGACATGGATATTATGGGATATCACAATATCTCTTATTTAATTAATGCACATATATACTTGGTAATGGGTGGAAGGCTCGGCCTTTTGCCTGGTGTTTTGTTCCACTCATGACGCCCTAGTTTCCGTCATATCGGTGTTATGTTCCTTGATTTTGCGTTCCTAACAAGGTTGGGGTTTTTGGACCCCCTTGGCAGTTCGCTTTGAATAAAACTTCTCCAGCAAGACCCCACATTGGTTTTACCATTTGCCCAACATAATAACTAAACATCATAATAAACTTGACGTTGGGAGTTTGCGCTACCCGAGGTTCGCCATTCAACATAATACAGGGGGGCCAGTGCTGATGGTGTTGGTCCCAAACGGGTAGACTGCGGGACCACCACGGGGCAACTCGAGGTCTGGTTTTACTCGTAGGATGTCCCGTCCGGTCGTGGCCTGAGATGAGATACGCGCGGCTACTATCAAGGTGTCGGCATGCCGGGAGGACTTGCTGGACTTGATTTACCATTGTCGAAATGTCTTGTGAATCGGGATTCTGAACTTGATCGGATTGTTCCGGGAGGAGGATTTTCCTCCGTTGATCGTGAGAGCTTGTCATGGGCTAAGTTGGGACACCCCTGCAGAGTTTAATCTTTCGAAAGCTGTGCCCGAGGTTATATGGCAGATGGGAGTTTTTTTATATCCGGTTTTAGAGAACTTGACATCGGACCCGAAATAAAATACACCGATCACGTGCGTAACCATGACTGTCTCTTTTCGAGTGAGTCGAGAAGAGAACATGGTGGGATTATGTTTGAACATAAGTAGTTCAGGATCACTTCTTGATCATTACTAGTTTGCGACCGTTTGCGTAGTTTCTCATTTTACTCGTGTACTCGTAAGCTAGTCACCATACAATGCTTAGTGTTGCTGCAACCTCACCACTTATCCTTTTCATACCCATTAAGCTTTCCTAGTCTTGATACCCATGGTAATGGGATTGCTGAGTCCTCGTGGCTCACAACTTACTACAACAACAGATGCAGGTACAGGTTATGCGATGATCATGACGTGAGAGAAATGTTTACTTGTTTGGAGTTCTTCTTCTGCTTCTTCAATTAGGGGTTAGGTTCCAGGTCGGAAGCCTGGGCTAGCAGGGTGGATGTCGTTTGAGTTTCTATTTGCGTTTCATCCGTAGTCAGATGTTGTTCTCACGTATGATGTTTGATGTATTCATGTGGCATTTTTATGCCTTTGTATGTATCCCCAGCTATCATGTAATGGTACGATGTAAGGATATCCACCTTGCAAAAGCGTCTTCAATATGCGGATCTATCCTTGGTGAGACCTTCAAGTTCCTCTCAGATAGAATCTTATATTGGAGATGACAAGTTGGTATCAGAGCCTCGACCGACCATAGGAGCCCCCTTGATTGATCGCCGTTATCGATTCTAGAAGAAAACTATTTCTGAGTCTAGTTATATCGGAGAGTAGGAATTCTTTTTACTCCTTATCCCCTTTGTCACTCTGGTAAGGAATCGTGACGTAGGTGTTTTGACTTACTCCTCTTCCCCTTCAAATTTTTTTAGGATCATGTAGGTGGTTTCGCTCATTGTCTATCCTTTGTTCAACCTGTGCACTTCTCTTCGAGTTATTCCATCCTCTTCAACTTTTGCAACATCGATTCTTAGTTTCTCCAATGAAGTTCAATCCTTTTCAAGTTCAATCTTTAGTTCTTCTCACGGTGTCCATTCCTTCCGTCCCAAGTTTACTTTGTTTTTCCCACCCACCCGCCCTTTTTCTTCCCGGAGTTTGAAGAATCTAATCGAGTATCCTTTTGTTCGTGTGAAGCTTCTTCATTCTTTCCTTAATTGTTTCAAACGGTGAACTCTCGTCTAGTTCATCATTGTTCGTCTCGTTTTCTTTCCGGTGGATTCAATTATAGTTTTTTCGGATTTATCATATTCCTTTCCTTGACTCAAATGCTTTTGAAAGATTAAACCCTCAAGGTCTATCCCAACTTAGCCCATGACAAGCTCTCATGATCAACGGAGGAAAATTCTCCTTCTGGAACAACCCGATCAAGCTCGGAATCCCGATTCACAAGATATTTCGACAGTGGTAAAACAAGTCTAGTAAGACCTCCCGGCGTGCCGACACCCTGATAGTAGCCATGCGTATCTCGTCTCAGGCCACGGCCGGATGGTACATCCTACGAGTAAAACCAGACCTCGAGTTGCCCCATGGTGGCCCCGCAGTCTACCCGTTTGGGACCAACACCATCAGCACTGCCCCCCTGTATTATGTTGAATAACGAACCTCGGGTAGCGCTAACTCCCTATGTGTCAAGTTTATTATCATGTTTAGTTATTATGTTGGGCAAATGGTAAAACCAATGTTGGGAATTGCTGGAGAAGTTTTATTCAAAGTGAACTATCAAGGGGGTCCATAAACCCCAACCGTGTTAGGAACACAAAATCAAGGAACATAACACCGGTATGACGAAAACTAGGGCGGTATGAGTGGAACAAAACACCAGGCAAAAGGCCAAGCCTTCCACCCATTACCAAGTATATATGTGCATTAATTAAATAAGAGATATGTGATATCCCATAATATCCATGTCCCAACATGGAACAACCTGCAACTGCACCTCCAACTAGTAACGCTATAAGAGGGGCTGAGCAAAGTGGTAACATAGCCAAACAACGGTTTTCTACGATGGTGGAAAACGTTAGAGGCTATCATGGCAATTTGCGAGGCTGGATAAACAAGTGGTAGGTAGCGCGACATAGCGATAGCATCGAGACAACTAGCAAAGCAAAGATAGTAGTGAGATCCAAGGTCATCTTGTTATGTGGCAGATGGGAGTTTTTTTAATATCCGATTTTAGAGAACTTGACATTGGACCTGGAATAAAATACACCAACCGCGTGCATAACCGTGACCGTCTCTTTTCGAGTGAGCCGAGAAGAGAACACAGTGGGGTTATGTTTGAATGTAAGTAGTTCAGGATCACTTCTTGATCATTACTAGTTTGCGACCGTTTGCGTAGTTTCTCATCTTGCTCTTGTACTCGTAAGTTAGCCACCATACAATGCTTCGTGCTGCTGCAACCTCACCACTTATAATTTTCATACCCATTAAGCTTTGCTAGTCTTGATACCCATGGTAATGGGATTGCTGAGTCCTCGTGGCTCACAGATTACTACAACAACAGATGCAAGAACAGGTTGTGCGATGACCATGACGTGAGAGGAATGTTTACTTGTTTGGAGTTCTTCTTCTGCTTCTTATTCAATCAGGGGTTAGGTTCCGGGTCGGCAGCCTGGGCTAGCAGGGTGGATGTCGTTTGAGTTTCTGTTTGTGTTTCATCCGTAGTCAGATGTTGTTCTCATGTATGATGTTTGATGTATTCATGTGGCACCTTTATGCCTTTGTATGTATCCCCAACTATCATGTAATGGTAAGATATCCACCTTGCAAAAGCGTCTTTAATATGCGGATCTATCCTTGGTGGGACTTTCAAGTTCCTCTCAGATAGTGTCGTGGACTTAACACGGCAGATGCCCTAGCAAAAGGACTTAGGTGTGGAGCCATCGCAACTAGGTTAGCTTGAAGGGGTTAAACGGGACAAAGGACACGGAGAGTTTACCCAGGTTCGGCCCCTCTCAACGAGGTAAAAGCCTACTCCTTCTTTAGGTTGTATTGCTTGGGTTTCGGTTACCAAGGAGCGAATACGCTTGACCTAGTTCTCGATGAATTGTTTCTTGAGTTAACCCGCCGCCGGGTCACCCCTTTATATACACGGGTTGATGCTCGGTGGCTTACAGAGTCCCGGCCGGCTCATACAAGACGTGTCCGGCTCGGTATCTAATTAAGCTTGCCTTACAATACAAGTCAAACATATGGCAGCTCACACCCGTGGGCCTCAAGTCGTCCCCGGGTCTTGGGCCTTCAATAAGCTTGCTCTATGAACCGCCATCTTCACATCTTCTTGGGCCTCTTCATCTTAAGCCGCCAGTGGCATGACCTGGCCCCTCCTGGGTGGGTCATACCCAGCAGTTATATCCCCAACATTAGGCCCAGGTTGATTTGAACTTGTTCACATAAATCTTCAGTACTTGACTTAGTAGAATCTTCCATCGTCAATTTTTTACCAATTCACTGTAACCCGCCATGATGTCACATCTCAGAATTATGTTAACCTGCCATCACATCATCCCGCATTAACTTATCGCGAAGCCCAGAATATCTCAACAGATCTTTATCTTCAATGGACGTCCCAAAAATCGAGGCGTCCGTGTAGCCACATAATCATTTTTTCGGCCTCCTCGATTCCCGCGCATGCCATTTATCCATCTACTTATAAATAGGGACAGGAGGTCCTCTTTTTCACTTTACCTTGCCCCCTCGTCTTCATCTTCTTCCTCGCGACGCCTCAGCCATCCCGAGCTCTGCTGCCGCCATCTCCGTCTAGCGCCCTCAACTCCGGCCGCTGCATCGAGCTGATCGGACCAGAGCACTGCGGCACACCTCCGCTATTCCTCAACATCAGTAAGTATTCACCTTTCCCCGTAACAGATCTGCATTAGGGTTTTCATCGTTCATTGGTGTTCTTCACCATTCTTCATTTTCCTTTTCTGGTCCCGTAGTTTGATCTGAATATAGCACCGAAGTTGTGCGGCAGTAGATTAACACCCCTTTTCAATCATACAATATCCTCCCTTTGTACAAAAATTTCATCTGAGCATACGAGTTCTTCTGCTGCTGCCACCTTACGTTTAGAATTTACTTTATTTTCTGAACTGCTGTAGATCCAAAATCATAGCACCAATCTGTGGAATCTTTTTGTCCATCACTTAGCAAAAATTCACTTTTAGATATGTTGTCCTTCCAACGCGCGGGCGACTCATATGATAAGTCGTAACCCGCCATATAGCATTAGTCCCCTTGTTAAGCCGCCGGTATCTGTTCACAATCCGTATAACCCGACACTGCCTTCCGGCTTAATCATGTCAATCTTTATAGCACTTGCTTTTTAATCACTAGCCAGCTTAACAGCATAATCTTAAACCGTAAATATTTTGTTTTTAGGCCTTCATCCTCAAAATGACCAAGACTGTGACTTCATGCAACTGGGTCGCCTCCCGGGTTACTGAGCAAACATTGAACGAGCACATCCAAGTGGGCATCTTGGCCGCCAAGGACGTCATTCATTGGAGGGCCCCAGGAACAGAGACCACTCCTGACCCCAAAGAGGTTGAAGTTATTGTTTTGACTAATCATATGCCCCGGGGTTTTACCCCACCCGGCTCAAAATTCTTCCGTGACGTGCTGCATTTCTTTAAGCTTCATCCTCAAGACATCAGGCCCAATTCTGTGTCAAACATCTGCAACTTTCAAGTATTCTGAGTATATCTTCAAGAGGAGCCCACTGTCGAACTGTTCAGAGAATTCTACTACCTGAACCGCCAGACTGAGTTTACAGACGGGCCCAGCCTAGAGTTAGGGGGCATTTCCATTTAGAGGCAGAAAGAAGCCATGTTTCCTGCTGCCGCACCACCCAGCCATCCTAAAGATTGGAACCAAACTTCGTTCTATTGCAATGACACCTTTCCAGAAGGCGAAAATCCACTGCCAGGTTACCGTGAAAACCGGCTTAGCAATAGACATCCTCTCCCAGAGCGGATCAGCACAGAAGAACGGGCCAAGTATATGCCTGTATTTTCAAAGATCAGGGCCTTGATGGCCAATGGTTTAACCGAAGTTGACCTGGTCCATTGCTGGGTTGCATGGAGGATCTTGCCCTTAAGCCGCCGGTCCGGCTTAATGTGCGAGTATACCGGCGACGTCAAAGATCCGCTGCATTACTCTTCAATCCGTCTGGATGATAAATCAATCAATGACATGACAAAGACTCTGCTCAATGAGAGTCTAGAGGCTTGTAGCAAAATGGGTCTAAACCCCTTCTGCACCCTCAACAAGCCGCCGGTTATAAGTGTTTTCAAACAACTTTCACTAACTCATTATTTATCAATCTGCCTTCTCATTATTACTGGAATTTCTGCAGGCTGACTCCCCCTTCTGGAACAAAAAGCTTCAAGATAAGCCAGCCAGGAAGACCAGGACAAAGAACAAGGCTCCAAAAAGTCCTTCCAAGAAGAAGACGAACACCACAAAGCTATTTGTTTTGAATGACGACGAGTCGAAGGTAGAACTTGACTCCCTTGGCTCTTTCTTTATACACCTTATTGATGCTGAAAACTCTCAGGATGATGCGGAAGGAAGCCAAGCAGATGTTGAAGAGGTAACTATCCTTTCCTCCGACTCTGAACCTCTGACCAAACAAAGAGTGCGTCAGACAAGCTGGAAGGTAAGGTTTTCTCACCCTTTAGCTTACTTGGATCCCAACTTTATTTTGAAGAAATAGCAACATGAAGCTCGTCGCACAACCCGGAACAGCGGCGGTGGGATATTATCTTCCAGCTTACCCAACACGCCGGCTCCTCGCAAGCGCCGAGCAGACGTTTCACAGATTTCTGACTTAGCTTTTCCAAAGGTGGGTCTTATTCGACAACCCCTTAACTTTTCTGATTCAAACTACCAGGGAACTTCTAATTCTTCCTCTGGTGATTCCACTCGGACTCAGGTTCCTCTGTTCAAGTCTGTTCCTGGGTGATAACACTTAAGCCTGCTTGCTTTAACACCTTACTCAATTGGTATACTAATCTCATCATGTGTTTTACTTTCAGTGCTATGGCCAAACCCAACAAGAAGCTAAAGATTAATAAACCGGCCAAAGACCCCAAGGTTACTGAGTCGGAGAAGCAGACAATATCTGAGTCTTTGCATCAAACTTCTGAAGCAGCCATGGATGATCCGCCGCCAGTGGAACACCATGTCACCATGGACTCCATGAATGTTGATCTGGAGAATGCTAAGTCACCCAGTCCCGCTCAGCCGACTCAAGAAACTGAAGATGTAACAGTTACTGGGACGGCTTATACAGCTCCGGGCAACCCCACCGCCGTATCCAAGCACAACGCCAAAGAAGAAATTCCAGCTGTTGATAAGGGCGAGTGGAAACTGGACTTGGAAAGCTACGCCCACTTCAATGCTCAGGAGATTCATTCAGCTTATCTAAACCGCCTTCACACCAGCCGTGACTTTGAAGCCGGCCTGGTCAACCTCATGAAGGAGCTCTTTGAGGTAAGCACTAACAAAAACTTCTTACATAAGTACATATCTGTCAACCGCCAAGTCTACTGAATATGAAAAACTTGAATATGCTATAGACTTGAACACTCTGGTTAATCTTGTAGACATGCCATAACAATTTATAACTGCTGAATCAGAACGAGTAGTCCCCAAGGGCCGGCTTAAACTCGAAAGTTAAGTCAGGACTTCAAATACTAGTGCTCAATTTTGCACATGCAGCCCCCAAGGGCCGGCTTAATCAGCATGGCTAAGCCGGGACTTATCTCCATATTTATGAATAAAATCCAAATATGTAGCATCCATGAACTGGCTATAGTCGTAAAAATTTAGCCGGGTTATCATAGAGTTGTCTTCAGAAAGAGCAATGTACATTAGCCCCCAAGTGCCAAGTAAAATACTTGTATTATGCTTGGGACTTTAAATAAGATGATCATCATAACATCGTCTTGCCTGTCTTTTTGCATTGCAGGCTGAATTGAATATGAAGGAATCTCAAGTCACTGATTTGAGGCAGAACATCCAAACCCAGCAAACTGAGACTTCCAAGGCCAAATCAGAGCTGAAGACCCCTTTAGAGGATATTGAAAATTTGAAAAGGGACTTCGGCGCTGAAAGAACCGGCTGGGAGACCGAGAAGACGGCTCTGTTAAAAAGAGCAGAAGATGCTGAAACTGCGCTTAAGCCGGTGACTGACGAGTTGTCCGGCTTAAAGCATCAAATCAATAACATGGCAGCTGCCATCTTCAGTAAGTAACAGAATGCTTCCACTTGTATCATCTTTGTATCACAATCATTGGTCGGTTTACCAATATCTTTGGTGATGCAAGCTCCAGAAGCTCCAAGCTGGGCCAAGACATGCGCATAAGGCTGAAAGTTGTATATACCCTGGTAGAACAGTTGTATACTAGTGCTCAACGGGCTATTTTTGCTGCCTCTCATAAGAAGCAACCACCTTCCCTTATCAAGGAAATGTTGGACAAACTGTCTGTGCTGCCTCAAAGGTTTGAAGAAATAAAACGATCAGCCACCCGAGCCGGTGCCATCACCACCCTGAGCCGGGAAAATGCATGGCAAGCAGAACTTGACCCGGAAGAACTAGCCACCGACTGCCCGAGTTTTAAAGAAGATGGGTCTCCCTTCAGCGCCGATGACTTCACCAAAATAGTAAGGGAAATGCATCCCTTGGCAAGCAAATTGGCTGAGGAGATTGATCTCTCCAAGTATCATCCGGTTTATGATGTTGAAAACGCAAAAGTGAAGGCGCCGGTTCATGACGCCGTGGACCTTATCCCGCCAACACGTAAACATACCTTCGCTCCTGATGTTGACCCGTCAAGCCTTATAGATGATGAAGTTGTATTTAGAGCTTTGACTGGGAGCAACTGGTCCACATCTGACTTCCAGCCAATGGGTGAACAAGAAGAAGAAGAACCGGTGCAGGATGACCCGGAATCTTCAACACGCGAAGGCCAAGACAACTGATCCAAGGGCCGATTTATCATCCACATCATTGGATGATATGTGCATCAAAACACTTATTCTTTTGGCCCGTCCAATGCCTTGTAATAGGCTAGTTGAAAATAATGATCTGCCATACCATCGTGCATGTTTATCTTCATAACACCTTAAACCGCCAATCTTGATATGGAAGATTTGTCGTTTCTTCTTATAATATTATCAATCATATAGGTCATATTCATCATATTCCCTACATACAAGCAGATAAAATGTGCCCTGTGAAATTTGTTCATACTGCCGGCTTACCACGCCATATGCAGCAAGGGTAACAGCCCAAAGACTTAGAGCATAGCGCTCTAAGTGCACAACCAAAACATAATGGCGACTTATTGTCCAAAGCCAGGTCGGGTTATCAAAAACCTCAGATATGCTAAAATATGAGCCATAGAGATTAAGGCTACATGGCGTGAATCATTTTAAACCATATGTCAATATGGTACAAAAGATGAACCCAAAAAAATTAATCCAGAAAAAACAAGGCTTTCATAGGCTGCCAAACCTAAATATCAAGTGCTATTCAAGGGCCGCACAGTCACTGAGCTAATCCTTTATTCAAACCTGTAAGCCGGGCCTCACATGACCAACTGCCATTTTAACTTTGACAAGTTAAGGGTCTTTAAAAGATTGACTGTCAAGAGTTCGGCGAGTCATTCCAGGATTACCTGGGCAGAGTGGCAGACATACAAAGGCAGGATAACCCGGATTTTTGGTGAATACACCTGGCATCCAAGCCGATCAAAAGGGTAAATATAGCTATGTTCATTGAACAAGAAGCCCCCAAGTGACCTTTAACAAGCCATCAAGGCAGGTTACCTATGTTTGAACTGTACATTGTAACAAGTTCTCTTTGGTAACCTTTTAACTTGGGCAGAAAACTCCCAAGTCATTTGCAACCAGGCGTATAAGCTGGATCAAAGGGTAGTCACAGCTATGCTCAATGAGCAGGAAGCCCCCATGTTATTTGTAACAAGGCGTGCAAGCCGGATCAAGAGGGTTGTCATAGCTATGCTCAATGAGCAGGAAGGCCCCAAGTGATCTTATGAGTTGACAATAAAGACTCAGATTCTCAGAAATGATACGACAAAGGCCCTGAATTATCAGGGATGCCGGCTTTATTATACTAATCATAATATATACATTGGTAGAAGTATGTACATCACAAGAGCCGGTGGCTCGGGTGTAATAAGGCCGAAGATGAGCAATGTTCCATGGTCGGCAGGTCTACTCCTCAGACTTGTGTGAGTCCTCGTGATCTTGAATGTCAATGAGGTAGTATGACCCATTGTTCAGATTTTTGCTGACTACAAAGGGCCCTTCCCAAGGTGCGGACAACTTGTGCATGTCTGTTTGATCCTGGATGAGCCGGAGCACCAAGTCACCATCTTGAAAGGTCCGGGTTTTAACCCGGCGGCTATGATAATGACGCAGATCTTGCTGATAAATCACCGAGCGAGCCGCCGCAAGTTCACGCTCCTCACCCGTAAGGTCGAGAGCATCTTGACGTGCTATTTCATTATCAGCTTCAACATAAGCCGCCACACAGATCGAGTCGTGACGGATGTCACTGGGAAGAACAACCTCTGCTCCATAAACCATGGAGAAAGGCGTGTAACCCGTAGATCTGTTGGGGATAGTATTGATACTCCATAGCACTGAGGGTAACTCTTCCACCCAACAACCCGGTGTCCTCTGCAAAGGGACCATAAGCTGGGGTTTTATTCCTCTCAAGATTTCTTGATTGGCTCTTTCAGCTTGACCACTGGACTGGGGGTGTGCACTGACGAGACGTCAAGACAAATATGTTCTCGTTGACAGAATTCTTTCATATCACCCTTGGACAGATTAGTGCCATTATCAGTTATGATGTTGTGAGGGTAGCCAAAACAAAAAATCACCTTTTTGATGAATTGAACCGCCGTTGCCGCGTCATACTTGCTAACCAGCTCTGCCTCAACCCACTTCGTAAACCTGTCAACTGCCACCAAGAGATGAGTCTTTTTGTCCTTGGATCTCTTAAAAGGCCCAACCATATCCAGCCCCCAGACTGCAAATGGCCAAGTAATTGGAATTATCCTCAATTCTTGAGCCGGCACATGAGCTCGTCTTGAAATTTTTTGACAACCATCACATTTGCTAACCAAATCCTCTGCATCAGCATGAGCCGTCAGCCAATAGAACCCATGACGAAAAGCCTTAGCCATGAGAGACTTAGAGCCAGCATGACGGCCACAATCTCCTTCATGAATCTCTCGTAGAATCTCACGGCCCTCCTCAGGAGAAACACAACACTAAAACGCCCCTGTGACACTACATCGGTGCAACTCTCCGTTGACAATAGTCATTGACTTAGACCACCGGGTTATCAGCCTGGCTAAAGTTTCATCTTCAGGTAACTCACCCCGGTCATATAAGCCAAATATGGAACTGTCCAATCAGGAATAGCATGAAGAGCCGCCACCAACTATGCCTCCGGGTCAAGAACAGCAAGATCTTCCTCCGTAGGCAATTTAACTGAAGGGTTATGCAAAATATCAAGGAAAACATTAGGTGGTACCGGCTTACGCTGGACCCTAGCCGGCTTAAAGCATCAGCCGCCTCATTTTTCCTGCGGTTAACATGTTCCGCTTGATAGCCCTTGAAATGACCACCGATAGCATCAACCTCTCGGCGATAAGCCGCCATGAGTGGATCCTTGGAATCCCAAGTTCCTGAAACCTGCTGAGCCACCAAATCTGAGTCGCCAAAACACCTCACCCAGCTTAGATTCAAATCTTTAGCCATCCGAAGACAATGGAGCAAGGCTTCATACTCAGCTGCATTGTTAGTACAAGGGAACATCAACCTTAAGACATAACAAAATTTATCACCTCATGGGGAAGTCAAAATAACTCCAGCCCCCGAGCCTTCCGACTGCCTGGATCCATCAAAATGAATAGTCCAATATGTGTTATCCGGCTTCTCCTCAGGCATTTGCAACTATGTCCAGTCATTGATGAAATCCACAAGTGCTTGAGACTTGATAGTTGTCGACGTATGTATTTCAAACCATGGGGTCCAAGCTCAATGGCCCACTTGGCCACCCGGCCTATGGCTTCTCTGTTTTGAATAATATCCCCTAAGGGAGCAGAAATGACCACAGTGGTGGGATGACCAAGGAAATACTGCTTTAACTAACGACTAGCCATGAACACTCCATAAACCAGCTTCTGCCAATGTGGGTATCTCTATTTAGATTCAATAATAAACCAGCTGCTGAACCGGATGTTCCTTGCCTGATTCTTTCCTTTCCACAACAACCTCTACACTGACGGATCTGCTATTAGCAGCTACATATAACAACAAGGGCTCCTTATCAATAGGAGCTGCAAGGATTGGCGGCTCAGCCAACTGATTTTTCAACGCTTGAAACGCCTGATTGGCAGCATCACTCCAGACAAAGTGATTTGTTTTCTTCATCATCTGATACAGAGGGATAACCTTTTCACCCAAACGGCTTATAAACTGGCTTAAAGCCGTAATACGACCCGCCAGACGCTGGACATCATTAATACACGCCGGTTTAGCCAAAGAAGTGATAGCCTTGATTTTCTCCGGGTTAGCTTCAATGCCTCTTTCAGAAACCAAAAACCCAAGAGCTTGCCTGCTGGCACACCAAAGACACACTTGGCCGGGTTAAGCATCATCTTGTAGACCCGAAGATTGTCAAAGGTCTCTTTCAAATCATCTATGAAGGTCTCCTTCTTCCTGGATTTCACAATAATATCATCCACATAAGCATGAACATTGCGTCCACTCTGGTCATGAAGGCAATTCTGAACACACCGCTGATAAGTCGCCTGGGCACTCTTGAGCCCAAAAGGCATAGACACATAGCAGAAGGCTCCAAAGGGAGTGATGAAAGTTGTCTTCTCTTGGTCCTTAACTGCCATCTTGATCTGATGATACAGAATAAGCATCCAGAAAACACAAACGCTCACAACCCGCCGTAGCATCAATGATCTGATCAATACGAGGGAGAGCAAAAGGGTCAGCCGGACAGGCCTTATTAAGATCTGTGTAATCCACACACATGCGCCAGGTGCCGTTTTTCTTAAGCACCAGCACCGGGTTAGCCAACCATTCAGGATGAAAAACTTCAATGATGAACCCAGCCGCCAAGAGCCAGGCCACTTCTTCACCAATGGCCTTACGCCTCTCTTCATTAAAATGATGAAGGAATTGCTTGACCGGTTTAAACTTTGGACCAACATTGAGAGTGTGCTCAGCGAGTTCCCTCAGTACACCTGGCATGTCTGAAGGCTTCCATGCAAAGATGTCCCGTTCTCACTGATGAACTTCATGAGCGCGCTTTCCTATTTTGGATCCATATTAGCACTGATACTGAACTGCTTGGATGAGTCGCCAGGAACAAAGTCAACCAGCTTAGTGTCATCTGTCGACTTAAACTTCAACAAGGGGTCATGATCTGTGGTTGGCTTTTTCAAAGGTGGCATATCTGCTGGATCAACATTATCTTTGTAGAATTTCAACTCCTCCGTTGCACAAACAGACTCAGCATAAGCAGCATCGCCCTCTTCACACTCCAAAGCTATCTTCCTGTTGCCATGTACCGTGATAGTGCCCTTACGACCCGGCATCTTAAGCTGCAGATAAACATAACAAGGTTGTGCCATGAATTTAGCATAAGTCGGACGTCCAAACAGGGCGTGATAAGGGCTCTTGATATTGACTACTTCAAAAGTCAATGTCTCAGCTTTGTAATCATGATCATCGCCAAAGGCTACTTCCAAAGCTATCTTACCCACCGGGTACGCCGACTTACCAGGCACCACCCCATGAAAAACAGTAGAAGACGGCTTAAGATCTTTGTTAGTCAAATTGATACGGCGAAAGGTATCATAGTAAAGGATATTGATGTTGCTGCCTCCAACCTAAGGCGCAACCACCAAAGCCAATTGACCAGGATTGTCAACCTGGGGCGGGTGATCCTCACGGCTCCACACAATAGGATGGTCAGACCATCGCAAGTATCGAGGGACTGCCGGCTCAACCGCGTTCACTGCCTGCTTATGAATCTTCTGGTCTCGTTTGCATAAACTCGTGGTAAACACATGATATTGACCACTATTCAGTTGCTTTGGATTACTCTGATAACCAGACTGTTGTTGCTGATTTCCTTGACTAGGTTGCTGATTAAAACCACCTTGATTGCCTTGCCCTTGAAAACCGGAGCTTGAGCCGCCGCCTCCAAAACCAGGTCCGTGAGAGTCGGATCCTGACCCGCCATGCAGGCCATGATTGTTCTGGAAAAAGATGGAATTTCTATACTCCCTCATGATGAAGCAATCTTTCCATAGATGACTGGCCGGCTTCTCTTGCGTACCGTGCTTTGGGCAAGGTTGATTCATCATTGCCTCAAGGTTGAACTTTGGCCCTCCAAACCGGGGCATTGACGATTTCCCCTTACGACGCTGATTATTACCCTGTGTGTTGGTGTTGGCCACAAAGTCTGAACCGCCGTCCATCTGCTTGCGCTTACCATTGTTACCTTGACCCTCCGTATTATGTTGTTGTCCCTTTGCATTGCCACTCTTCTTCCCCTTGTCGGTCTTCTCCTCATCAGACTCAGGGTCTTAGTACTATCAGAGTCAGCATATTTGACAAGAGCCACCATGAGCTCTCCCATATCATTGCAGTGGCGCTTAAGTCGCCCCAACTTCTGCTTAAGGGGGAGGAACCAGCAATTCTTATCCAACATCAGGACACCTAAACCGACGTTGATACTGTCCGATGAGTGGATGACGGCTGAGATCCGGCGCAGCCAATTGGTTGTTGACTCGCCCTCACCCTGGACGCAAGAGTCTAAATCAAGAATCGACATAGGTTGTTTGCATGTGTCTTTGAAATTTTGGATAAAGCGCGTCTTCAACTCAGCCCATGACCTGATGGAGTTAGGGGGCAATCCTTTCAGCCAAGTGCGTGCCGGCCCATCCAACATCATGGTGAAGTATTTAGCACACGCAGCATCATTGACGTCCAACATCCCATGGCCATCTCATAGCTCTCAATCCAGACCTTTGGGGGCTGATCCACCGTATAATTAGGCACCTTGTGGGGGCCCTCAAAATCCTTAGGCAAGCGCTCGTTACGTAGAGCCTGCACTAAAAATGGTACACCAAGGGTTCTAGATGTCACTCCTGCCTCCACAGACACCGATGGGTAAGCCGGAGATTGTTGATGAGCCGCCAACTGAGCCGCCAGCTCAGCCTCCCGACGTGCCCTGCCCTGATCTACCAAAGCCTGAGCATCATTACCAGCACGCGGCGGGTCATGCCTACGAGGCTGGTTATGGTGCCGCTCACTGCTTGAAACCGCTGGTGAATCAATATGCCTGCTATAACTCCGGCTTGGACGCGGGGTTGAATGAATCCGTTCACGGCTGTATGAGTAAGCCGCCTGCTGTGCCACCGCTGTCTAAAGAAGCTCTCCGGCCCTCCGTATCTCCATCGCGGCTGGTGACTCTCCTTCAATTGGGAGCCGCCAATCGTGTAGACGCGGCAATCATATTATCCAGAGGGTTAGAATAATGACTCGGCAGTGTTGGTACTTGCTGAGGCGGGGACAAGTTCAAACGAGGCGGGTCTGCAGCACATGGTTGAACCGGCTCTCCAGTCGCGGGTGCCCCAACAACCCTGTTTACCATGGGTGGGTCCCTGGTTCCTGCCCCAGGTGTGTTGAAAAGGTTCCTAGCATCAACTATGTCGGTAGACGGGTCTGGAGCCTCCTCCTCATAACAGCGTTCGAAGCGTTCTGATCCAAGGTGTGCCGGAACGACTCTGCCTAGATCTGATGTGATTGCGCGTCCAAGGCGGCTCGCTCTGTTGCTATCCTAGCATTCTCAGCAGCAAGTTCTTCCTTGGCTTGAGCTATTTCATCTCGCAGCTTCGCGACATCCACTTTATGTTGTGCTTGAGTCTCTGGGGTTACCTCCGTCCCCATTAAAGTAGCCAAATCTTCCAAAAGCTTGGTTAGAACCTGAGCCGGCGGGCGCAGAGCCACTTGCTCCAGCCGTCGCCGCAGCCATTGAACTGGAAGTCATGGCCGCAGCAGTTGTCGAATTGAGCACTGGTTGTGTGCCAGCCATGACGATCGCTACCCAGTTCGGCGGCTCATAGGGGTCCGGAATACTGTCGCCATCGGAACAACTCCCAAGCCCACCATCTTGAAATTGATATATGAAATTGGTCTCGCTGGTTGAGGACTCATCACCAGAGTAGATGGTCGTCTCTCCACCGGACACAGACCCTTCCTCAAGATCCACTCCTTGAGTAAAACCGACAAAGCGTTCTCCACGGCAGGTCGAACCTTGGCGGGTCGTGCACGCTAAGCCGTCTCGACGATGTCAGTGCAGGTGTCCGGCTCAGGCTCCAACTCACCGATCTTGCCGATGAAGACATGGATTCCGCCGAAGGGGACCCGGTATCCGTACTCGATTGAGCTGGCCTCGGGGCCCCAGCCAGCGTCTTTGATGTAGATCTTGCCGCGGCAACTCTTGGTCATCCGGCCTACGGCATATCCCTTGATCCCTGTGAAGTTGCCCTTCAAGAACTCGAAACCACCATGCGCTGGCCCCACGGTGGGCACCAACTATCATGGACTTAACACGGCCGATGCCCTAGCAAAAGGAATTTGGTATGGAGCCATCGCAATTAGGTTAGCTTGAAGGGGTCAAACGGGAGAAAGGACACGAGAGTATACCCAGGTTCGGCCCCTCTCAACCAGGTAAAAGCCTACTCCTACTCTAGGTTGTATTGCTTGGGTTTCGATTACCAGGGAGCGAATACGCTTGACCTAGTTCTGATAAGTTGTTTCTTGAGTTAACCCGCCGCCGGGTCACCCCTTTATATACACAGGTTGATGCCTGGAGGCTTACACAGTCCCGGCCGGCTCATACAAGGCGTGTCCGGCTCGGTATCTAATTAAGCTTGCCTTACAATACAAGTCAAACATATGGCGGCTCACACCCGTGGGCCTCAAGTCCTCCCCGGGTCTTGGGCCTTCAATAAGCTTGCTCTATGAACCGCCATCTTCACATCTTCTTGGGCCTCTTCATCTTAAGCCGCCAGTGGCATGACCCGGCCCCTCCTGGGCGGGTCATACCCAGTAGTTATATCCCCAACAGATAGGATCTCATATTGGGCGTGACAAGTTGGTATCAGAGCCTCGACTGACCATAGGAGCCCCCTTGATTGATCGTAGTTGGTCGTTGTCGATTCTAGAAGAAAACTATTTCTGATTCTAGTTATATCAGAGAGTAGAAATTCTTTTTACTCCTTATCCCCTTCGTCACTCTGGTAAGGAATCGTGACGTAGGTGTTTTGACTTACTCGTCTTCCCCTTCCATTTTTTTTAGGATCACGTAGGTGTTTTCTCGTGTTGTCTATCCTTTGTTCAACCGGTGCACTTCTCCTCGAGTTATTCCATCCTCTTCAACTTTTGCAACATCGATTCTCAGTTTCTCCAATGGAGATCAATCCTTTCCAAGTTCAATCCTCAATTCTTCTCAAACGGTGTCCATTCCTTCCGTCCCAAGTTTACTTTGTTTTTCCCATCCACCCGCCCTTTTTTCTTCCCAGAGTTTGAAGAATCTAATCGAGTATCCTTTTGCTCGTGTGAAGCTTCTTCATTCTTTCCTTAATTGTTTCAAACGGTGAATTATCGTCTAGTTCATCATTGTTCGTATCGTTTTCTTTTCGATGGATTCAATTCTAGTTTTTTTGGCTTGATCATATTCCTTTCCTTGACTCAAATGCTTTCCCTTTGCTCATCCGCCTCACCATTTAATCATTCCGGAGTGCTGAAGACATCTCAGAAAGATTCTTGTTTGCATTCAATTATTTCGAGGTTGTCACCTCATAAGTCTTTGAATTGTTCTGGTGCATCATCTCTTCTTCAATCCTTCTCAATGGTGTTTCTTTTGAGCGGCCCATAACCCACAGGTCTTCCCCAGGATCTTACCTGGCTCTTCTAATTTTCCGGAGTTACTCCCAAGTCTTTTCAAGATTGACGTAAGAATGAATTTTCATCAGTCAATTGTCGTCTCTGAGATCGCTTTCAATTAAATCTTGTCTGCTCACGTGAAGATTCATGGTTCTAGCTTCATGCCATCCTCATAATTGTTTTTGATTATGAGAATTGTTTCATACTCATCCGCAGCATTTCATGAGTTCTTTCCTTTTCGATTCTCCGGTGGTCGTCACTTCAGAAGAATTCTTCAGTCACGACATTCTTTTCGCGTTCCCAAAATCTTCTAGTGCTTCCTTCAAGTTTTCTTTAATCAGCCCGTGATCTCTTCATTCTCTTGTATCTAAATCCCCTCAAGTATATTTGTTCTTTTAATTCTTCCCAGCGATTTATTCTCTTTTCTTCATTCGTTTTCCTTTCTTATGGTGGTTCGTTGAAGACCTTCCCAAGTTTGTGCTATATATCTCCTCAATCCTTGCAAGAAGAATAAGTAGTATGAAAATTCATTGCTTCTCATCAATACAATTGGTGGAGGATAAGCATAACATAATCCTTATTATTCTTTCATCAAGTTGATTAATCTCTTGTTTCCGGAGTTTGTTCATCATATCACATTCTCGGTTCGAAGTGATTTCATATTTTCTTTTCCGGAATTCAAAGTTTCCTCGGCCCGTCGAAACCTCCATCTAAGTCACTACAAGGCTTTAATCTTATTCTTTTCATCCTTCAATTCTATCTCATCATCCTTTTGTTACCGGAATTCTTCACGGTGGTTCGTTAAAGATTTAATTCATTCCTCAAGTGTTCATCAAGATTCTTGTTGGAGGAGCTCAAGTATATTTTCTTCTTGCGTCTCGAAGTGCAATTAATTCTCCCTTTTCTTTTGGGCTGGAGTTTTGCATTTCTTCATGAAGGAAATATGCTCTAGAGGCAATAATAAAGTTATTATTTATTTCCTTATATCATGATAAATGTTTATTATTCATGCTAGAATTGTATTAACTGGAAACTTGATACATGTGTGAATACATAGACAAACAGAGTGTCACTAGTATGCCTCTACTTGACTAGCTCGTTGATCAAAGATGGTTATGTTTCCTAGCCATAGACATGAGTTGTCATTTGATTAACAGGATCACATCATTAGAAGAATAATGTGATTGACTTGACCCATTCCGTTAGCTTAGCACTCGATCGTTTAGTATGTTGCTATTGGTTTCTTCATGACTTATACATGTTCCTATGACTATGAGATTATGCAACTCCCGTTTACCGGAGGAACACTTTGTGTGCTACCAAACGTCACAACGTAACTGGGTGATTATAAAGGTGCTCTACAGGTGCTTCCAAAGGTACTTGTTGGGTTGGCGTATTTTGAGATTAGGATTTGTCACTCCGATTGTCGGAGAGGTATCTCTGGGCCCATTCAGTAATGCACATCACTATAAGCCTTGCAAGCATTGTAACTAATGAGTTAGTTGCGGGATGATGTATTACGGAACGAGTAAAGAGACTTGCCAGTAACGAGATTGAACTAGGTATTAAGATACCGACGATCGAATCTCGGGCAAGTAACATACCGATGACAAAGGGAACAACGTATGTTGTTATGCGGTCTGACCGATAAAGATCTTCGTAGAATATGTGGAAGCCAATATGAGCATCCAGGTTCCGCTATTGGTTATTGACCGGAGACGTGTCTCGGTCATGTCTACATAGTTCTCGAACCCGTAGGGTCCGCACGCTTAAAGTTAGATGACGGTTATATTATGAGTTTATGTGTTTTGATGTACCGAAGGAGTTCGGAGTCCCGGATGAGATCAGGGACTTGACGAGGAGTCTCGAAATGGTCGAGACGTAAAGATCGATATATTGGACGACTATATTCGGACATCGGAAAGGTTCCGAGTGATTCGGGTATTTTTCGGAGTACCGGAGAGTTACGGGAATTCGTATTGGGCCTTAATGGGCCATACGGGAAAGGAGAGAAAGGGCCCAAAGGGTGGCCGCACCCCTCCCCATGGACTAGTCCGAATTGGACTAGGGAGGGGGGCGCCCCCTTCCTTCTTTCTCCTTCTCCATTCCCTTTTCCTACTCCAACAAGGAAAGGAGGAGTCCTACTCCCAGTGGGAGTAGGACTCCCCCCTTGGCGCGCCCTCCTCCTAGGCCGGCCGCCTTCCCCTTGCTCCTTTATATACGGGGGCAGGGGGGCATCCCATAGACACAACAATTGATCTATTGATCTCTTAGCCGTGTGCGGTGCCTCCCTCCACCATATTACACCTCGATAATATCGTAGCAGTGCTCAGGCGAAGCCCTACGTCGGTAGAACATCATCATCGTCACCACGCCGTCGTGCTGACGAAACTCTCCCTCAACACTCGGCTGGATCGGAGTTCGAGGGACGTCATCGAGCTGAACGTGTGCTGAACTCGGAGGTGCCGTGCGTTCGATACTTGATCGGTCGGATCGTGAAGACGTACGACTACATCAACCGCGTTGTGTTAACGCTTCCGCTTTCGGTCTACGAGGGTACGTGGACAACACTCTCCCCTCTCGTTGCTATGCATCACCATGATCTTGCGTGTGTGTAGGAATTTTTTTGAAATTACTACATAACCCACACTTCGTTCTTCTCAGCTATTCAAGCATTTGGTTGTGGCATAATTTCACCTCAAGTTTTGAGATATTTTTCCATAAGCCCACAACAAGCTTATTTTTGTTGTTGTTGAATTTCCAAAAACTCCGAAAAATCCTTCCTTGCAAGGACGCTCCTTAATTCAATTATGCTGGAAGTTGTCTTTTATTCACCCTTTTCTTTTCCTTTCAACTATTTAGCTTCTATTCTTTTGATCCTAAGGCATTGGGATGTTGCTCTTTTGGCCCATCATCTCATTTCACCAAGACCTTGTTCTTGCCTTGCTAATCCATTTTACCGGAGTGTAAGTCCTCTTTTAAGTCTTTTTTCTTGCCAATCTCTGCTTTCCTTTTCTACGTGGATGCCATCCCAATTCTTTCGTTCTTATTACCTTTCTATCTTGTTCTAACCGGAGTGGTTTCAGAGTTTATCTTGTTCCTTGAGCTTTTTATTCTCGTCATAATCGTCGTTCCTCTTTTCTGTCCGAGTTCTCTCGACTTCCTTCATCTTCTCTCTTGCGCTCTTGTTTATATTATCCTCTTTCTCTTATGTCTCGTTCCTAAGATCTCGGGACGAGATCTTCTGTTAGTGGAGGAGAGTTATAATGCCCCGAGACCGATGTGCCAGGTGTCTTCCTCTTATTCACCGTCATTGCCATGTCATTCGCTTGTGTGTTGCACTTTGCTATGTCATCATGTGTATTTCATCTGCATGTTTTTGAAAACTTGCACCTGCCCGGGTCTCCCGGTTCTCTCCTTTGTCCCTTCTGATCCTAGACACACTCGCACGCGCAAGTGGCACCTCGAAATATTATTTTATAAGTGGCATAAAAATGTTCTCGGAATGGGATGAAAGTTGCCGTGCAGTCTTATTATATTGTAGGTAGGCCGCCTGCCAAGCTTCATCGCATTCGGAGTTCGTTTGATAGCCCAACCGTTAAACATATAGCGGCAATATAGCCGGTTTATTCGTCAGACGTTTTCGGTATCCGGAAACCCCGTGTCAGGCTGCACTTCTCTTCTCTCCCCTCAGCCCAAGCCATCCTACACAACCCACTAGCCCACCTACGCTACCCCGTCTCGCCAGAGCCGTCCGATCGAGATCGAACGGCCTCAAACGGCCTCAAACCCCCCAACCCTAGCCCCTTTTGCTATAAATGGACACCCCCTCTCCATTTTGGTTAACCCTACCCCTTCCTCCTCTTTTTCCTCGCCCCCAATAATCAGTCACCGCCGCCTTCCACCTTCTCCTTGATTTCCGGCGCCCTCCACCCCTGCCTCGCAACATGTCGCCGCCAGATC
Organism: Triticum aestivum; assembly: GCF_018294505.1. Taxonomy (NCBI): domain Eukaryota; kingdom Viridiplantae; phylum Streptophyta; class Magnoliopsida; order Poales; family Poaceae; genus Triticum; species Triticum aestivum. The sequence goes on from NC_057802.1 coordinate 264,139,231, forward strand.
AGCCTTGCGCCGCTGCAGCCGCCGCTCCGGGCCAACCCCCATCCGTCACGTCGCCCCTGCCTCCTCCCACCACTGCACAGGCCCACCGGAGGCCATCAGCGCCCCCCGGGTCGATCGGGGCCCGAGGCGCTCACACCGCGCCGCCTCTGAGCCCCGAGCTCCAGACCGGGAGAGGAGCTCCCGATCTCGAGCTCCGCCGCTTGCCTGCTCCCCGTGCCGCCTCACCAAAGCTGCCGTCGTCACCAACGACGAGCACCTCCGCCCAGGTCAGTGCCCCGTCGCCCTCTCCTCCCCTATCCATCTCCGTCTCTCTCACCTCTCCTTGTGGCTCCACAGGGAGCACCACCGCGCCATGGAGGGGCCGGACCTCCCCCAACTCGCCGCTGGAGCTTCATCTACCGCCGTGTCGCACGGATCCAGCCGCGCGGGACCGGATCCATCCATCCCCACCGTTCGGCGGTCGACCCAGCCACCGGAGCGCCGCCCCGCCGCCGGTCGTCGCCGCCCCTGCCTCTGCCTCGAGCACGAGGGGCGCGCATGCCTCCATTGCTCCATGGGACACGCCTACACGATGGCCAGCAGCCCAGTCGGCCCCCACTGCTCCCTGGGCCGAAGCCCACGAGGTGATTCCCAAGCCCAGTTTTGCCTCTGTGAATTTCACCAAGTCCCCAGGAAATCATATCATATGTGCATATTGTGACGTCCATAAGGTTGTGCATATTGGTCCTATGATGAAAATTGATATATGAATTTTGATCTGATCAGAGTGTTCTACACGATGGTTGTGGTTTAATTCTTATTAAAGTTCATCTTGTCTTCCTAATCTCTGTTGCAAAAAGCATGTTGCTATTAACTGCTGAAATATGTTATAACTTGCCCTTTTGTTATTTTCGTGTGATTTAATGCAAGAGTCACATGAGTATCTTGTCAACATGAGTTTGGTGCATTTTGATGTCCTCTTGCTTGGAGTATTTATATCATGCCATGATATGCCCTGCGGTGACTAGCACAAGCTTGTGAAGTAGGGTACTTGCTGTTACTGCTCTGCTAAGTCTGAAACCGTATATTATGTTGCCATGTTTCCTTGACGCTACCATCAAATCTTTGCATAATCTCGAGATGTTCATTGAGCATGTTTTGAAGATCTTATTATGCTCATTCCATACATGCCCTTTTTTGCATTTATAAACTGTTGTAGCTTGTTCTTTTGCTGCCCTCAAATCGCTTAAAATATAACGATGTTTTGTTAAGAGAGATTAGTAAATGCTTGCCACGCCCTTTGATGCCATGAAATATTCATTTATCATATACTTTTGTTGTCCCAAAGTATGCATCATGAATCTGTTTTCAGCCTTAGTCTGTTTTTCACCAAGTCTGAGAATCTGTTATGACTTGCTTACTTGTCTTGATGAATGCCATTGATCTAAAGGTTATATGGAGATTCTTAGTAATCATGTTTTGCCATAATAACCTGCATTTTAATGCCATGCTTTTGGTTGCTATGATATTGCATTGTAGCATCATTGTTTCTTGCCTCCAACATGTCAACATGTTATTTCTTCTCACATGTATACCCTGTTTTTCAGTCATGATTTGTGTTATAAAGTGGCTTGTTGCATTGATCATAATGGATTAATATTGATGCCTATCAACCTGAACATTAATAATAATTGAACCATGTGACCTGTTATTTAGGTGCATATCATGTTTGTGCCAATCTTGTACTTGTAGCATGTTCTTTTGATGCTTGCTATATGCATAGTCGTTGTTTTGGACAACTTGTCCTTTAAACTTGTTTCATGTGTATGTGTTGAACCGTTGCTCCGTTTTGAGCGTGATCTATATAAAACTTGATTGGTATTGCATTTAGTTTCATCATGTCATGTTGCATCCATGTTTTTGAGTGTTTGAGATTGTGTTTTGCTTGCATTTGCGTCAGTGCCAAGTTTAACTTGCTTTGCTCATATCTTCTAGGCCGCAGCTCCGAATTAAATGAACTTTATATGTAACTTGACTAGAAAACCGCGTAGATCATCATGGTGCATCTTAACTTGTTGTTTAACAACTTCAACATAATGTGTTATTCAGATCTGGACCAAATTCAAAATTTGCTTATGGGGACTTTCCGAAATTGTTATATGTTGTTTCCGGCCTCATTTAAACTTTCTTGAATGTGGGGTTATTGTATGCATCCTCTCTTGCCATGAGTAGCATCATGTAGACTTGTCATGCACCATACTTGGATGAGCATCATGACATGTTATGTGTTGTGTGTTTACCGTGTTGTTTGCTTCTTTCCGGTTGTGCTTCTTCTCAATAGTTCTTGTTTCGTTGCGATCGTGAGGATTCGTTTGGCTACGTTGATTCGTCTTCTTCATGGACTCGATCTTCTTTCTAGCAAGATTTCACGCAAGATGACTGTCACCTTGGATCTCACTACTATCTTTGCTTTGCTAGTTGTCTCGATGCTATCGCTATGTCGCGCGATCTACCACTTGTTTATCCAGCCTGCCAAATTGCCATGATAGCCTCTAACCTTTTCCACCATCCTAGCAAACTGTTGTTTGTCTATATTACCGCTTTGCTCAGCCCCTCTTATAGCGTTGCTAGTTGTAGGTGCAGTTCCAGGTTGTGCCATGTTGGTACATGGATATTCTGGGATATCACAATATCTCTTATTTAATTAATGCACATATATACTTGGTAATGGGTGGAAGGCTCGGGCTTTTGACTGGTGTTTTGTTCCACTCATGCCGCCCTAGTTTCCGTCATACCGGTGTTATGTTCCTTGATTTTGTGTTCCTAACACGGTTGGGGTTTATGGGCCCGCTTGACAGTTCCCTTCGAATAAAACTTCTCCAGCAAGACCCAACATTGGTTTTACCATTTGCCCAACATAATAACTAAAACTAGTTCGTTATTCAACATAATACAGGAGGGCTAGTGCTCATGGTTTTGGTCCCAAACGAGTAGACTGTGGGGCCACCACGGGGCAACTCGAGGTCTGGTTTTACTCGTAGGATGTCCCATCCGGTCGTCGCCTGAGACGAGATATGCGCGGCTACTATCAGGGTGTCGGCACGCCGGGAGGTCTTGCTGGACATTTTTACCATTGTCGAAATGTCTTGTGAACCGGGATTCTGAGCTTGATCGGGTTGTTCCGGGAGGAGGATTTTCCTCCGTTGATCGTGAGAGCTTGTCATGGGCTAAGTTGGGACACCGCTGCAGGGTTTAATCTTACGAAAGCCGTACCCGCAGTTATATGGCAGATGGGAGTTTTCTTTTCAATATCCAGTTGTAGAGAACTTGACATCGGACCCAAAATAAAATACACCAACCGCGTGTGTAACCGTGACCGTCTCTTTTCGAGTGCGAGAAGAGAACGCGGTGGGGTTAGTTTGAACATAAGTAGTTCAGGATCACTTCTTTATCATTACTAGTTTGCGACCGTTTGCGTAGTTTCTCATCTTACTCTTGTACTCGTAAGTTAGCCACCATACAATGCTTAGTGCTGCTGCAACCTCACCACTTATCCTTTTCATACCCATTAAACTTTGCTAGTCTTGATACTCATGGTAATGGGATTGCTGAGTCCTCGTGGCACAGAATACTACAACAACATATGGAGGTATAGGTTATGTGATGATCATGACATGAGAGCGATGTTTACTTGTTTGGAGTTCTTCTTCTGCTTCTTCTTCAATCAGGGGTAGGTTCTGGGTCGGCAGCCTGGGCTAGCAGGGTGGATGTCGTTTGAGTTTCTGTTTGTGTTTGATCCATAATCGGATGTTGTTCTCATGTATGATGTTTGATGTATTCATGTGGCATTTGTATGCCTTTGTATGTATCCTCCGCTATCATGTAATGGTACGATGTAATGATATCCACCTTGCATAAGTGTCTTCAATATGCGGATCTATCCTTGGTGGGACCTTCAAGTTCCCCTCGGATAGGATCGCATATTGGGCGTGACACCCGCCCACCCAATTCTGCGCCACCCACCGGAGATGACCTGCCGCCAACAAGGGCCATGCCGTGATCTCCCCTCAGCCCGCCTGCCTCATCTTTCCTCTCCGTTCTTCTCCTTCTCTTTCCGCCACTGTTCATCCGCAGCCACTTGATCTCGCCCGTATCCATGACCCTCTCCTTCCTCCTAACTCCAATCCATTGTCGTTCGTCGATGTCCCGAGCACCGCGCCTCCTCCTCAACCTCCTCGTTTAGTGCCACCCCGACTGCACTACGTACGCGCGCCATCCGAGCCATGGCCTCCTTTTGCCGACCTGCGAGATCGACATCCGAGCCAGCGCCATAATTCTTTGTTTAGAGGAAGGCAGCGTTCAAGGAGGTTGCACCTCTGGCACAGTATATCCGCAAACATCTCATCCATCTAGGTCGGGGGCGTGGCCTACAACACCCGAGGTTGGTAACATTTCAGCCAGTAGCATTACGACCACATCCGGGGCACGGCCACCACTGCTTGCCTTCCTGTGAACAAAGAATTATGAGCTCTTCCACACACGGTTGAAGTGCCTACAAGTGTGTGTGTGTGTGTGTGTGTGTATTTTAACTTTTGCTCACTCTTTTGTGTTTGAACATGTGAATTTCTTTTGCTGGAGAGTTTCAGTGAAAAGGAAATTTATTCTGAAACTACTCTTGAACCTTATAATCTGAAAACCATAGGCGAATTATTTTGCTCTATGTTGTGTTGCAGCTCCTGCCCAACAGGTGTTTATTTTTATTCCTAAAAGTAAGTATGTGCTTTCTAGACACACACACATAAAACACTATTCTGATCACGGGATGAGAGTAATACTTTGATAACTAGTCCACCTGTCGTAGCAGTAGTAGTTGAACTTCACCCAGGGACAAGTTAAACTTCCGCAGACATTGTCCAAATGGGTCTTGCGATATACCTTTGGAAAGTTGTGGACACCTGGATCACAACCTAAGTTAAGTTTTTGTCAAAATCTACACAGTTTAAGAGCAGTTTTAGAAACCGTTTTTCTTCAAGCAAAAAATGTGAAACGTACTTTCGAGCCCATTTCTAAACCGTTTATCAGGATGAGGCAAATAATTCGGTGCTGGAAAGCTGCTGCAAATCCGCTCATTCCACATATAGAAAGTTTTCCCGAATTCCATACGGTTACAGACCAATTTAAAAAATGGTGCAATTTCTCAAACCGAATAGCCGAGCTCGTTTTTTGGCGTAATTTCAAAACGGCTAGTCAGATTGATGCAAATGATATGGCATTGGAAAGATTATGAAAATGCACTTCAGAAAGTTTGTTCAGTTTTCAATGGTTTAAAAGTAATTTAGAAAACAATTGAAGTTCCCTTGACTTTCTATTTTCAGGTTATTTTTTAAAATGGTATATTATATGGCATTGGAAAGCTTGAACAAGTGCAAAACTTTTATATATAGAATGTTTCTCCCAATTTTTTACGGTTTTCTGACAATTTTGAAAATGGCTAAAAATGTTTTTGGGCCGTATTTTTCGCAAACTTTGTCGGAATGGGGCAAATAATATACCGCTAGAAAGCCATAAAAAATGTGAAACTTTTTCATATATAAAGTTTTCTCTTAATCCTAGCCGTTTTTCAGTTATTTTGAAAATAGCAAAAGTCTTCAGAAACAGAGTCTTCGAAAATGCGCTGCGTGAAGAAGTTGAACTTCTCGGGCATGTCTGTTTGAACTTCACTCTGTTTGTCACATGTTGTTTTTTGCCTATAACTCCCTAACCATTTACCAGAATTGAGCAAATGATATACCGATGGAAAGCTGTAAAAACACGCATCTTTCCCGTGTTGATCAATTTTTCATACCCATGACGATTCAAAAGATTTCTCTGAATACGTAAAAATGTGTTTTTAATGGTATACATGAAACTTTGAAACTGTTCATTGGAATGTAGCATATAATATACTATTAGAAAGCATATGAATAGGAGCAACTTTTTCATATACACAGTTGTTACAAATTCGTTGTCGTTCGAGAGCAGTTTAAAAATGGCAAAAACAACGTATCGCAATGTAATTTTTGAACAGTGTAGGGAGGAGCACACGAACATCTTGCAACAAATCTTTTAGGCTTTTATTTTTCTATTCTTTTATTCTCATCTGAAATGCATTCCGTGTAGCAGTTGAGTTGCTCGCTGTTTTCACTTTGAACTTCTCACATATTTTTGTTCGTAATTCCTCAGCCGTTTCGCCGGAGTTGCACGCATGATATACCATTAGAAACATATCCAAAAGACTCAACCTTTTCTAATATGGTTGAACTTTTGTTTCAAACAACATACACCAATTTGTGACAGAACCGTTTATTTTGGAATAAGAATACGATATACCCTTGGAGAGTTTTGGATAGACCGAACTTTTTTCATGTAGAGCATTTTGTTTCAAATTTGTAATGGATTGAGAGAATTATTTTTAACACAAAAAACATTTCTATGTGTTTTGCACATGTAAATACACGGTGATCCTCCTTTACAAGAATTTTTTAACTTTGCTGGACCGACCACGTGAACTTTTATTAAAAGTCTTTTTAGACTTTGTCTTTTTATTCCTTTTTCTTATATGAAACACACTCCTTGTAGTAGTTGAACCACTGGTTGTTTTCATTTTGAACTTCTCTATCGTTTTTTACCCATAAGTCCTAAAACACTCATTGACATTGAGCAAAAGATATATCGTTAGGAAGCCATCGAAAATGGGCAACTTTATGTGTTTAGCAGTTTTTCTAATTTGTGATGTTTAAGAGATTTTTTGAATATGTAAAAACTTATTTTTGACCGGTATAGATTAAATGTTAAACCGTTAAACGGAATAGATCGTATGATATCCTGTCGGGGAGAGTTTGAATAGGAGAAACTTTGTAATTTAGAGAGTTTTTTCAAATTCATCATGTCTTTAAAAATGGTCAGCGGCGTTGTTGTTTTTGAACATGTAAATCCTAGGATTTAATGAACTTTGAACTTGTGTGTTATTTTCATTTGAACTTCACATTTTTTATTTTTTGAATAAAGAATTGTTTTTTCTTTTTAAACAAGCATCAAATTTGACTACTTTTTCAATTTGAACTTCATAATTGATTTTTAATAACGGCGGATATCTTAGTTTTTAAATTCAAGTGTTTTGGTTATCTTTTTTCAATAGCGGGAAAATCCTTGGGATTTTTTTTTGTACACACATAATATTTTCTTCGAACTCTCCATTATTAAATTTGAACTTCGAGTGTAAACATTTTCTCGGCGGCACTTATTTTCTTCTTGGTATATAAACATGAACTATTTTGTTATTTTAAATTGAACTTCTTGGTTTATTCTTTTACCAATAAGGAAAATCTGAGTTTTTATATAGATTGAACTACTCCATTGTTTTAATGTGAAATTCATGGTTTTATTATTTAGTATAGAGGAAAATCCATTTTTATAAATTTTGAACTGCCCTGTTTTTTTATGTTTGAACTTCTTGGTGCTATTCATTAGTAGGTCCTAGTTTTGTAATAAACATTGAACCACTCCATTATTTAAATTTGAAATTCTAGGTTATTTTTAGAAATGGGGATTTCTTTTACTTTTTGAACTACACTATTTTTTTAATTTCACCTTCTTGATTTTCGAATAAACATTGAACTTCTCTGTTATTTAAATTTGAACCTCTATGGTTTTTTAGAAATGAGAAAAATCAATATTGCTCTACTTTTTTAACTTCTCTATTTCTTAATTTTGAACTTCTTGGTTTATTCATTAGTAACATGGAAAATCATAGTTTTGTAATAACATTGAACCACTCCGTTATTTAAATTTGAACTTCTGAGTTATTTTAATGAAAGATGAATTAAAGCTCGATCGTTTTTACGAACTAATGACAGAAAATTCAATCCATTGATTTTGTTTGTTTTAACTTTTTGGTTCTTTTTTTAATAACGGGAAAATCCAAGGGAAACTTTTTTGTACACCCATAACATTTTTTTAAACTCTTCAATTTATCAAATTTGAACTCCGTCGGTTAATTTTTTTCTAGGTAACACATGTTTTCTTCTTGCTATATAAACACCCAACTACCGTATCATTTTAATTTGAACTTACTTTTGTTTATTCTTTAAAAACTGGAGAAATTTGACTTTTCTAACAAACACCAAATCGCTCTATTATTTTACTTCAAACTTCTCGGTTTTTCTTCAGACGCGGGAAAATCTTGTTTTTTATGAACATCAAAGTTTTTTTATTTGAACTTCCTTGTTTAATTTTTATATACGAGAAAATCAAATGCTCTGTTATTCTATTCGAACTTATAGGTTTTGATTTATTTAGGAAAAGGAAAATTTTGATTCTTTTATAAACACTGAATCGCACCGTTAGTTTAACTTGAACTTCTGCTGCACATTTTTGAACACCTCAAAATGAACGTAGGGAGAAAGAAAAGACAAATACGTCAATGTCTCCAATGATCATTTATGTGCAGAATGAATTAAATAAACCAACAATATCTTGTTGTATCATATGTTGGATTTTATATCTTGTTTGAAACTGGCGTTTTTTTCATGAACAAAAGGTATGAACTTCCAAGGCGGTGACCCATTAACCCAATGAGCAAATAATTTTTTTGACACACAACACAAAGAAAGGTTTTAGCGAACTTTTCTCAGGTATAATTTTTTGAATTTCACGATCTTGAGAACTTGAGCTTCAAACCACACAGTATAAGATAAATCAATTGAAAACACTGATTCATCAACAACAGAATGTAAATCTTGAACACAGTGGATATTGAAACAACATTTTTCACATTGTTTGTGGGCATTTTTCCTACCAGCATTTTCCGCACATGGGAATCTCGGACTTTTACCGAAGTGGCTTTCAATAAACATCGAACCGCAATTTTATTCAAATTTGAACTTATATATAAACAAAGAATGAATCTCTATCAATCACCACGAAATACATGTAGAAACCTGTCAGGAAATACAAATGCATATAGTGATAATTATGCATCCAATTGCACATAAAAAAAAAGAAAATGCATCACGGTGAACTGCACATAATTTTGAAGCTCCAAGAGACATCCAGGGAACTTTTCCTTTGCTCACCACTCATGCTCACTGGCATGAACTAGGGAGGACGGCCAGGGGGATGCCTACGGTGGAGGCTCACAGCGGGCGGCGCGCTCGCGGTGGGGGCATGGAAAAGGCAGGGTGGCTAGCGGGAGGGGAAGAGCCAGACCATATCAGCGGTGGGTTGGAGATGGAGCCCAGCACGACAGCGGGATCCGGCGCGTGGGGATCCTGGCCGCGATGCTGGGATCCGGCGCGTGGGGATCCTGGCCGCGATGCTGGGATCCGGCGCGTGGGACGGGCCAGCTGTGGGAGGTAGGCGGCAGGGCTCACTGGCGACGGCGGCGGGAGCGGTCCCGCGGGCGGATCCAGAGGTAGGAGGTGTCGTGGCGGCTGGATCCTGTGGAAGGAGGCAGCACGACGGCTGGATCAGGGAACGAAGGCGACGCGACGGCCAGACCCAGGCGTGGGGCGGCGCCGGGCCAGATCCAGGCGGAGGCAGCTCCAGTGCGGATGGAAGGCCACCGGCGGCCATAGTGGAGGGCTAAGAAGGAGGTCATGGGGCAGCCGGTGTGCCGGGCGGAGCTGGGCAGGTCGTGGTGGCCCATTTCGGAAGGTCGTGGCGGCGCCCCTGGGAAGACCGCAACCCCTCTCCATGGCCAAGGGCGGCGTCGCTTGTCAAATCCGGTGGGCAGCGGAGGTCAGACGGTGGCGCTTGGCAGGGGCTGGTGGGGGTGGATTGTGCATGGGAGGTGGAGTGGTAGGTGGTGGTCAGGCAAGGAGGTCGTGGGATGAGAGGGAAGTGGGGAACGGGGTGGGTGGTCTAGGTAGCTTCTCAATATCCAGGAACATGCGTAGGCTCTATATAAACTTATGATAACTAGATAATACCCCACGCGTTGCTGCGGGTAGTTCCATCGCTATTGAATTGGAGAAATAAAAATAAAAGCAAACATTGAGTAATGGATAATAACAGCAAAAATTAGAATCTCTTGCTAAGTACCCTGTGCTTTTCCACAATCAATCATGTCTATTAATTTGAGAGTTTACCGCATAAAGGGTGAAAATGCACCAGTTTTGTATCAAGTAAAACTAAGTAGATTACAAAATCATGGTAACATTTGACTAAATGTTACAAATAGTCAAAATTAGTAAATACCAAACATCTATGTAGCTAACACACGATAGCATAAATTTCTAAGCTAGAATGCTTTTATATAGAAACATACTCCCGAATGGTATAAATATCATGGATGTGGATATTTTTATTACCTGCAAAAAACGTTGTTATTTTTTAATTAATAAGCCAGAAATATTAAATCAGAATTGACACTGACCAAAAGGTAACCTCTTGTTAGACTAAGTATATATTAGATATACGTGTTGTAACATAACTGGTATTTGTACGGTTCCCTCTTATAAATATATGACAGCCGTACCCACCAAGGGTATCGAGCATTGTTCCAAACCCTAGTTTCTCTAACATGGTATCAGACGACGCGTTCGATCCGCGCCGTGCTTCCGCCTCTTCTGCCGCCGCCGTGCCGCCTCCGTCAACCCTGGCGACGGAATCACCTTTCATGGCCTCCACGCCGCCCGCCTGGGCCCGTCCGGCTGCATCGGGCTCGCGTCCACCAGCGCCCCGATCGCCCGCGATGCATCCATCGCTCGCCCATGATGCATCTCTGGCGCCGAACTCCTACGGCGCCTCTGCACAGCAGCCCCGTGATGGATTGATCTCCTGTGTGCAGCCCCGTGATGGATTGATCTCCCGTGATGTGTCTCTGCCGCAGCACTTCTACAACACCTCTGCGTCGCTGCCCTACGGCGGGACTCCGTCTCGTGATATGCCGCCGGCTTCAGGCTCCCATGGTGCCCCCGTCCAGGTGCCCTACGGGGGGCCGTATCCCGCGCCATACGTCGCGCCGTCGCCGGCGCAGTATGCTCCGTCCTCCGCGGTGCCCTACAAGGCGTCGTATGGCGCGCCCTACGCCGCTCCTGCGCCGTACGTCACGCCGCCCCTGCAGCCCTACGTGTCGCACGTCGCGTCGCTGCAGCCCTACGTCGTACCTCCTACGGCGCCCTACGGTCATCACCAACACTACCGTCCGTCTCCGTCGGCCGATGCGCTGATTCCGTACAGTGCTCCTCCGACGTACGACTCGCAGCTCTCCGCATCGGCGGCTGAACCAGGACCTTTCCACTTCGCTCACCTGGTGACGGTGAAGCTCTCTGCTGACAACTACCTCCTGTGGCGCGCTCAGGTGTTGCCGCTGATGCGTAGTCACTACCTTGAGGGGTATGTCGATGGTACGCTGCCGTGTCCCCCGGCCATGGTTCCGGTGCCCTCGGCCGCTGGTGGCTCCGTCATGGTGTCCAACCCTGCTCATCGTCGGTGGATCGCTCAGGATCAAGCTATTCTGGGTGCCATTCAGTCCTCGCTCACACCCTCCGTGGCCGGCATGGTGGTCTTTGCCGCGACGTCGAGGGATGCATGGGCCACGCTCGACTCCAGCTTTTCCTCGCAGTCGCTGGCCCGTTCCTCTGCCATTCGTAACCAGCTGGGTGAGGTCAAGAAAAATGACCTCTCCGTCACGGCCTTCTTCAACAAGGTCAAAAGTTTGGCTGATACACTATCGTCTATTGGGAAGCCTCTTCGTGATGAGGAGTTTACTTCGTTCATTCTCAATGGGCTTGATGAGGACTATGATTCTCTCGTTGAAAACATTAATGGACGTGACACACCGATGCCGCCTCGCGATCTCTATGCACGCCTTCTCAACACCGAACAGAGGCTCGCTGCTCGCCGCTCCGTTGGCGTCTACACGCAGGGCCCTTCTGCGAACGCTGCTCTCCGCGGGGGCGCCCGCGGTGCCAAGCAGAAGGCGCCGCCGACCTCAGGCAACCAGCCCCGTCCGCCCGCTCCATCTCCGACGGCTGGCCGCAAGCGGCTCCACTGCGAGGCATGTGGTGGTGGGGTTGAGTGTCAACTCTGCGGCATCGAGGGGCACTTGGCGTCTCGCTGCCATCGTCGCTTTAAACGAGATTTTCTTGGCATTGGGAACAATGGGAAGGGCAATGAGAAGCAAGCTGCTCTCGCTACACCGGATCCCGGGTTCACTCCTTCATACTCGGTGGATCCTGCCTGGTACATGGATATGGGCGCTACGGACCATTTGACGAGTCAGCTTGACAAGCTGGCCACTCGCCAGCCCTACACCGGTCACGATCAGGTCCGCACGGCCAATGGATCAGGTATGCCCATCTCACATGTTGGTCAGGCATCTCTTCTTTCACGTACCACTAAAACCTTGCATCTGCTTGATGTCCTTCGTGTTCCCTCAGTCACACGTAGTTTACTCTCGGTTCCTAAATTAACTCGTGACAACAATGTGTTTGTTGAGTTTCACCCTTTCCATTTTTTTGTTAAGGACCGGGACACGAGGGACGTTCTTCTTAGTGGTCGAGCTCGCGACGGCTTATACGCACTTGATGTGCCACGAGTCTCTCAAGTTTTCAGTGGTGTTCGGGTGTCGTCGTCGCAGTGGCACTCTCGCCTTGGCCACCCCGCTACTCCCATTGTGCGCCATGTGCTTCATCGCCATCATCTTCCTGTTGAGTCGAGTAATAAGGAGTTTCTAGTGTGTGATGCTTGTCAACAAGGCAAGAGTCATCAGTTGCCTTTTTCTGTATCAAGTCGTGTTGTCACGGCTCCTCTTGAACTTGTGTTTTCAGACGTGTGGGGCTATGCCCAAACTTCTGTTAGTGGTCACAACTATTATGTCAGTTTCATCGATGCTTTCAGTCGCTTTACTTGGATTTATCTTATTAAGCGCAAATCTGATGTGTTTCATGTCTTTATGCAATTTCAAGCACATGTTGAACGATTGCTTAAGCACAAAATTATCCATGTTCAGTCAGACTGGGGGGGGGGTGAGTATCGTAATCTTAACACCTTCTTTCAGAAGCTTGGCATCTCACACCATGTGTCTTGTCCTCATACACATCAGCAGAACGGTGCAGCTGAGCGCAAACACCGTCACATAGTTGAAACTGGCCTGACACTTCTTGCACATGCCTCTGTCCCGTTTCGGTTCTGGAGCGATGCTTTTGTTACTGCCTGTTTTTTGATAAACAGGATTCCCACACGACGCCTTCACATGAAGTCTCCACTCGAAGTGTTGCTTAATGAAACTCCAGATTACTCCCTCCTCAAAGTGTTCGGCTGTGCGTGTTGGCCGCATCTTCGTCCGTACAATAAGCATAAACTTGAGTATCGATCTAAACAATGTGTGTTTCTTGGGTACAGTCCTCTCCACAAAGGTTACAAGTGTCTTCACATCCCGTCAAATCGTGTTTACATTTCTCGTGATGTTGTGTTCGATGAGACTGTCTTCCCGTTTTCCACGCTCACATCACCCACCGATACTCCCGTCACTGAGTTGCACTCTTTTCCAGTTTTGCCTGATCAATTTGTGGATGCTGCATATTCTCCTCTGTTGTTGCCTAACCATGGTGCAGGGACTGGACGAGGCGCTCGACTTGAGCTTCTGGATGATGATATGGCCACAACTGCGCCAGTTGCTGCTACGCCGGATGAGGCGCTCGACGAGGCTGCCCCCGCCACTACCCCGCTTGACCCCGACGTCGATCACGCGTGCATGCCCCATGCACGAGGATCCGACGGGGTGACCAAGTCGCCGGGGCCAGCGGCCTCGCTGTCGCCTGGGCCGGCCGAACCTGCGGAGCTGTCGGCCGGGCCGGCTGGACCCGCGGCGCTCTCCCCTGAGCCGGAGGCCTCGCAGGTCACCGAGTCTTCGTCGCCTGGTCCGTCGACGCCGATCACGCCCGGTCTGTCTTCGCCGACCCTGACCGTGCCACCGGATGCGCCTGTTGACTCGCCCGCCGGTGCGTCCTCCTCGCCGCTGATGGATAGTGGCTCCTCTGGTATGGCAGCTCCAGCGCCACCTCCGCCTGTCGTCCTGCGTCCCCATACTCGCAGCAAAAGTGGCATCTTCCAACCGAAGAAGCGCACTGACGGCACTGTCGCGTGGCTTGCGGCCTGTGTGGCACATGCTGAGGCTGACCCTACGACTGAACCACGACATTTTCGAGCGGCGCTTGGCATCCCGCATTGGCGTGCTGCGATGGAGCAGGAGATTCATGCCCTTCAAAGAAACAACATTTGGCGTCTTGTTCCACCTCCATCTGGTGTTAATATCATTGACTCTAAATGGGTATTCAAGGTGAAGAAACATGCTGATGGCTCCATTGAGAGGTACAAGGCATGCCTGGTTGCCAAGGGGTTCAAACAACGGTATGGCATTGATTATGAAGACACATTCAGTCCTGTTATTAAACCAACTACTATTCGTGTTCTTCTCTCTTTGGCTGTTACTCGCGGATGGTCGCTTCGACAGCTTGATGTTCAGAATGCCTTTCTCCATGGAGTTCTGGAATAAGAGGTTTATATGCGTCAGCCACCAGGTTTTGTTGACCCTGCTCAGCCACATCATTTATGTCGCCTTGTCAAAGCTCTCTACGGTTTGAAGCAGGCCCCGCGTGCGTGGCATGCCCGTCTTGGCGCTGCTCTTCGTGCGCATGGGTTTGTTCCTTCTACAGCAGACACGTCTCTGTTTATTCTACAGCGACCTGAGGTGACTATGTACATTCTGGTATATGTTGATGACATCATCCTTGTCAGTTCGTCTGCTTCTGCTACAGATCGGCTTGTGTCCTCTCTTGGTGCTGAGTTTGCTGTTAAGGATCTTGGGAGACTGCATTATTTTCTGGGCCTAGAGGTTCTTCATTCTGATGGTGGCTTGACTCTTACTCAGAAGAAGTACTCTCAGGATCTCCTGCGTCGTGCCGGTATGTTGCAGTGCAAGTCTGCTACGACTCCCATGTCTGCTACAGACAAACTGACAGCTCTTGCTGGTGACTTGCTTGCTCCTGAGGATGCCACAGAGTACCGCAGCATTGTGGGTGGACTGCAGTACTTGCTCATTACTCGACCAGACATATCATTTGCAGTTAACCGTGTGTGCCAGTATCTTCATGCACCACGTGATTCTCACTGATCAGCTGTTAAGCACATCTTGCGCTATGTTCGTCACACTGGTTCATATGGTCTCCATCTTTAGCCTGCGCGTTCTGGAATGATCTCAGCATTTTCTGATGCCGACTGGGCTGGTTGTCCTGATGATCGGCGATCCACGGGGGGACATGATGTGTTCTTTGGGCCTAACTTGATCGCCTGGCAAGCTCGCAAGCAAGCTACGGTGTCTCGGAGTAGTACCGAAGCTGAGTACAAAGCTGTTGCTAATGCCACAGCTGAGATCATGTGGGTGCAGTCATTGCTTCAAGAGTTGAAGGTCTCCCCAACTCAGCCGCCTGTTCTTTGGTGTGATAACATCGGTGCAACATACCTTTCATCCAATCCAGTATTTCATGCCCGAACGAAGCACATCGAAGTTGACTATCATTTTGTGAGGGAACGTGTTGCTCAGAAGCTCCTTCAGATTAAGTTTGTTTCTTCGAAGGATCAGCTTGCTGATATTTTCACTAAACCCTTGCCCTTGCCTTCTTTTGAAGGATGTTGTCGCAACCTTAACCTTCTGAGTGTTTCAGGACATAGTTAAGATTGAGGGAGGGTGTTAGACTAAGTATATATTAGATATACGTGTTGTAACATAACTGGTATTTGTACGGTTCCCTCTTATAAATATATGACAGCCGTACCCACCAAGGGTATCGAGCATTGTTCCAAACCCTAGTTTCTCTAACACCTCTCTTAAATGGAGTCGTAAATTGGGATAAAGTTAATCCATCTTGTAAATTTAATTTGCATGGAGTAAAAAGGTGGGATACGCTTCTTTTCTTTCGTGCTTTGGGAACGGGTCGCCATCTGCTTCTTGCTTTTTTAGGGAACCATCTGCCTCTTGCTAGGAACGGCAGAGAAATATATGGAAAACATGTTGAAATAGTCAAATCGAAAGATACATCTATGAAATAAAATGAACTACTCTAAATCACAAAAGAGGGCAATTGCCTCAATTTAGCCGGCACGTACGGCAGTAAAATAGGAGAGAGCAAAAGCAGAACACAATTACATAGATTATATGCCTCAACTCTGGAGCTTCATACCCACCAGTTGTGATCTCTTGCGTGTGAACTGCAGCAGCATACATGAATTTCTGTTGCAAAATCAAGACGATGTGAAAGCATAATGTGTTAGATGGCAAGAAGCTAAACTTAACCAAAATAGTAAAGTGAATCGTGGAATGCAATAAAATATGAAAACGAAATAAGATTCATGGGAGTGGAAATGAAGAAGAGTAGCACGAATTGGATTGAAGCGAGAGATCTGTGGGATGAGAAAATTGCCTTGTCCATTAAACCAAGAATTTTAAGAGTCGTGAAGTGAATGGAAATATGAATCAAGAAGAAGCAGATGGTGGTACCTGAGAATAAATAGGTGGCCTGCTGCTCGCTTTCCTCACCCAAGATTGTGGCATACGTTTGGAGAATATGAAAAGAAACAAATAGGCAGCCAAGTGGTCACCTGCCTCGCTGGTGGCCTTCATGTGTGCCTAGTGCTATGAGGAGAGGAAAGGGTGAATCGTACTGTTAATTAGGAGGCAATGTACTGGTGCGCGTGTGCTAGTACGCAGCAATTATGGCAGCAGCAGAGTGCAGAGGAAGATGCGGGCAACCCTCAAAGCAAAATGGAACCAAACACATGAGATGGGTGGAGTTTCATTGATGTGGCTGCATGGCTAAGGTGGATACTGATTGATTGGCTGTTTTTGGAAACTGAATAATGATGTGGCACATCGCTGATGTGGACAGTGTGCATGGTGAGAGAATAGGGAGTAGTGGGGAGCAACTTCTTAAGAATGGTAGATATCATTTTGATCCTAGCATTAGAATAGCGTTGTTTGTGTGTGTGACACCCTGATATTTGGTCCGTTCTTTTTCTTTTGAATTTCTTTGGATTTTGCTTTGCAGTTCCTTTTCTGTGTCTTTGTGGTCTTGAAACCTGGGAAGATCATCTTTCATTCCTCTCCCAACTTGTTCATCACTCTCAAATCATTCCCAAGACCATGTCATTTCCATTCTAGCCCTATCCCAAAATTTATTTCTTGGGAATATTCCTTTTTCTATTAAAGGAATAACCCTGTTTGCCCTAGGTTGTGAAGCAACCTATATTTCTGTCATTCCCAAAATTCCCATGAAATTATCATAATTTTTTTGGATCATATCTTCCACAAATATATCAAAACCCTTCCTTTCCTAGTTCAAAGATAATTTAGGAATATTCATTTTCCTATTCTGTCCATAATAGCACTTCGTGAAGAAAGTGCTATTTATCTTTTCTTGATTGCCCACGAACTTTTTGAGCACTCTTTCATATCCAAATCATTGCCACATGCCAAATTTCAGCTACATATGCCTAGTCAATCTTCCTTGGCAAATTTCCAAAGTTTCTTTCAACAGAGATGCTTTGTGAAGGAACTACCAACTAGGCTAGTTCAAATGAGTTGAACTTTTTCCACATCTCCCATATGGTCAAATAACCACTCTCCACAAAATCTAAGCTCCATCCAACAATCCATGTGAGCACATCATCCAATCTTTGCTTCTAGTCATATTTTCAGTTTGTGAAGCAACTATATTTCATATTGCTCCATAATTGCCAAAATTTTACCATGACATGATCCTACCTATATAACTTCCCTCCACCAAATTTGAGCTCATTTGATTTAACCAATTGTTCTCAACAATTTTCCCAAGTTTTTGTCCAGTGAAGAGTATTGTGAAGGAAGTTCCATTTATATTTGTGCAAATGGTATGAAATTTATACAGTGCCTTCCTATGCCCAAATGATTATCCTCCACCAAATTTCAGTTCAATCCAGTCATCCATCTGAGTGCATATTCCATTTTCATTTTCTATCCAGATTGGCACATTGCAAAGCAAGTGCTATTTATCCCTCCAATTGAGCCGAACCTTTGTCACAGTGATCACCTTAGTGGACAATCATCCTCAGCCAAAATCCAAGCCCATTGGACTTGTGCATTGCCCATACCACTGACCAAACACCTTGCTGCTAATTAGGATTTGTGCTTAGTTCAGCCACCTCTTGGGCCACCCCAGTTGTCTCCTTGCTCCTAACATCTTCCGGGGGAGTTCCCAACCCACCAGACATGCCTGGGCCGCCTAGAATGCGTGGCAACTACACTCACGCGGTGACCACGCGCTGTCATGCCAAATTATGCGCTCTATGAGTTGGGGCCCTCGGCCACCATCCATTCGTTGTGCTCTTGACACCACACCATGTCTACAGTGTCGCCCACACTGTCGGCGTTCTGGGAACAAGGGTACCCAGACTTGCCTGCCTGCGGCCCACGGCGTGGCTCCCTCGACGACCTGGTACGACCCATCTCCAAGACCACCAAGACAAGACCCTCACGAGGGGCCAAGCCTCACGAGGCGGACGACACCAAGACCTCCCTAGGGTGCGACCTCCCCAGGCGACCTGCCGAGAAGCGGAGATTTCTATGCAGGTACCCAGCCTCACGAGGCTACGATGACGTGAGCCATGACGACCAAGGCCAGGCGGGCGCCAGCGGGCCCAGAGGAGTCTGTTTCCTCTTTGGTGCTAAGGAGGCAAGGACAGGTGTGGGTTCCCGAGGAATCTCCCAAGGGTTTCCATTCCAGTGCAACAAGATCAGGACCACAGGCTTGGCAAGGAGGAGGTCATCACCGAGCCCATCGCTGCGTCACGACCAGAAGCTTTGCAGGCGAAGACCACCTTTCGTCAGGATTAGATGTATTACTTGTCTCCTTTCAAATTGGCCGTTGTGGGATCCCTTCCCTCCTAAGTTTTCGGGGAAGAGGACCAATGCCACTATAAATATAGCCTAGCCACCACCATAGAGAGGGATCCGCACCCAATCCAACCCTTTCAACCTTCACCAGAGCAGCCCTCACGAGGCTGTTCATCCTCTGTACTAGTTCATCCTCAACCCCTCATGAGCCCAATCCACCACAAAGCATAGTAGGGTTTTACACCGCAAGGTGGCCCGAACCTGGGTAAACTGCCGTGT
The DNA here is from genome assembly GCF_018294505.1 of Triticum aestivum. Taxonomy (NCBI): domain Eukaryota; kingdom Viridiplantae; phylum Streptophyta; class Magnoliopsida; order Poales; family Poaceae; genus Triticum; species Triticum aestivum. The sequence goes on from NC_057802.1 coordinate 264,158,399, forward strand.
TCAACTTCTTCATTGTCCACGCGAATCTGGCTAGGCTAGGCTATGGGGTGACAGGCTTTGAGCTTGAGAGGTTGAGATCTTCGCACACGCCCTAGAGTTCGAACCTTTCTTGGGTCTGCGGAGCCCTGAATCCGACATTTGGTGCGCCAGGTAGGGGGAGTGTCGAAGCCCAGCCTCCTCATCAGCCACGCTCCATCCTCGCCTTGCCACACCCATGGTGAGGGCCAGCCGAGCCCGCGTCGAGCGGTGGGTCGCGCGCCCCGATCAGACGGCACCATATAGCCGTGGCGTCTCCCTTCGAGCCCCGCTTTCCTCATCGCGCCATCGCCCACGGTAGGATTCGTCACCGACGCCCCCGCGTGGCGCAGCAGGTGTGCCGCCGCGCCTTCTGCCAGCGTCGCCACGGCGTCGTCCCTCTGTGCCACGCGGGGGCTAACGGGCGCGCAGGGCGTGCTCCTTGCGGCGCGCGATTATTGCGCTATCGCCCCGCCAACGGTGACCGTGCCATTTTGCTCGACCGGGTCACTGAGCTGCTCGACGTCGCCTGTTAGGGTACAGAGCGCCTGTGCCCCCCGCCCATGCCACGACCCTCGCCGAAGGCACGGGCGTGCTCTTGCTGCGTTTGCTCGCCCCACTGGGGAGAGCCCGGTGGGCTGAATGGCGGAAAGGAGGCCAGTGGGGTACTCCCCTCGACCCAGGAACGCTCCCCCGAGCTTTGGGTGGGGTAGGCGGCCCACCGGGGGAGGCAGCGCGACGAGCCACTTTGTGGCCATCGTGACCCGCCGGCAGGGGCGGCGGTTGGCGAAGCCGAAGAGCGACACCCCGAAGGCCACAAACAGGTTCACGCCAGGGCCCAGACCACGCCGTTAAATGCCCTTCCCCCCGCTGCAATCTCCACCCGTGACACTCTCACGTAATAATGAGTGGGGTTGTACACGCCCCAGAGTCTCCTGAGCGCTGCCCTAGAGCCTCACGGGGGATCCCACCCACGCCCAAGTGGAAGCCCCATGCCCCCCGCTGGCGGACGACACGGTCAATCAACGACTATGCCCACGCCTAGTGGAAGCACCATGCTCCGTGCTGGCTGCAAGACTAGAAGGGGAGCGTAGGTGCCGGATTCTTTGCTTTCTCTTGTAACCAAATTTGTTATTTCTTCTAGTGAATTCAAAGTTCTTGCGACTTTATTTGAAAAAAGGGGGGACTCGCTTTTTCTTCTCGCGGTGCTTCCACTCTTGATTTCCGTCTTTGCGAAAGATCATGGGCGCCCGTGGCTCCCTCCGTCGCACCTCACGAGCGGGGGCTAGGCACGACACACGGTTGGGTCAGCCCGGCGGCTCTGAGGATGCCCTCAAGGCCCAGGCCTCAGCCAACATAGACCTACCCGCGCGTACGCCTCTCCAGGACTTCAGCGTCCGGACCCTCGTGCGGCGCTCTCAAGCGAGACCAGCGTGTGCGTATGGCTCGAGGCCTTCAGCAAGTGCCTACCTCTGGACCTGGGCCGGACACCGCGACCCGACGTGACAATAACGGCCGCCCCAGCTCAGGGCCGCGGGCGCGCGAAAAGCAAAAGGAAGGCGACATCAGGGAGTACAATATCACTTGATACATCATAAAGAAGGTACTTCCAGAAAATGCTTTCGCATCCCCGCAGGGTCACATCCAAAGTCTTGACAGGAAATCAAAAAAACAAGCCTAGGAAGACCCGTTGTCACCATCGCTACTACCGTCGTCGTCATCGTCAGTCCCGCGTTCCTCGACCATAGGCGCGCCCATGTCCTCGGTAGGGGCGAGCTCCGCGATCAGGTCGTCCACATGATCCTCCACCCAGCCCGCCAGGGTGCCTTGGATCGCTCCGGGTACGGGGGCTATTGCGGCCTCGAAGTCGAAGTCCGGATCGAAGCGAAGAAGGTGGCTGAAGACACGCGAGAAGGCACACACAAGAAGGTCATGGCTCCTCTCCTCAATGATCCGACGCGCCTTCCCAGCCCTGCCTTCAAGGCATGCCACGACTTTGGTGAAGAAGCTAAGGTAACGGGCATCATCGGCAACGAGCGGGCTGGAGACGTTCTCCTCGCAAATACTGCTCAAGGCCTGGTTGGCCCTAAGCCCAAGGGCCTGGAACATTTGGGAGCGCTCGCGCTGCAGCATCCGGGCTCGGCTCGCCTCATCTGAAGCTTTCTCCATGAGGGAGGAAACACCTTCTACCTGCTTGTAAAGGAAGGGAAGCTCGGCCTCAGTAGTGGCCCGAGCCTCCCCAGCGGCTTTCTTGCACCGCTCCGCCGCAACTAGCTTGTCCTTGAGGCCATCGGCCTCGCCCTGCAGCTTGTCGCACCGCGTGTAGAAGCGAGCCTCCTAGAGCTCCAGCTTCCGCCGGTATTCCTCGGCAAGGGTTCTGTGGATCCCAGCCACATTCTTGTTAGCCTCCCTCTGGATCTTCGCCTCCTGGGAAGCGAGGGCGTCCTCGGCAGCAGCCACTTGGCACTCCATCACCTCTAGCCGCTCGCGCTCTAGGCTTTGCTCCACCGCCTCTAGTGCCAGCGTGTCCTCGAGCATGTGGGGCCTCGCCTCAATTGTGGGCGGCCCGTCCGCTGGGGCAGCGAGTGCAGCTATGCACGCCTGGACTTGTCGCTCGAGGATGGCATTCAAAGCTTGGAGCTCCTTCTCACGCCCCTCGGCCACTTCGCGCCAAGGGTCCGCAGCTCGGGCCTCCTCCAGGGCGACGTCGCGAGCCTGCCTCACCGCAGCCAGGGACGCCTCCGCCTCCGCACAAGCATGCTCGTGCTGTAGGCGGCCGAAGTTGATGGCGACCTCCAGCTGGCGCCATTCACGTGCCAGGTGTAGGCGCTTCACCTCGAGGCGGGCGTCAATGTCACCAAGCTCCACCCCGAGGCGGCCCAGCGTGCCTGACGGTGCTGCGCCCGCATACGAGCTCCAGCGCCAGGCATGGGCTCTCCTTCGTGTCCTGATCAGCTGGGGAGGTGTCTGAGGACTCGCCCACCTCAGGCAGGGGCCCGGGGGCTGGAACTCCTTCGCCCGCTCCTCTAGCCTGAGATGGGGCCCGACGCGGATTCACCCCGCTGCTTGGGGATGGCGCCGTCCCGCAGGTTGCCCAGCTTCTAGCAAGGATCAGTGGGGGAGCCCTTGGCATGACCCCCACACCCTGGAGACCGCCCCGAAAGAAAGATGTCGGGAATGCATTCCCGAGACCCCTCAGGGACGGGCTTGGTTCGGGTGCGGGCGCCTCCTTGTGCACAACCGCGCGACTCATGAGGCCTGAGCACGGCGGGACCAGTGCCCTCCGGAGGTGGCACTCGGGATGCGCTCGTTCCCTCATTGGAAGGGGTCCTGAGGTGCAAGAGTCAGGTAGTGATGCAGTATGCAACAATCAAGAGGAAGGCAAGGTACTTACTCATCCACAACGATCCACTTCCTCTTCTTCAGGGTCCTTGGGGCATGACTATGGCGGCTCCCGAGCTCCTTCCTCTTTCGGGCTGCCAGGGGATCCAGAGGACAGCAGCTGCATCCGCAGGCGGGGCGCCTTCCCTGACACCCACAGGGCTGAAGGTGGATGCCTGGGGAGCGCATGGTGGAGTGCCCTCCCCCGCGGCCGCCCAAGGAGCGAGCACCTCAAAGCTTTTGCGCCTTGGGGTCTGATGTCTACCACGCAACCTTCTTTTTGTAGATGTTGTTGGGCCTCCAAGTGCAGAGGTTTGTAGGACAGTAGCAAATTTCCCTCAAGTTGATGACCTAAGGTTTATCAATCTGTGGAAGGCGTAGGATGAAGATGGTCTCTCTCAAACAACCCTGCAACCAAATAACAAAGAGTCTCTTGTGTCCCCAACACACCCAATACAATGGTAAATTGTATAGGTGCACTAGTTCGGCGAAGATATGGTGATACAAGTGCAATATGGATGGTAGATATAGGTTTTTGTAATCTGAAAATATAAAAACATCAAGGTAGAAAGTGGTAAAAGTGAGCGTAAACGGTATTGCAATGCTAGGAAACAAGGCCTAGGGTTCATACTTTCACTAGTGCAAGTTCTCTCAACAATAATAACATAATTGGATCATATAACTATCCCTCAACATGCAACAAAGAGTCACTCCAAAGTCACTAATAGCGGAGAACAAACGAAGAGATTATTGTAGGGTACGAAACCACCTCAAAGTTATCCTTTCTGATCGATCTATTTAAGAGTCCGTAGTAAAATAGCACGAAGCTATTCTTTCCGTTCGATCTATCTTAGAGTTCGTACTAGAATAACACCTTAAGACACAAATCAACCAAAACCCTAATGTCACCTAGATACTCCAATGTCACCTCAAGTATCCGTGGGTACGATTATACGATATGCATCAGATAATCTCAGATCCATCTATTCAACCAACACAAAGAACTTCAAAGAGTGCCCCAAAGTTTCTACCGGAGATTCAAGACGAAAACGTGTGCAAACCCCTATGCATAAGTTCACAAGGTCACTGAACCCGCAAGTTGATCACCAAAACATACATCAAGTAGATCACGTGAATATCCCATTGTCACCACGGATAAGCACATGCAAGACATACATCAAGTGTTCTCAAATCCTTAAAGACTCAATCCGATAAGATAACTTCGAAGGGAAAACTCAATCCATTACAAGGGAGTAGAGGGGGAGAAACATCATAAGATCCAACTATAATAGCAAAGCTCGCGATACATCAAGATCGTGCCATATCAAGAACACGAGAGAGAGAGAGAGAGAGATCACACACATAGCTACTGGTACATACCCTCAGCCCCGAGGGTGAACTACTCCTTCCTCGTCATGGAGAGCGTCGGGATGATGAAGATGGCCACCGGTGAGGGATTCCCCCCTCCGGTAGGGTGCCGGAACTGGGTCCCGATTGGTTTTTGGTGGCTACAGAGGCTTGCGGCGGCGGAACTCCCGATCTAGGTTATGTTTTGGAGGTTTAAGTATTTATAGGAATTTTTGGAGTCGGGAACAAGTCAGGGAGGTGCCCGAGCCGTCCATGAGATGGGCAGCGCGCCCGGGGGGGGGGGGGAGTGCGCGCCCCCACCCTCATGGACAGCCCGGGACTCTTCTAGCCCAACTCTTTTACTCCGGGGGCTTCTTTTGGTCCATAAAAAATCATCAAAAATTGGCACGTCAATTGGACTCCCTTTGGTATTCCTTTTCTGTAAAACTCAAAAACAAGGAAAAAACAGAAACTGGCACTAGGCTCTAGGTTAATAGGTTAGTCCCAAAAATCATATAAAATAGCATATAAATGAATATAAAACATCCAAGATTGAAAATATAATAGCATGGAACAATAAAAAATTATATATACATTGGAGACGTATCAGCATCCCCAAGCTTAATTCCTGCTCGTCCTCGAGTAGGTAAATGATAAAAACAGAATTTTTGATGTGGAATGCTACCTAACATATTTATCAATGTAATCTTCTTTATTGTGGCAAGAATATTCAGATCCATTAGATTCAAAACAAAACTTTAATATTGACATGAAACAATAATACTTCAAGCATACTAACAAAGCAATCATGTCTTCTCAAAATAACATGGCCAAAGCAAGCTATCCCTACAAAATCATATAGTCTGGCTATGCTCTATTTCATCACACAAAATATTTAAATCATGCACAACCCCGATGACAAGCCAAGCAATTGTTTCATACTTTTGATGTTCTCAAACTTTTTCAATCTTCACGGAATACATGAGCGTGAGCCATGGACATAGCACTATAGGTGGAATAGAATGGTGGTTGTGGAGAAGACAAAAAGGGAGAAGATAGTCTCACATCAACTAGGCGTACAACAGGCTATGAAGTTGCCCATCAATAAATATCAATGTGAGTGAGTAGGGATTGCCATGCAACAGATACACTAGAGCTATAAGTGTATGAAAGCTCAAAAAGAAACTAAGTGGGTGTGCATCCAACTCGCTTGCTCACGAAGACCTAGGACATTTTAAGACCCCATCATTGGAACATACAAGCCAAGTTCTATAATGAAAGATTCCCAATAGTATATGAAAGTGACAACATAGGAGACTTTCTATCATGAAGATCATGGTGCTACCTTGAAGCACAAGTGTGGTAAAAGGATAGTAGCATTGCCCCTTCTCTCTTTTTTTGTTTTTTTGGCCTTCTCTTTTTTTGGCCTGTTTATTTTATTTTATTTTATATTTTATTTTCGTCAGGAGTCTCATCCCGACTTGTGGGGGAATCATAGTCTCCATCATCCTTTCCTCACTGGGACAATGCTCTAATAATGATGACCATCACACTTTTATTTACTTACAACTCAAGGATTACAACTCGATACTTAGAACAAAATATGACTCTATGTGAATGCCTCCGACGGTGTACCGGGATGTGCAATGAATCAAGAGTGACATGTATGAAAGAATTGTGAACGATGGCTTTGCCACAAATACGATGTCAACTACATGATCATGCAAAGCAATATGACTATGATGGAGCGTGTCATTATAAACGGAACGGTGGAAAGTTGCATGGCAATATATCTCGGAATGGCTATGGAAATGCCATAATAGGTAGGTATGGTGGCTGTTTTGAGGAAGGTATATGGTGGGTGTATGGTACCGGCGAAAGTTGCGCGGTATTAGAGAGGCTAGCAATGGTGGAAGGGTTTGAGTGTGTATAATCCATGGACTCAACATTAGTCATAAGAACTCATATACTTATTGCAAAAATCTATTAGTTATTGAAACAAAGTACTACGCGCATGCTCCTAGGGGGGTAGATTGGTAGGAAAATACCATCGCTCGTCCCCGACCGCCACTCATAAGGAAGACAATCAATAAATAAATCATGCTCCGACTTCATCACATAACGGTTCACCATATGTGCATGCTACGGGAATCACAAACTTTAACACAAGTATCTCTCAAATCCACAATTACTCAACTAGCATGACTCTAATATCACCATCTTCATATCTCAAAACAATCATAAGGAATCAAACTTCCCATAGTATTCAATGCACTTTATATGAGAGTTTTTATTATATCCCTCTTGGATGCCTATCATATTAGGACTAAATTTTATAACCCAAGCAAATTACCATGCTGTTTAAGACTCTCACAATAATATAAGTGAAGCATGAGAGTTCATCTATTTCTTCAAAATAAAACCACTGTCGTGCTCTAAAAAGATATAAGTGAAGCACTAGAGCAAATGACAAACTACCCCGAAAGATATAAGTGAAGATCAATGAGTAGTCGAATAATTATGCAACTATGTGAAGACTCTCTAACATTTAATAATTTCAGATCTTGGTATTTTATCCAAACAGCAAGCAAAACAAAATAAAATAAAATGATGCTCCAAGCAAAACACATATCATGTGGTGAATAAAAATATAGTTCCAAGTAAAGTTACCGATGAACGAAGACGAAAGAGGGGATGCGATCCGGGGCATACCCAAGCTTAGGCTCTTGGTTTTCCTTGAATATTACCTTGGGGTGCCTTGGGCATACCCAAGCTTAGGATCTTGCCACTCCTTATTCCATAGTCCATCGAATCTTTACCCAAAACTTGAAAACTTCACAACACAAAACTCAACGGAAAACTCGTACGCTCCGTTAGTATAAGAAAATAAATCACCACTTAGGTACTGTTGTGAACTCATTATAAATTCATATTGGTGTAATATATACTGTATTCCAACTTCTCTATGGTTCATACCCTCCGATACTGCTCATAGATTCATCAAAATAAGCAAACAACACAATGAAAACAGAATCTGTCAAAAACAGAACAGTCTGTAGTAATCTGTATCAAACGTATACTTCTGGAACTCCAAAAATTCTGAAATAAATTGTTCGACGTGAGGAATTTATCTATTGATCATATACAACAAGAATCAACCTAAAAACACTCTCCAGTAAAAAATGGCAGCTAATCTCGTGAGCTCAAAAGTTTCTGTTTTTTACACCAAGATTGCATAGACTTCACCCAAGTCTTCCCAAAGGTTCTACTTGGCACAAACACTAATTAAAACATGAAACCACATCTAAACAGAGTCTAGATGAATTATTTATTACTAAACAGGAGCAAAAGACAAAGAACAAAAATAAAATTGGGTTGCCTCCCAACAAGCGCTAACGTTTAACGCCCCTAGCTAGGCATGATGATTTCAATGATGCTCACATAAAAGATAAGAATTGAAACATAAAGAGAGCATCATGACGAATATGACTAGCACATTTAAGTCTAACCCACTTCCTATGCATAGGGATTTTGTGAGCAAACAACTTATGGGAACAATAATCAACTAGCATAGGAAGGCAAAACAAGCAAATCTTCAAGATTTTCAACACATAGAGAGGAAACTTGATATTATTGCAATATGTAGAAGCATATGATCCTCTCTCATAATAATTTTCAGTAGCATCATGAATGAATTCAACAATATAACTATCACATAAAGCATTCTTTTCATGATCTACAAGCATAGCAATTTTATTACTCCCCACATAAGCAAAATTCTTCTCATTCGGAATAGTGGGAGTATCATAAGAGACTCGAATACTATAAATTGTTTCCACATTAAAAGAGTAATGTTCAAAAAAAGGGTAATCATAATCATGACAAGTTTTATAAATATAATCATCACTACTTTTTATAGCATAATCATCATCACAATAATCATCATAAATAGGAGGCATGCTATCATCATAATAAATTTGCTCATCAAAACTTGGGAGGCTAAAAATATCATCTTCATTAAACATAGCATCCCCAAGCTTGGGACAAACATTAATTGCAGCAAATATATTCTCAAACATGTCATTCTCATCAAACATAGCATCCCCAAGCTTGGGCCTTTTCATATCATAAGCATAATCACTCTCATCATTAATAGTATGGATAGCACCAATAGTATAGCAATTATCATCATCACAATGAGTAATAGGAGCAACATCATTTGGGAGGGATACCTTTCTACCTTTGCTTCTCCGTCTTTTCTTTTTCTTCTTCACATCATGTGTGGGTTTAACCCTCTTTTTTGAGCTCCTTATTAATGAGATTGGTTGAATAGAAAGCTCCTCCTCGTTACCTGATTCATCATTAGAAATAATAGGAGGATATTGGGAAGTATCTTCCCTTTCATTAGTATTCCCTTCATATTCTATTTGTTTTCTTGTCTTTATGTAATTGGCAATATAAGGATTTTCAATGCAATTCACCGCACAATACATATAAATTTCCTCTAGATCAAAATCAAGAACTTTATCAAGGACAAATTCTGGCATATCCTTAGTTATACGTTTTATTTCTTCATAACCCACAAGCAAACTAAGTTCATTATGATGCGCAAGGGAAATCAAGTCATCACAATATTTGGACACGGTATGATCATGAAACAATTTGCATTGGATATTTAAATGACCACGTTCATTGCAAAGTTCACAAGGATGGCTAAGAAAATTTAAAATTTCAGCACAAATATCTAGCCTTTCTTGCAACCATTTAGTTTCTAAATACTTATGCCTCTTGCAAAATCTATCTTCCCTATTTGGTGTGTACTTGCAAACTCTATGCACTCCGCAAAAATTGACATGCTTATAAGAGACATTTTCATCATGACTAGTGCAATCATCATTAGTACTATGGATATTCAAAGAGTTCGTACTAACAACATTGCAATCATGCTCATCATTCAAAGATTTAGTGGCAAACATTCTAATGCATTCTTCCTCTAGCACTTGAGCACGATTATCCTTCCAATCATTTTCACGAATGATATTAAAAAGATGAAGCATATGAGGCATCCTCAATTCCATTTTTTGTAGTTTTCTTTTATAAACTAAACTAGTGATAAAACAAGAAACTAAAAGATTCGGTTGCAAGATCTAAAGATATACCTTCAAGCACTCACATCCCCGGCAATGGCGCCAGAAAAGAGCTTGATGTCTACTACGCAACCTTCTTCTTGTAGACGTTGTTGGGCCTCCAAGTGCAGAGGTTTGTAGGACAGTAGCAAATTTCCCTCAAGTTGATGACCTAAGGTTTATCAATCCGTGGGAGGCGTAGGATGAAGATGGTCTCTCTCAAACAACCCTGCAACCAAATAACAAAGAGTCTCTTGTGTTCCCAACACACCCAATACAATGGTAAATTGTATAGGTGCACTAGTTCGGCGAAGAGATGGTGATACAAGTGCAATATGGATGGTAGATATAGGTTTTTGTAATCTGAAAATATAAAAACAGCAAGGTAGAAAGTGGTAAAAGTGAGCGTAAACGGTATTGCAATGCTAGGAAACAAGGCCTAGGGTTCATACTTTCACTAGTGCAAGTTCTCTCAACAATAATAACATAATTGGATCATATAACTATCCCTCAACATGCAACAAAGAGTCACTCCAAAGTCACTAATAGTGGTGAACAAATGAAGAGATTATTGTAGGGTACGAAACCACCTCAAAGTTATCCTTTCTGATAAATCTACTCAAGAGTCCATAGTAATATAGCACGAAGCTATTCTTTCCGTTTGATCTATCCTAGAATTCATACTAGAATAACACCTTAAGACACAAATCAACCAAAACCCTAATGTTACCTAGATACTCCAATGTCACCTCAAGTATCCGTGGGTATGATTATACGATATGCATCACACAATCTCAGATTCATCTATTCAACCAACACAAAGAACTTCAAAGAGTGCCCCAAAGTTTCTACCGGAGAGTCAAGACGAAAACGTGTGCCAACCCCTATGCATAAGTTCACAAGGTCACTGAACCCGCAAGTTGATCACCAAAACATACATCAAGTAGATCACGTGAATATCCCATTGTCACCACAGAGAAGCACATGAAAGACATACATCAAGTGTTCTCAAATCCTTAAAGACTCAATCCGATAACATAACTTCGAAGGGAAAACTCAATCCATTACAAGGGAGTAGAGGGGGAGAAACATCATAAGATCCAACTATAATAGCAAAGCTCGCGATACATCAAGATCGTGCCATATCAAGAACACGAGAGAGAGAGAGAGAGAGATCAAACACATAGCTACTGGTACATACCCTCAGCCCCGAGGGTGAACTACTACCTCCTCGTCATGGAGAGCACCGGGATGATGAAGATGGCCACCGATGAGGGATTCCCCCCTCCGGCAGGGTGCCGGAACAGGGTCCCGATTGGTTTTTGGTGGCTACAGAGGCTCGCGGCGGTGGAACTCCCGATCTAGGTTATGTTCAGGAGGTTTAAGTATTTATAGGAATTTTTGGCGTCAGGAACAAGTCAGGGAGGTGCTCGAGTCATCCACGAGATAGGGCAGCGCGCCCCGGGGGGGGGGGGGTGCACCCACCCTCGTGGACAGCCCGGGACTCTTGTGGCCCAACTCTTTTACTCCGGGGGCTTCTTTTGGTCCATAAAAAATCATCAAAAATTGGCACATCAATTGGACTCCGTTTGGTATTCCTTTTCAGTAAAACTCAAAAACAAGGAAAAAACATAAACTGGCACTGGGCTCTAGGTTAATAGGTTAGTCCCAAAAATCATATAAAATCGCATATAAATGCAATAATACATCCAAGATTGAAAATATAATAGCATGGAACAATAAAAAATTATAGATACGTTGGAGACATATCAGGGTCACCGGGAAGGGGTTGTCGCGAGGCCCCTCGTGGCCCTCCATGGCGAGGACAGCAGCTGCATCCGCAGGCGGGGCGCCTTCCCCGACACCCACGGGGCTGAAGGTGGATGCCTGGGGAGCGCATGGTGGAGTGCACTCCCCCGCGGCCGCTTGAGGAGCGAGCACCTCAACGCTTTAGCGCCCTGGGGTCACCAGGAGGGGGTTGTCGCGAGGCCCCTCGTGGTCCTCGGGGAGCAGCCCCCACTTGTCGAAGTGCGGCATCTTCTTGGCAAAGGCTCCCCTGTTCGGGTGATCACATAGGGGGAACCCGTTCAAAGGGAGCCCGACAGGCTCTTCGCCTGTCAGGAGGCGGAGCACTTCACGTAGTGTGCTGGAGGGAAGGCGAGGCTCCTGAAGCGTCATGTCATCTCTGGGGCCGGTGAAAGCCCACATCGGGCGGTAATGGCGCTGGAGCGGAGCGATGCGCCTCTAGACAAAGTCCCTCACTACCATAGCCATCTTCACCACCGCCTTCCTCAGGTTGGCCAACCTAGTCATGACTCGAGCGAGCCACGGGTCGACCAGCTCCGCGTGCCCCCACCCTGAGCTCGGCTCCACAGGGGTGGATGGGATCAGGAGCAGGGGGCTATACATGGTGGCATCTACGTACACCCACTGCCTCCGGAACCCCCCTCCCCGCGTTTGGGTGGAGCGAGGTGTCGATGCCGGAGCCTGCAGTCGCCGCCACCGCCTGAAGCAACATGCATCCCGAGCGTTGCTTGCCGTCAGCCAACCGAAGGGGGAGGAAGTGGCGGAGCAGGGCCATGGACGAGGCAATGCCCACGAAGGCCTCGCACAAGAATGTGAAGGCGGAGAGAAGAACGACAGACCCGGGATCTAGATGCAGCGCGTGGATTTGATAGTGCAAAAGCACGCCATTGAAGAAATCGGAGAACGACGGCAACATGCCGGCAAAAAGGACGTGAAGATGAAGAGGGATCTCGGTGGCCTCCATGTCGGCTAGAAGCTGGGAGGCCGGTCAGATCTTCGTCGCCTTCCACTCTTTGGAAGTCGGCGGCAACCGCATGCCGGTCCTTGTCCAGCCCCTCGTGATTGAGTATGGTGGACCGGCCCTACGCAGGCTCCGGCCCCGCCGAGGGTTCTGCCATAGCCGGTGCCTTGCCTTTCTTCTTCCCGGGGGCCATGGCGATGAGGCAGATTGGAGCTAGCACAGAATCTGGCAAGGAGGGTGCGAGCTAGCGAAGGGGGAAGGAGCAGAAGGCGAATGCGCAACTGGGCAATCATGGTTATGCAGACATGCGCCAGTCTTTCTGCCAACTCGGAACGTTTGTCGAAGCAACATGGGCGAGCAGAGGCGTCAGTGTTCCGTCAGGCACCACATGTCAGCCTGGCCCGAAGGTGATTGGGGCCCGCGATGCTTCACCCTTGCCCCTTGGCTTCGCCTTGAAGCCAGCCCGAGCGCGCCTTGGGCCTGGGGGCTACTATCGGCGTTCTTGGAACTAGGGTACCCAGACTTGCCTGCCTGTGACCACTACGGGCTGCAGGCGTTGCACCTCCATCCCAACTCTATTCTCCTCCTGTCCATCTTCGCCTACTATTGCAAGGCATATCTGGGCGTGATGCCGTCTGTGACGCTCCTACGCCACCTCTTCTTCCTCCGCATCAGCGACGGCCATGTTTCCGGGTGCGCCAATTTCATCGCATCTGGCAAAGCCAACTGAATCTCGAACACCGGGAAGAGAGCCGACAACATCCGGGCCAAATGGGTCATGATGGACGACAAGTGCATCCACCCGCGCTTGGCATTGCCAACGGAGGCGCCCCAGTTTAACAAGGGGTGGCCCCGCGCAGAGCTCGCCGACGAGCGGGCGTCGTCGGTGTTGGCGCAGATGCAGACCGACCTGAAGCCGGGCAACGTGAAGGCGGCGAAGGTCACATGGGCCATGCCCCTGAGGGAGTTCCTGATGCTGCGCGTCGCCCCGCTCCAGGCGCGCACGCCCCTTGTGGAAGCTTGGAGATGAAGAAGACAAGGTCCGCCTGAGGCCGGGGGCCTTTCCTGACGATTAACTGGCTGCTGTCCTGCGCCTCCTGGTTGGGGACAACCAGGAGTACCTGCCGAGCGCCTTCACTCCCTTGTTCCTCCGCAAGGACTGGGAGCCAATCATGGCCTCCAGGCCGACCTTTGACGTGCGCGGGCTGGTGCCACCTGCGCTCTCCGGAGCCCCCGCGGCGCTGAAGCCGGTGGAGCTATCTTCTGACGAATCCCGGGGGGGGGAGAAGAGGAGGAGGACTCGGAGGCGACCCCCGAGGAGATGGGGGAAAACTCTCCCTTCAGCAAAGCTGAAATCCTCCGCGCCCTTCCTAACGACGCCGAGGTCGATGCCCGCCAGGAGGGGGGAGAACTGCTCGTCGTCCTGACAAGGAGTAGGTTATGCTGATTCCTCGGGATGCTGCCTCTGGCCCTTCTGCTGCACCGTCTTCCGCTCCCGGAGTCCGTGCGCCCACGCCTCAGGCTTCGAGGCTTTCAGGCTTCAAGCTTCCCAAGCGGAGGGTGGAATACGCCATGGTGGATCAGTAAGTGTTCCGAGCTTCGTCTGGCTTCTGCTTATACTTGCTATTTCCTGATGTTCACCCTTGGTTGGCCAGATCGGTGCCTTCGGTGAAGAAACGGAAGGGGGACACGACGGCCCCGCCCCCTCGTCGGAGAAAGGAGTTGGCAGCACTCGCACCTCTCCAGCCCGGTCGCCCTCGCGAGGCCAAGGGGAGCAACGTTAGGAGGAGTCAGCCCCCGTGGCCCCGCTGGCTCCGGAAGTGCCTGCGCCCGTCCGGGCTGATGATGTCTCAGGGGCTCATGAGCCCTTGATCTCCCAAGCTCTGGTGACGACGCTGAGCCAGGCTGTGGCGTCCTCCGAGAAGGAGAAGCAGAGCACCTCCAAAGCCGCGGCTGATCGCGACGCGGCACTGAAGGACGCCGAGGCCGCCCGCGGCCGCTGCCGAGAGCTGGAGGACGAGCTGAAGCGTTGATAACCCACAAGTATAGGGGATCGCAACAGTTTTCGAGGGTAGAGTATTCAACCCAAATTTATTGATTCGACACAAGGGGAGCCAAAGAATATTCTCAAGTATTAGCAGTTGAGTTGTCAATTCAACCACACCTGGATAACTTAGTATCTACAGCAAAGTGTTCAGTAGCAAAGTAATAAGATAGTAGTGGTAACGGTAACAAAAGTAACGGAAGCAAAAGTAATATTTTTGGTGTTTTGTAGTGATTGTAACAGTAGCAACGGAAAAGTAAATAAGCGAAGAACAATATGTGAAAAGCTCGTAGGCATTGGATCGGTGATGGAGAATTATGCCGGATGCGGTTCATCATGTAACAATCATAACATAGGGTGACACAGAACTAGCTCCAATTCATCAATGTAATGTAGGCATGTATTCCGAATATAGTCATACGTGCTTATGGAAAAGAACTTGCATGACATCTTTTTTCCTACCCTCCCGTGGCAGCGGGGTCCTAATGGAAACTAAGGGATATTAAGGCCTCCTTTTAAAAGAGTACCGGAACAAAGCATTAGCACATAGTGAATACATGAACTCCTCAAACTATGGTCATCACCGAGAGTGGTCCCGATATTGTCACTTCGGGGTTACTGGATCATAACACATAGTAGGTGACTATAGACTTGCAAGATAGGATCAACAACTCACATATATTCGTAAAAACATAATAGGTTCAGATCTGAAATCATGGCACTCGGGCCCTAGTGACAAGCATTAAGCATAGCAAAGTCATAGCAACATCAATCTCAGAACATAGTGGATACTAGGGATCAAACCCTCACAAAACTAACTCGATTACATGATAGATCTCATCCAACCCATCACCGTCCAACAAGCCTACGATGGAATTACTCACGCACGGCGGTGAGCATCATGAAATTGGTGATGGAGGATGGTTGATGATGATGATGCGACGAATCCCCCTCTCCGGAGCCCCGAACGGACTCCAGATCAGCCCTCCCGAGAGGTTTTAGGGCTTGGCGGCGGCTCCGTATCGTAAAACGCGATGAATCCTTCTCTCTGATTTTTTTTCTCCCCGAAAGTGAATATATGGAGTTGGAGTTGAGGTCGGCAGAGCGTCAGGGGGCCCACGAGGTAGGGGGGCGCACCCTAGGGGGCAGGCGCGCCCCACCCTCGTGCACAGGGTGTGGGCCCCTTGACGTGGAATTTTCTTCCAGTATTTTTCTTATTTTTCAAATAGGTGTTCCGTGGAGTTTCAGGTCATTCCGAGAACTTTTATTTCTGCACATAAATAACACCATGGAAAGTCTGCTAAAAACAGCTGTAACGCCCAACGATGCGGCTATATCTCCCACGTGTCGAGGCACGACTTAGAGGCATAACCGCATTGTGGTTTTGTCTTAAGAAGGGTCATCTTCACACAATCCCATGTAATGAACAAGAAAGGGATAACGAGAGTTGGCTTACAATCGCCACTTCACACAATACATAAATATAATTCATACATCATCCAAAATCCACACATAGACCGACTACGGTCAAATCCAAATGAAAATAAGATAACCCCAAATGCTAGATCCCCGATCGTCCCAACTGGGCTCCACTACTGATCATCAGGAAATGAAACATAGTAACGACCACGTTCCTCAACGAACTCCCACTTGAGCTCGGTTGCGTCATCTGCACTGGCATCGTCGGCACCTGCAACTGTTTTGGTAGAATCTGTGAGTCACGAGGACTCAGCAATCTCACACCCGCGAGATCAAGACTATTTAAGCTTATAGCACAGGATGGTGTAATGAGGTGGAGCTGCAGCAGGCACTAAGCATATATGGTGGCTAACAGACGCAAATGAGAGCGAGAAGAGAAGCAACGCAACGGTCGCGAAGCTAGAAATGATCAAGAAGTGATCCTGAAACTACTTACGTTCATGCATAACTCAAACCGTGTTCACTTCCCGGACTCTGTCGAGAAAAGACCATCACGGCTACACACACGGTTGATGTATTTTAATTAAGTCAAGTGACAAGTTCTCTACAACCGGACATCAACAAATTCCCATCTGCCTCATAACCGCGGGCACGGCTTTCGAAAGATAATACCCTGCAGGGGTGTCCCAACTTAGCCCATTATAAGCTCTCGCGGTCAACGAAGGATAAACCTTCTCCCGGAAAGACCCGATCAGTCTCGGAATCCCGGTTTACAAGACATCTTGACAATGGTAAAACAAGACCAGCAAAGCCGCCCGATATGCCGACAAATCCCGACAGGGGAGGAGGCGCCGGCGGCGGGGAACGGCGAGGCGCCGCGGGGACGCGGGCGCGGCCGGGCGGCGGAGCCGACGTCGGGGCAGCGAGGCGCCGGCCGGCGAGCTGCGGCGGCGGCTGGGAACGGCGGCGGGGAGCTGCGGGCGAGGGCGACGGGCGGCGGCGGGCGCGGGCGGGCCGCGGGGGCCGACCCTGGGCCTCGCGGGCTTCGGCGGCGCGGCGTACGGCCCGCTGACGTGGCGGCCCCTGGTTGGCCGGGCGCGGCGGCGGGGATGCGTCCGGCCAGCGGCGGACGTGTCCGGCGGCGTAGGGGCGATTTGCTAGGGTTTGATCTGCAAAGACTTTTGGAGGGGGGAGGTGTTTTATAGGTAGAGGGAGCTAGGAGACTCCAAATGGAGCACGGTTTTCGCCCACACGATCGTGATTGAACGACCTAGAGCATGGAAGTGAGTTTGCTGGGTTTTGGGCTGTTTGGAGGGGGGTTTTGCTGCAACACACAAAAGGACTTTGCGGTTACTCGCTTAACCGTTGGAGTACCAAACGACCTCCAAATGGAACGAAACTTGACAGGTGGTCTACCGGTGGTATACCAAGGCCACTTGGCAAGACTCGGTCCATTCTGAGAACATTCAACACCCGCTCGCGAAAAGAAACAAGAGGGGTGCGCCGGTGCATGTGGGAGTGTCGGATTGCAAAACGGACAACTGGGAAAATGCTCGGATGCATGAGACGAACACGTATGCAAATGAGATGCACATGATGACATGATATGAGATTCATGACATGAACAAAATGCAAAACGAGAGACAAAACCCAACCACGAAGGGAATATCATAACACATAGCCGAAAATGGCAAGAGTTGGAGTTACAAATATGGAAAGTTACATCCGGGGTGTTACAACACTCCACCACTACGAGAGGATCTCGTCCCGAGATCTAGGACTGAAAGAACTCCGGATATTCGGAACGGAGATGGTCCTCGCGTTCCCAGGTGGCTTCTCGGTCGGAATGGTGCGACTACTTCACTTTCAGGAATTTGATTGACTTG
Source organism: Triticum aestivum (assembly GCF_018294505.1). NCBI lineage: Eukaryota > Viridiplantae > Streptophyta > Magnoliopsida > Poales > Poaceae > Triticum > Triticum aestivum. Next base: position 264,176,384 of record NC_057802.1, read on the forward strand.
TTGCGAGTCTTGCGCTCAGTTTCTTCAAGAATAGCAACGGGGTGCTCATGATAAGACAGATCTTCTTGGAGGTCAATCTCTTTGAAGTTGATGGTGCGCTCAGGAGTCTTGAAGCACTTGCGAAGCTGTGACACGTGGAGCACATCGTGCACGTTCGCGAAGTTGGAAGGAAGCTCAAGTTGATAGGCGAGGTCGCCTCTTTTGCCAATGATCTTGAAAGGACCCACGTATCTAGGGGCCAGCTTCCCTTTGATACCGAAGCGACGAGTGCCTTTCATTGGAGAGACGCGGAGGTAGACATGGTCTCCGATCTCGAAAACCACATCACGGTGCTTACTATCATAGTAACTCTTCTGGCGCGATTGCGCGGCTTTGAGATTTTCACGGATGACTTTACACATTTCTTCAGCCTCTGTGATTAAGGCATTGCCAAGAAGTTGGCGTTCACCAGTCTCTAACCAATTGAGAGGAGTAAGACACTTTCTGCCATAGAGAATTTCGAATGGGGCCTTGCCCGAACTCACTTGGAAGCTGTTGTTGTAGGAGAACTCGGCATATGGAAGACAATCTTCCCATTTCATGCCAAAGGAAATGACACAAGCCCTGAGCATATCTTCAAGAATTTGATTGACTCGCTCGACTTGGCCACTAGTTTGAGGATGGAAAGCTGTGCTGAAGCGAATGTTGGTGCCCATGGCCTTCTGGAAGGAACTTATAAGTGAACATGCTTCCACGATCTGAAGATATCAATTGTGGAATGCCGTGCAAGGAGACAATCCTGGAGGTGTATAGCTCTGCCAACTGGGCTGCTGTGATAGATTCTTTGATTGGAAGAAAATGAGCCACTTTTGTAAGCTTGTCGATGACAACGAAGATAGCATCATTTCCGCGCTTGGACTTTGGAAATCCAGTCATGAAGTTCATTTTGATATGATCAAACTTCCATTCTGGGATAGCAAAGGTTGGAGGAGACCAGCTGGTCGTTGGTGTTCTGCTTTCACTCTTCGACAGACATCACATTCTTTCACGAATTGAGCGATTTCTCGCTTCATTCGAGTCCACCAATACGACTGCTTGAGGTCATGGTACATCTTCGTACTTCCAGGATGAATTGAAAGAAGATAAATGTGTGCCTCGTTCATAATGACTTTCCTTAGATCACCTTTAGGAACCACAATCCGGTCCTCAAAGAATAAAGTGTCTCTGTCATCAATGCGATAGCACTTGTATTTGGAAAGACCCTTGTCAATACCACGTTTCACCTTCTTCACCATGGTATCCAGGAGTTGTGCCTCACGAATTTGATCTTCCAAAGTAGGAGAGACTATGAGGTTGGCAAGAAAGCCTTGAGGAACAACTTGGAGATTCAGCTTGCGGAAAGCTTCACAAAGATCCGGTTGGAATGGCTTGAGGATTAAGCTATTGCAATACGCCTTCCTACTCAAAGCATCTACAATGACATTGGCTTTGCCTGGAGTATATTCAATACTTGGATTGTACTTGAGACTCTTGTGATCGGTCAATATGTCCACTTTTCTTCCCAACAAGAGATGTCTCCATGTTACTAATGCATGGACAACTGCCGCCAACTCAAGATCGTGAGTGGGGTAGTTCTTTTCGTTGGGCTTCAACTGACGAGAGGTATAGGCCACAACTTTCTTCTCTTGCATTAACACAGCACCGAGACCTTGAAGAGAAGCATCACAGAAAACTTCGAATGGTTTGGATTCGTCAGGAGGAGTTAAGACAGGAGCTGTGACGAGTTTCTCTTTGAGAGTGTTGAAAGCAACGTCACACTCAGGAGACCAGACATACTTCACATGCTTCTGGAGGAGGTTGGAAAGAGGCTTTGCAATCTTAGAGAAATTCTCAATGAATCTTCGACAATAGCTTGCAAGACCAAGAAAACTGCGAAGCTGCTTGACATTCTGAGGAGGTTCCCAATTCACAATTGCGGACACCTTCTCGGGATTAACAGCGATGCCCTTGGCAGAGATGATATGACCGAGGTAAAGAACTTCATCGAGCCAAAACTCACATTTGGAAAACTTCGCGTAGAATTGATACTCTCTGAGCTTGTCGAGCACCAATCGCAAATGTTTGGCATGATCCTTCTTATTCTTGGAGAAGACCAAGATATCATCGAGATACACCAGGACGAATTCATTGGTATAGGGGTTGAAGATGAAATTCATCATCCGAGAGAATGTTGGAGGAGCATTGACAAGGCCGAAAGACATGACAGTATATTCATAAGAACCAAAGCTTGTTCTGAATGCTGTCTTGGGAATATCTTCTTCACGAATGCGAATCTGATGATAACCCATATGAAGGTCAAGCTTGGAGAAAACTTTAGCACCTTTGAGTTGCTCGAATAGCTCATTGATGTTGGGAAGTGGATACTTGTTCTTGATTGTCTTCTTGTTCAATGGACGGTAGTCGACACAAAGTCGTTCCGTGCCATCCTTCTTCTGGACAAAAAGAACACCACAACCCCATGGAGATGAACTCGGTTTCGTCAAACCCAGACGCTCTTGTTAATCGAGCTATTTCTTTAATTCCTTCAGCTCCTTGGGTCCAAGCTTGTAAGGACGCTTGCAAACGGGTTCAGTGCCGGGCTCAAGATCGATAACGAACTCAACTGGCCGGTGAGGAGGCATACCCGGTAGCTCTTCTGGAAAGACATCTTGGTACTCACAAACGACTGGAATTTGAGAGATGGCATTCAACTCGCCCTTCTCATTGAGAGAAAACAACCGAATGGTTTCATCATGAGCGGCATAGATAATAACATCCTCAGAAGAGTGTGTCAATTGAATTTCCCTGGCAGCACAATCAAGTTGAGCCTTGTGCTTAGAAAGCCAGTCCATCCCGAGAATTAGATCAATATCCGAGTCACCAAGAACAATTGGTTTAGACAGAAATTTATAGTTTCCCATCTTGATGGAAACATCCGGGACACAATTATTAGATGTCATTTGCTTACCCGGGGACACAATCTTCAACGGGATAGGAATCTTTTCCGTCACAAACTCATGCTTGGCAACAAAAGGTCTTGAAATGAAAGAATGCGATGCACCAGTATCAAATAAGACTTTTGCAGGAATATCATTAACTGAGAGATTACCCATTATCACATCAGTAGATTCCTCCGCTTGAGCTGCATTCATCATGTTCACCTTTGCAGACTTGGGATTATGCTTGACCACTGCATTGCTGGAAGATCTCACAGGAGGAGGAGGCGGAAGGCGCCTTTGGTTGAAGCACTTGTTAGCATAGTGACCTTTCTGCTGACACTTGTTGCAAGTCACCTCTGAGAGTGGACGATGATAAGGAGCATTCGACTTTGGAGCTTGATTCTGAGACTTGTTCTGATAGCCAGAGTTGGATGAGTGGGAAGATCCATGGCCACCTTTGTTCTTCTGCTGGTAAGGCTGACGAAACGGAGGAGGAGGAGGCAACCAGAACTTCTGTTGCTTAGCAGCCACTAGTGAGGAAGAAGAAGACTGAACTGCGTCCCTGACTCTCTTCTTAGAAGCCTCACACTTGAGCTGAGCAGCCTCTTGCTTCAGTGCCATGTTATAGAATTGATCAAACTGAGTAGGCTCAACAAGAACGAGAGCTAACTGCAGATCCTCTCTAAGGCCACCTCTGAAGTGATAGATCATGCTCTTTTCATCAGGAACGTCTTGTTTAGCGAAGCGAGCAAGTTTCTGAAACTGGATGTTGAATTGATACACAGACATGTTGCCTTGCTTGAGATTGCGGAACTCCTCACGCTTGCTCTCAACAACACTTTGTGGAATGTGGTGCGCTTTGAAGTCCCGACAGAAGTCAGTCCAAGTGATCACACGACCTCCTCTGGAATCTTTGTATTGTTGATACCAATCAGCAGCTTGGTCCTTGAGCTGAAAAGAAGCGAACTTGACATAGTCCTCAGGCCTGACATTGCTACATTCAAAATGCTTGTTGATGTCCACGAGCCAATCATCGGCATCTGTGGCCTCGGCACAGTAGCTGAAAGACTTGGGCTGATTTGCGAGAAACTGGTTGAGGGTAGCGAAGTGAGGCTGATTGTTGCCTTGGCCTTGATTTCCTTGATTGCCTTGCCCTTGGGTGCGTTCTTGCAAGAGTTGCAGAATCATCTGAGCATTGGCGTTGGTGGCTGCCATGATAGCTTGCCATGCCTCCGGAGGCGGAGGTGGTGGCGGAGGGTTCGCCTGACTCCCTTCATTGCGTTCCGGATTCTGACGCGTTGGCGGAGCCATCCTGAAGAGGGTGACATCCGTTAGCATCTTGATAGACAAATAGACAAGTTGAATCAACGGATAGAAATTGCAACATATAGTCTTCACAATAAACATTCGAACGAGGATGAACGAATGAATTCCATAGTAAATCATCACACTTCCATTAAGTTGAGAAGCCACTTAGAAAAAGGTATGGAATCAACATTTGACTTCGAAGCAACTCGAATACCACAATTCAAAACAAAACAAAGTATTGGCTTGCAGAATAAGCCGGAACAAACATATGATAGAGATTTCGTCCGAAGTTTTCGTGGTGGGGCCCACACGGGCTCGATCGTACAGCACCATCATGTACAAGGCAGTGCACATGACATACGAAGCGTCCCCGAGTCGGCATAGCCAAGGACTCTTTAAGACACTACGAGACCACTGTAAAACCAACCGTGGAAAGGCGGACCACTAGACGTCGAACCCCAATCTCATATCATGCGTCTGTCGGAAAGATATCCTAGGAGCTACTTGAATTCCCACTTATAAACTCCCGAAACTTTCTGGTTATGCAATCTGGTGTTGGGGATACAGGGGACACAAAATATATCACCCAAACTAGCAATCCCTAGATCCAGCTGTATCCATCCGTCAACACATAACCAAGAAACCTTCGGAAATCGTGTACCTCAACCTTCGAAAAGCATCCGTTATACGAGTTATGGCAATACTCCCGAACTCCCGCCCCAGTACTGGGTGGCGTCGAGGTGATCTCACCAACAACTGCATAAAAGAGATTTCGATGTCGGCGAAACTCAGGTATTCCAGAACTGCAACGATAAAATTGTGACGACAACACCTCGGAGCTCAACTCCCCGGGACACTGCCACAACCCCTAAATGTCAGGAGGCACCAAGAACAATGTTCTCGTCACAAAACCATCGGAACGATTCTAAGATACCCGCGTGATCCTAGAAATGTTTTAGTGAAATTTGAGGAGAGAAGAGTCAAAACTTCTACGTCAGGAGGCCTCACCAGAGCGACGAAGGGACTGAGGAGTAAAAAGAATCCTACTCTCCGATATATATAATCCTAAGACTCAAAACATTTTTGTTCTAGACTCAACAACGCCAGCGATTCGATCAAGCAGGGGGCTCCTAAGTCGGGGATGGCTCTGATTACCAACTTGTAACGCCCACGATGCGGCTATATCTCCCACGTGTCGAGGCACGACTTAGAGGCATAACCGCATTGTGGTTTTGTCGCAAGAAGGGTCATCTTCACACAATCCCATGTAATGAACAAGAATGGGATAACGAGAGTTGGCTTACAATCGCCACTTCACACAATACATAAATATAATTCATACATCATCCAAAATCCACACATAGACCGACTACGGTCAAATCCAAATGAAAATAAGATAACCCCAAATGCTAGATCCCCGATCGTCCCAACTGGGCTCCACTACTGATCATCAGGAAAAGAAACATAGTAACGACCACGTTCCTCATCGAACTCCCACTTGAGCTCGGTTGCGTCATCTGCACTGGCATCGTCGGCACCTGCAACTGTTTTGGTAGAATCTGTGAGTCACGAGGACTCAGCAATCTCACACCCGCGAGATCAAGACTATTTAAGCTTATAGGAAAGGATGGTGTAATGAGGTGGAGCTGCAGCAGGCACTAAGCATATATGGTGGCTAACATACGCAAATGAGAGCGAGAAGAGAAGCAACGCAACGGTCGCGAAGCTAGAAATGATCAAGAAGTGATCCTGAAACTACTTACGTTCATGCATAACTCAAACCGTGTTCACTTCCCGGACTCCGCCGAGAAGAGACCATCACGGCTACACACACGGTTGATGTATTTTAATTAAGTCAAGTGACAAGTTCTCTACAACCGGACATTAACAAATTCCCATCTGCCTCATAACCGCGGGCACGGCTTTCGAAAGATAATACCCTGCAGGGGTGTCCCAACTTAGCCCATTATAAGCTCTCACGGTCAACGAAGGATAAACCTTCTCCCGGAAAGACCCGATCAGTCTCGGAATCCCGGTTTACAAGACATTTCGACAATGGTAAAACAAGACCAGCAAAGCCGCCCGAATGTGCCGACAAATCCCGATAGGAGCTGCACATATCTCGTTCTCAGGGCACACCGGATAAGTCAAGCTACGAGTAAAACCAGCCTCGAGTTTCCCCGAGGTGGCCCCGCAGGCTGCTCGGTTCGGACCAACACTCGAAGGAGCACTGGCCCGGGGGGGTTAAATAAAGATGACCCTCGGGCTCGCGAAAACCCAAGGGAAAAGGCTTAGGTGGCAAATGGTAAAACCAAGGTTGGGCCTTGCTGGAGGAGTTTTATTCAAGGCGAACTGTCAAGGGGGTCCCATAAATCACCCAACCGCGTAAGGAACGCAAACTCAAGGAACATAATACCGGTATGACGGAAACTAGGGCGGCAAGAGTGGAACAAAACACCAGGCATAAGGCCGAGCCTTCCACCCTTTACCAAATATATAGATGCATTAATTAAATAAGAGATATTGTGATATTCCAAAATATCCATGTTCCAACATGGAACCAACTTCAACTTCACCTGCAACTAGCAACGCTATAAGAAGGGCTGAGCAAAAGCGGTAACTTAGCCAAACAACGGTTTGCTAGGAAAGGATGGTTAGAGGCTTGACATGGCAATATGGGAGGCATGATATAGCAAGTGGTAGGTAGCGCAGCATGGCAATAGAACGAACAACTAGCAAAGCAAAGATAGAAGTGATTTCGAGGGTATGGTCATCTTGCCTGCAAGGTTCTCAGAGTTGTCGAAAGCTTGATCCTCGTAAGCGTACTCAACAGGTTCCTCGTTCACGAACTCGTCTCCCGGCTCTACCCAAAACAAGAACACAAGCAACGGAACCACAATCAATCACGGGAAATGCACAAGCAACATGATGCAAAACATGTATGATATGCGAGATGTGGTATGCGATGCATATGCGTGCTCCGGAAGAAAAATGATGAACAAGGCAGTAACTTGGCAAACCAAGCATGCCACTGGAAAGATGAGATGATTTCGGTTGAAATCGATATAAAGATCACCGGAAACGGATGCACGGTTTGCAAATGGCAAGCAAAACAAGAATGACACGAATCTGTGATTAACAGCATGATAGCACTTAGAATGCAACAAGTAACTATGCTACAGCACTCCAACATATCAACAAATCATATGGAAGTAATCTAGAGGAGATGCTTGACAAAAGATTAACACCGAGCTACGGCTAGATCACAACATAACAGGTTCAAACAAGCATGGCAAAAGTGCAAAAGATATCAGGTTCACAGACTTGGTGAAATTACTGGACATGGCAGAAACAGCATCAGGTAGCAATGTTCAGAGCAAGCAATCAACAAGGCATGGAATGAATCTACTTATTGTATATGAAAAAAGTCCCTTAATGACCATGAGCTAAAAAGGACCAGAAGATATGATGGCAACCATGTAAACATAGCAAGTTTCGTTAACAGGTTTCAGACTTGGCAGAAAACAGAGCATGGCAGAAACAGACATTATGAGGACATCTTGGTGAGCTTGATTCACTCATCACAAAGCAATGCATGACAAAACAAGCATACCTACAGCAAGATGGCATGTTTATGAAGCTATCCATGGCAAGAACAAATACATAGCATGAAAGGATTAACTACAACAAGCTTGGCAAAATTGAATAACACGTAAACAATCTGCCAGAAATATTTTATAGCGAAAGTAGAGCAAGATTGAGACATGCTATGGCACTCCATAATTGCAAACAGCGGCATGGATGGATAGAGCACAACTATATCTACAAAACATCCTTACTGAACATCACCAAAAGGAGCATGGATCTCTTTGTAGCCACATGGATACATAGCAACAAAATAACAGCAGTCACAGACAGTAAAATTACTAAGTCCCTGAAATCAGAAACATCACGAAGCCTAGTTTGCATGCTTGTGCTAGTCACCACAGAGATCACAAAAATACATGGCATACACCTCTGTAAAGATGGCATGTCATACATCAAAACACATGTAGAGCTCATGCCCATAAGATGCACAGATTAAAAGCAACAAAAATAACAATACCCTAAGATCTGATAAGTAACAGCAGTTAACAACATATAGCACTCTTGCACCAGAGATTTGGGCATCAAGATGGACTCAAATGAACATGGCATAATGGAACAAAATGAAGAGCATCTCGTAACGAACATACTGATATATTACATGCACGAAACGGAGCTGTATGCAGATAGTTATGACGCGACGAATAGAGCAAGATATGATAAAATATTAGGGACTTGGAGAAAAATCGGGGGGGGGGGAGGAGAAGTCAACGCACTGTGGATCTGGATCGGGCCTCGAGCTCGAGCTCGGGCTCGCCGGAGCAGAGGGTGGACAGAGGGGACGGCGGCCGGCGGAGGAGAGGAGGAGGACGGCGAGGAGGAGCGGGGAGGAGGCGCCGGCGGCGGGGAACGGCGGGGCGCCGCGCGGACGCGGGCGCGGCCGGGCGGCGGAGCCGACGTCGGGGCGGTGAGGCGCCAGCCGGCGAGCTGCGGCGGCGGCCGGGAACGGTGGCGGGGAGCTGTAGGCGAGGGCGACGGGCGGCGGGAGGAGCCTCGGGCGGCGGCGGGCGACGGGCGGGCCGCGGGGGCCGACCCCGGGCCTCGCGGGCTTCGGCGGTGCGGCGTACGGCACGCTGACATGGCGGCCCCTGGTTGGCCGGGCGCGGCGGCGGGGATGCGTCCGGCCGGCGGCGGACGTGTCCGGCGGCACAGGGGCGATTTGCTAGGGTTTGATCTGCGAAGACTTTCGGAGGGGGAGGTGTTTTTATAGGTAGAGGGAGCTAGGAGACTCGAAATGGAGCACGGTTTTCGCCCACACGATCGTGATCGAACGACCTAGAGCATGGACGTGAGTTTGCTGGGTTTTGGGCTGTTTGGAGGGGGGTTTTGCTGTAACACACAAAAGGACTTTGCGGTTACCCGCTTAACCGTTGGAGTACCAAACGACCTCCAAATGGAACGAAACTTGACAGGTGGTCTACCGGTGGTATACCAAGGCCACTTGGCAAGACTCGGTCCATTCCGAGAACATTCAACACCCGCTCGCGAAGAGAAACAAGAGGGGTGCGCCGGTGCATGTGGGAGTGTCGGATTGCAAAACGGACAACGGGGAAAATGCTCGGATGCATGAGACGAACACGTATGCAAATGAGATGCACATGATGACATGATATGAGATGCATGACATGAACAAAATGCAAAATGAGAGACAAAACCCAACCACGAAGGGAATATCATAACACATAGCCGAAAATGGCAAGAGTTGGAGTTACAAATATGGAAAGTTACATCCGGGGTGTTACAACAGCGTCAGTCTGGGTTAGTTTCATTCAAATCATGCAAGTTAGAGTCCAAAACAAGGGCAAAAGTGTTTGGAAAAGTAGATACGACGGAGACGTATCAACTCCCCCTAGCTTAAACGTTCGCTTGTCCTCAAGCAATTCAGTTGATAAACTGAAAGTGATAAAGAAAAACTTTTACAAACTCTGTTTGCTCTTGTTGTTGTAAATATGTAAAGCCAGCATTCAAGTTTTCAACAAAGATTATGACTAACCACATTTGCAATAACTCTTAAGTCTCATGTTTACTCATATCAATAGCATAATCAACTAGCGAGCCATAATAATAAATCTCGGATGACAACACTTTCTCAAAACAATCATGATATGATATAACAAGATGGTATCTCGCTAGCCCTTTCTGAGACCTCAAAACATAAATGCAGAGCACCTTTAAATATCAAGGACTGACTAGACATTGTAGTTCATGGTAAAAGAGATCCAATCATAGTCATACCCAATATAAATTAATAGTGATGGATGCAAATGACAGCTGCGCTCTCCAGCTAGTGCTCTTTAATAAGAGGGTGATGACTCAACATAAAAGTAAATAGATAGGCCCTTCGCAGAGGGAAGCAGGGTTTTGTAGAGGTGCCAGAGCTCGCTTTTGAAATAGAGATAAATAATATTTTGAGCGGCATACTTTCATTGTCAACATAACAACCGAGAGATGGCGATATCTTCCATGCTACACACATTATAGGCGGTTCCCAAACAGAATGGTAAAGTTTATACTCCCCCTCCACCAACAAGCATCAATCCATGGCTTGCTTGAAACAACGAGTGCCTCTAACTAGCAACAGTCCCAGGGGGAGTTTTGTTTGCAATTATTTTGATTTAGTTTGCATAAAGCATGGGACTGGGCATCCCGGTGACCAGCCACTTTCTCGTGAGTGAGGAGCGGAGTCCACTCCTCTTCAGAATAACCCGCCTAGCATGGAAGATAAAGGCAGCCCTAGTTGATACATGAGCTATTCGATCATACAAAATAGAATGTTTATTTGAAGGTTTAGAGTTTGGCACATACAAATTCACTTGGAACGGCAGGTAGATACCGCATATAGGAAGGTATAGTGGACTCATATGGAATAGCTTTGGGGTTTAAGGGATTGGATGCACAAGCAGTATTCCCGGTTAGTACAAGTGAAGGCTAGCAAAAGACTGGGAAGCGACCAACTAGAGAGCGACAACAGTCATGAACATGCATTAAAATTAATAAACATTGAGTACAAGCATGAGTAGGATATAATCCACCATGAACATAAATATCGTGAAGGCTATGTTGATTTGTTTCAACTACATGTGTGAACATGTGCCAAGTCGAGTCACTTAATTCATTCAAAGGAGGATACCACCCCACTATACCACATCACAACCATTTTAATAGCATGTTGGCACGCAAGGTAAACCATTATAACTCATAGCTAATCAAGCATGGCACAAGCAACTATGATCTCTAATTGTCATTGCAAACATGTTTATTCATAATAGGCTGAATCAGGAATGATGAACTCATCATATTTACAAAAACAAGAGAGGTCGAGTTCATACCAGCTTCTCTCATCTCAGTGAGTCCATCATATATCGTCATAATTGCCTTTCACTTGCACAACCGAACGATGTGAAAAATAATAAGAGTGCACGTGCATTGGACTAAGTTAGAATCTGCGAGCATTCAATTAACAGGAGAAGACAAGGCAATATGGGCTCTTGGTTAAATCAACAATAATTCATATAAGAGCCACTTCAACAATTTAAACATGGTCTTCTCCTATCGACCCCCAAAGAAAAGAAAAGAAATAAAACTATTTACACGGGAAAGCTCCCAACAAGCAAAAGAAGAACGGGAAATCTATTTGGGTTTTTCTTTTTAATTATTACTACTACAGCAAAGAAAAGTAAAATAACTAAAAGTTACTACTAATTTTTTTTGTTTTTCTTAAAATTTATTAAACACACAAGAAGAAAACAAGAAAAAGAAAGTAAACTAGCATGGATATTACAGTGAAAATGTATGAGCACCGACATCTAGCAATGAGTGTGTGAACATAAATGTAATGTCGGTGGGAAATACGTACTCCCCCAAGCTTAGGCTTTTGGCCAAAGTTGGTTCATTGCCACGGATGGCCTGGCGGATATCCATAGTTGTAGCTGGGGTCGTACTGAGATGAAGAAGACTCTGACTGCCACTGGCTGGCAGTCATCTCCGGATCCCAAAAGTAATTAGACTGTCGTGGAGGCTCAAATTGTGGTCCCGGTTCCGTGGCTGGTGTAGGATTCCTATAGGCATAAATGGCCGCTCACGGAACGAGATACGGGCCTGCAGATAAATTAAACAAGGAAGGAGCAGGCAAGATAATAGTCACAGGATGATGCTTATCAAAGAACAATTTGTATTTAAGCGCCCCTTCCTTATTCTTAACAATGAAATCATGCGTTACCATACTCTTATAATCTAAATAAGCAGTGGGCAGCAATTTTTCTTCTTTTTCATAGTGCCTAATAGGTATATTATAATATGCAGCAAGGCGTGAAGCGTAAATACCTCCAAAGATGGGACCCTTAGTACGGTTTAGACTTAACCGTTTAGCAATAATACCGCCCATACTAACAGTGTTATCGGAAAATAAACCATGGAACAAAATGATAATATCAGGAACACTAAGGTTTCCACAGTTTCTGCGACCAATCAAGCAACGACTAGCAAATATGGCAAAGTAGCGTAAAACAGGAAAATGTATGCTAGTGATTCTTGCATCGGAAACCTTCCTAGTTTCCCCCCACAGTAATGGTGTCAATAAACCCATCCACATCTATGCGATGTGGTTCATCTAAGGTACCCTCGAAGGGTATTTTGCAAACCTCGCAAAATTCATCTAGTGGCATCTTCTTAACAACATCATATAAATGAAACTCTACTGAGGGAGGTGATTCCTTAGGAAAATAGTAGAAGTTTTGCACAAAAGTATTGGTGAGTAAGAGATACTGATGACGTTGGTCGTGGAGGAAGTCGGTGAGGCCATCATTCTCAACCAATGAATAGAAATTATCATAAATCCCGGCTTTTCTCAAGAAATCATCGGGAGGCCATTCACACGGCCGGACCTCCGTGGTGCGAGGCAAATTATATTTGGGCCTCTGTGCTTCTTCATTTTGCTTTTCCTTCGAGCTTCGGCTCGACGAGCCCCTCAAAAATCTCTTCATTATTTTCAAGGAACAATCTCCCCAAGCAGTTTTGTGAGAGGTGCTTTGAGCAAGGAGATCGAAAATCGTAGCAAAATGAGCTAGAACTCGTGCTTGAGCTGGATATTGGTGTTTGTGGGAGGAAGAAGTGTGTGGGTGCAGGAATGAGTGGAGGGGGGCCACCGTGGGCCGACGAGGCAGGGGGCGCGCCCTCCACCCTCGTGGCCAGGTGCTTGCCCCTCCCGTTGTGTTCTCAGTGCCAGATATTCTCAAATATTCTAGAAAAAAATCATATTCCATTTTCAGGGCATTTGGAGAACTTTTATTTTCGGGGTATTTTTATATTGCACGGATAAATCAGAAAACAGACAGAAAAATACTATTTTTACTTTATTTCAACTAAATAACAGAAAGTAGAAAGAGGGTACAGAAGGTGTGCCTTCTAGTTTCATCCATCTCATGCTTATCAAAAGGAATCCACTAACAAGGTTGATCAGGTCTTGTTAACAAACTCATTCCGAATAACATGGAACCGGAGAAATTTCGAATAACACTATGTTACCTCAACGGGGATATGCACATCCCCTCTAATAAGAATATCATATTTCTTCTTGACAGTAGGAAGAGGAAATTCAAAACCTCCAATAATAATCGATGGAATTTTTCCAATCGAGTTGATACTATGAACTTGAGGTTGTTTCCTCGGAAAGTGTACCGTATGCTCATTACCATTAACATGAAAAGTGACATTGCCTTTGTTGCAATCAATAACAACCCCTGCAGTATTCAGAAAAGGTCTTCCAAGAATAATAGACATACTATCATCCTCGGGAATATCAAGAATAACAAAGTTCGTCAAAATAGTAACGTTTGCAACTACAACAGGTACATCCTCACAAATACCGACAGGTTGATTTATCAGCCATTTGCAAAGATATTTCAGTAGGTGTCAATTTATTCAAGTCAAGTCTATGATATAAAGAGAGAGGCATAACACTAACACCGGCTCCAAGATCACATAAAGCAGTTTTAACATAGTTTCTTTTAATGGAGCATGGTATAGTTGGTACTCCTGGATCTCCTAGTTTCTTAGGTATTCCACCCTTAAAAGTATAATTAGCAAGCATGGTGGAAATTTCAACTTCCGGTATCTTTCTTTTATTTGTAACAATATCTTTCATATACTTAGCATAAGGATTCATTTTGAGCATATCAGTCAATCGCATACGCAAGAAGATAGGTCTAATCATTTCAGCAAAGCGCTCAAAATCCTCATCATCCTTTTTCTTGGATGGTTTGGGAGGAAAAGGCATGGGTTTCTGAACCCATGGCTCCCTTTCTTTACCATGTTTCCTAGCAACAAAGTCTCTCTTATCATAACGTTGATTCTTTGATTGTGGGTTATCAAGATCAACAGCAGGTTCAATTTCTACATCATTGTCATTACTAGGTTGAGCATCATCATTAACATTTTCACTTGGTTCATGTTCATTACCAGATTGTGTTTCAGCATCGGAAATAGAAATATCATTTGGATTTTCAGGTGGTTCAACAATAGGTTCACTAGAAGCATGCAAAGTCTTATCATTTTTCTTTTTCTGAGAAGGACTAGGTGCATCAATATTATTTCTCTGAGAATCTTGCTCAATTCTCTTAGGGTGGCCTTCAGGATACAAAGGTTCCTGAGTCATCTTACCAGTTCTAGTAGCCACTCTAAGAGCATAATCACTTTTCTTACTATTCATTTCATTGAGCAAATCATTTTGAGCTTTAAGTACTTGTTCTACTTGAGTGGTAACCATAGAAGCATGTTTACTAATGAGTTCAAGTTCACCCTTAACATTAGCCATATAATCACCCAAGTGTTCAATCATATAAGCATTTTGTTTTAATTGTCTACCAAAATAAGCATTGAAATTTTCTTGTTTGACAATAAAATTATCAAACTCTTCTAAGCATTGTCTAGCAGACTTATAGTGAGGAATATCACCTTCATCAAATCTATAGAGAGAATTTACCTTTACTACCTGTGTCGGGTTATCAAGACCATGAGTTTCTTCCATAGGTAATGGATTAAGATCATATGTTTCTTCAACAGGCGGTAGATTAAGTCCATGTATTTCTTCAATATGAGGTAAATTCTTAACATCTTCAGCTTTAATACCCTTTTCTTTCATATATTTCTTTGCCTCTTGCATATCTTCAGGACTGAGAAATAGAACACCTCTCTTCTTAGGAGTTGGTTTAGGAATAGGCTCAGGAGCTGGCTCAGGAAGTGTCCAATTATTTTCATTTGTCAACATATTATTCAATAGAATTTCAGCTTCATCTGGTGTTCTTTCCCTGAAAACAGAACCAGCACAACTATCCAGGTAATCTCTTGAAGCATCGGTTAGTCCATTATAAAAGATATCAAGTATTTCATTTTTCTTGAGAGGATGATCAGGCAAAGCATTAAGTAACTTGAGAAGCCTCCCCCAAGCTTGTGGGAGACTCTCTTCTTCAATTTGCACAAAGTTGTATATATCCCTTAAAGCAGCTTGTTTCTTATGAGCAGGGAAATATTTAGCAGAGAAGTAATAAATCATATCCTGGGGACTACGCACACAACCAGGATCAAGAGAACTAAACCATATCTTAGCATCACCCTTTAATGAGAACGGAAATATTTTAAGGATATAATGGTAGCGAGTTCTTTCATCATTAGTGAACAGGGTGGCTATATCATTTAATTTAGTAAGATGTGCCACAACAGTTTCAGATTCATAGCCATGAAAAGGATCAGATTCAACCAAAATAATTATATCAGGATCAACAGAGAATTCATAATCCTTATCAGTAACACAGATATGTGAAGTAGCAAAAGCAGGGTCGGGTTTTATTCTAGCATTAAGAGATTGCTGCCTCCATTTAGCTAATAACCTCTTGAGTTCATATCTATCTTTGCAAGCTAAAATAGCTTCTTTTTCAAAAACATAACCCTCAGGAATAACAGGCGAGTCTTCATCATCACTTTCATCTATATAATCAGTTTCAATTATTTCTTTCTCTCTAACCCTAGCAATTTGTTCATCAAGAAATTCACTAAGTGGCATAGTAGTATCAAGCATGGAAGTAGTTTCATCATAAGTATCATGCATAGCAGAAGTGGCATCATCAATAACATGCGACATATCAGAACGAATAGCAGAAGCAGGTTTAGGTGTCGCAAGCTTACTCAAAACAGAAGGTGAATCAAGTGCAGAGCTAGATGGCAGTTCCTTACCTCCCCTCGTAGTTGAGGGATAAATTGTTCTCTTCTCGTCTTTCAAGTTCTTCATAGTGACCAGCATATATAAATCCCAAGTGACTCAAAGAATAGAGCTATGCTCCCCGGCAACGGCGCCAGAAAATAGTCTTGATAACCCACAAGTATAGGGGATCGCAACAGTTTTCGAGGGTAGAGTATTCAACCCAAATTTATTGATTCGACACAAGGGGAGCCAAAGAATATTCTCAAGTATTAGCAGTTGAGTTGTCAATTCAAGCACACCTGGATAACTTAGTATCTGCAGCAAAGTGTTTAGTAGCAAAGTAATATGATAGTAGTGGTAACGGTAACAAAAGTAACGGAAGCAAAAGTAATTTTTTGGGTGTTTTGTAGTGATTGTAACAGTAGCAACAGAAAAGTAAATAAGCGAAGAACAATATGTGAAAAGCTCGTAGGCATTGGATCGGTGATGGAGAATTATGCCGGATGCGGTTCATCATGTAACAATCATAACATAGGGTGACACAGAACTAGCTCCAATTCATCAATGTAATGTAGGCATGTATTCCGAATATAGTCCTACGTGCTTATGGAAAAGAACTTGCATGACATCTTTTGTCCTGCCCTCCCGTGGCAGCGGGGTCCTAATGGAAACTAAGGGATATTAAGGCCTCCTTTTAATAGAGTACCGGAACAAAGCATTAGCACATAGTGAGTACATGAACTCCTCAAACTATGGTCATCACCGGGAGTGGTCCCGATTATTGTCACTTCGGGGTTGCCGGATCATAACACATAGTAGGTGACTATAGACTTGCAAGATAGGATCAACAACTCACATATATTCATAAAAACATAATAGGTTCGGATCTGAAATCATGGCACTCGGGCCCTAGTGACAAGCATTAAGCATAGCAAAGTCATACCAACATCAATCTCAGAACATAGTGGATACTAGGGATCAAACCCTAACAAAACTAACTCGATTACATGATAGATCTCATCCAACCCATCACCGTCCAGCAAGCCTACGATGGAATTACTCACGCACGGCGGTGAGCATCATGAAATTGGTGATGGAGGATAGTTGATGATGACAATGGCAACGAATCCCCCTCTCCGGAGCCCCGAACGGACTCCAGATGAGCCCTCCCGAGAGGTTTTAGGGCTTGGCGACGGCTCCGTATCGTAAAACGCGATGAATCCTTCTCTCTGATTTTTTCTCCCCCAAAGTGAATATATGGAGTTGGAGTTGAGGACGGTGGAGCGTCAGGGGGCCCACGAGGTAGGGGGGCGCGCCCTAGGGGGGCAGGCGCGCCCCCACCCTTGTGGACAGGGTGTGGGCCCCCTGACGTGGATTTTTCTTCCAGTATTTTTCTTATTTTCAAAATAGGTGTTCCGTGGAGTTTCAGGTCATTCCGAGAACTTTTGTTTCTGCACATAAATAACACCATGGAAAGTCTGCTGAAAACAGCGTCTGTCCGGGTTAGTTTCATTCAAATCATGCAAGTTAGAGTCCAAAACAAGGGCAAAAGTGTTTGGAAAAGTAGATACGACGGAGACGTATCAAGCGTCTGCGCGACCAACACGAGGAAGAAGCACGCGGCCGCCAGGTGAAGGAAGAGGAGATGAGGGCCCGGGATGACGCCGAGTTGGGGGAGCTGGAGGAGACGCAGGCTGTCGAGCGCCGCCGGCTGAAGAAGCTGGAGCGGGAGGTGAATGCGAAGGAGGCCGATCTTGACGCCAAGGCAAAGGTCCTGGCTGAGGACCGCGCGACCTTCGCTGATCTCGAGGGGAGGTCTCACGTGGCACTGAAGACACTCTACGAGAACGGCTTGGAGAGACCGCTAGCCACCGATGAGGACGGCCCTGCCCAGCTGCTTCCCTTCTTGGTGGAGGCGCTCGAGGAAGTTGTGGAGGGCGTCAGTCCATTGGCAGAGGCGGAGGCTCGTGTTCTTTCTTCAGTTGCGTTGACTCGCGTCTTCAGCCACCTGCACCTTCGCGACCCTAATGCTCGTCTTGACGAGCTGCTGGAGCCATTGGCTAATGACCACTGTACAACTGCCGCTGTAGCCGTGCAAGGTCAGGTGGAGGCCCTGATGAAGAAGTTCCGCGGCTTTGCCTCCACGCCCTTGGCTGGATGCGAGACTGCTGCTGCAGCCCCGGCTGGTGACCAAGGCGAGGGCGACGCCACCAAGGGAGGAGTGCCGCCCGCGGGCATCGATGGTGTTCAAGGGTGACCTGCGGCTCCTTTCCTGTTTAATTCCAGCAGTCATGAACCAGGCCTCGTGGGGGCGTTAAACTTGTGTTTGACATTGTGAGAACAATATGTTTTGTAATATTTGCTTCAAGATTTTGCGATTTTCTTCCTATCCGCTTTGTGTTCTGCGTCGGCAGAACCCGGCCCCGCGCATACCTCAACCGCCATTAGGCCGACCGGAGACCAGGATGGACCAAGGAGTGAGGGGCTATGTGACCAGTTAGGCTCCTGAGTCGTGATGCTCAGGAGTCCCCCTTGACGCACAAACAGCTTATAGGAAGGATGCGCGAGGATAGGTTAATGTTCTACATCGGCAGAGCCCGGCCCCGCGCATACCTCAACCGCCGTTGGGCCGACCGGAGACCAGGACGGACCAAGGAGTGAGGGGCTACGTGACCAGTTAGGCTCCTGAGTCGCGATGCTCAGGAGTCCCCCTTGATGTGCAAACAATCTCCATACCTTCCCTCGCCGAGGCCTCGGGAGGGGTGTGCGACGACCAGGTCCGGGAGACTTGGTTGGGTGGCGTGCGCTTGGGCGTGACCCGAGCGCAGCCCCCAGGTCCGGGAGACCTGGTTGGGTGGCATACGCTTGGGTGTGACCCGAGCGCAGCCCCCGTGCCCACCCCCTCGCACGGCTCTCCCGAGGGGAGGCGTTGCGGTGAGGCCGGCCGCTGAGCTCTGGGGCTCCCTGAGGTTGGTACGACCACGAAGCCGCCCTCAGTTGTTTACCACCAGCGCGGAGTGTAGTGCTTCCGCTTGTGCACGGGCATAGCCGCTCCTCAGCAGTGTCGACGGCCAGCGCGGAGCATGGTGCTTCCACTTGTGCGTGGGAGGGGGGGCCCCTCCGGGAGGAGCCCCCGGGGCGTGTACAGCCCCGCCCAGACACGTGGCTTGCACGGCAGGGCTGGGAGGTGTATCTGGGCACTCGTGAGCCAGCGCGGGACGCACGAGGCCCTACCTCAAGGCGGGTTGCGCCTGGTCTTGGGTCTTTGATAGCTGTGTATTCCTGCGTGACGGTTAGGTGCAAGCGCTCTATGTCCTCAGGTCCCGGACCTCGAGCGAGCTCGGCCGCCGCTGGTATGCCAGGTCGTGATGCCGTGGTCAAGGCCAGGGGTGAGGGCTGGAGAGACAGTAAGAGCTCCTGAGTCGCGATGCTCAGGAGCCCCCATTTTAACGCGCAAGCAAATTGCAAGAGAGAGGGGTGGGCCCATGGCTGGTGGGAATCGAGCAGGTGATAACCATAGGTAGATTACGCATGAAAGGCAGATCAGCTTGGGTAAATGCAGAAAGATACATGCCACTGGGTCAGGCCCGAGCGGCTTGGGGATGATGCAGCCCAAGGGGCGCCCCCAACAAGGTAAACTAAAGACATAAAAAAGGGTACATGCCACAAGGACGGACCCACGCGGCATGGGAATGATGCAGCCCAAGGGGCGCTACCAGCTGAATGAACTTGGAAAATGTCACCTGGTTCTGTTGAGGAAGGAGAGTTGGGGCAGCTGAAGGTACGCAGTGAAGGGATTGCTCCTCACGAGCCATCGGGGCCCTGAGCCTCGGGGAGCTCTAGGGGCTCAGGTGGTTCCCTGAGGACCGTCTCCATCTCTGCCTGGACGGCGTGGTGCCTGGCCTCCTGGGCTGCCAGGACATGCCGCAGGTTGTGCTGATAGGCTGACGATACGCTTGGCAGGTCGAAAGGCATGCGAACGTAGCTGTGTGGTGGACCCTCGCAATGGCCCACGCGCGAAGGCCAGAAAAGCTCCTGAGAAGCGGCCCTGTTGAGCCCTGGGACATCGACGCAGACACGCAACCCGTCATCCTCGCCTGGATGGGGAGCTGCGCCTCGTGAGCGGCGGTCGCCGTGCATGGCCCTTGCATCTTGCAGTTCCTGAGTGGTCTTGGTGATAAACTCCTGAGCGGTGGGCACTCCTTGCCCTATGTTCTCCTGAGGGAAACGTGCCGCGAAGCACGCCTCCAAGTGGTTCCCAAGCGCCTCCCTCGTGATGTTGGCAAGGTCCGAGGCCCCCCAGAAGAGAGCCCCCGAGCCCTGCCCGCGGAGGGTGCTGGGCGCGCCTTCCTATGCGACAGAGGGAAGCGCCCCTGGAGCGGGCGCTGATCCTGACGAGGTTCTAGTTACGATGCCATCCTCCTGAGATCCTGCACGGCGCAGCTGCTTCTTCTTCTTGGGGAGGGCCTCAGCAGGGCCCTCGCCCTTACTGTCGGGGTCATCGATTGCTGCAGCTTGGAAAGCACGCTCGAGGGAGCACACCGCGTCTCTTTCTTCGCATGGGACCGTGATTATTCCGCCGCTTCCCGGCATCTTGAGGACGTTGTAACCGTGGTGTGTCACTTCCATGAACTTGGCCAGGGCTGGATACCCAAGGATGGCATTGTATGGCAGACAGATGTGCGCGACGTCGAAGTCGATGAGCTCGGTGCGGTAGTTCTTGCGTTCTCCGAAGGTGACAGGGAGGCGGACCTGCCCCATTGGTGTGGTGGAGCCGTCGGTCACTCCTGAGAAAGGCTTGGTAGGCCAAAGCTAGTCATATGGTACTTGGAGGTTGTCAAACGTGTCGACGGACAGGAAGTTGAGCCCTGCGCCGCCGTCGATGAGGGTCTTGGTAACTTGCACGTTGCTGATGACTGGGGAACAAAGCATCGGGAGGGCACCAGTGGTCGCTGCGCACTTGAGCTGATCTGCTGAGTTGAAGGTGATGGCGCACTGGGACCACCTGAGCGGGCGTGTGGCTTCAAGCTTGGGGAGGACTGCATTCACTTCACGAGCAAACTGTTTGAAGATACGTTGCGAGGCTGGGGCCTGGGCTCCGCCCAAGATGTAGGCGATAGTGCGTGGCTCCTGTAATCCCCCAGCCCCCTCGTCCTGATGGTGGTCGTTGTTTCTGCTAGGCGGTGGTGGCAGCGGGGGAAGACCGGCGTTGCGCTGAGGTCGATCCTCACGAGGCTGGTCCCTCCAGGCGCCCTCGCAAGGATGATCCTGCCAGCAGTCCTCACGAGGCCGGTCGCGCCACTCCTGGCGCGGGCCACGGTCGTCCCAGCGTCCGCCTCCACGTCCTCCTCCTCGGCCGTAGCCCCGGTCGCTGCGCTCGGGGCGTCGACCGAAGCGTCCTTCTCGAATGGCTCTGAGCTCTTGACAGTCGCTGGTGTTGTGGGTGTTCAGGTTGTGAAAGGCGTAGAACGGTCGGCTGCTCTTGGACGACTCGGGCTGATCTCTACCTCCCTTGGTGTCACGCTCCGCTGCGAGCACGGCTGCTTCCTTGCGCTTCATAACCTTTGCCTTGGCCTTCTTCTCCTCCGGGTCTGCAGCTGGCAGCTCGAGGAGGGAGAGGCGCCCTTCCTCAGCTCTTGCGCACTTGGTCACCAGGTTGAACAGCTCCTGAGATGTGCACAACTCCTCATGGATAGCGAGCTCTTCCTTCATCTTGATGTCGCGGACGCCATCAGAGAATGCGGAGATGATGGCCTCACCCGTCACCTTGGGGATCTTGAGGCAAGTGTTGTTGAAGCGCTGGATGTACTTCTGGAGGGTCTCCCCTGGTTGTTGCTTGATGTGGCGCAGGTCACCCGCGGCCGGCGAGCGGTCGTGAGTGCCCTGGAAGTTGGCGATGAAGCGGTCGCGCATCTCGTCCCAGGAGGAGATCGAACCCGGAGGCAGGTTCAGGAGCCACGAACGGGCGCCGTCTTTGAGTTCCATGGGGAACCAATTCGCCATGACTTTCTCGTCGCCGTTGGCCGCCTCGATGCTTAGCTCGTAGAGCTGCAGGAACTCCGCGGGGTCGAGGGTGCCGTCGTAGCGAGGAGGCAGATCTGGCTTGAACTAGCCCGGACAAGCGACGCTACGCAGCTCGGGGGTGAAGGCGCGGCAGCCGGCCGTGGTTGCCGGGGCCCGTCTTGGAGGCGGAGCTTGGTCCTGGCGTCCATGCACTGCCACGACAAGTGGCGCGGGGGGCTGCCGCGGCAGACGATCTTGGCGCGGCGGGGCGAGGAGTGGTGGAGCGTTCTCTTGCGGCCGAGGAACTTCTTGGCAGCTTGCTTCTTCACGCGCGGGCGCCGGACGCGGCGGATCGCGTCGCGGAGCCGCGCGCCTTGGCGCCAAGGCGCCATCTTGGGGCAGAGGTGGTGGAGGCACTCTGTGAGCTGCGTCGCCTGAAGCTGGTGGTGGGCCCGGCAAAGAGAGGGACGGCACAGGGAGCCCCCTGTGGCGCGGACAAGCTCGGCGATGCAGTCGAGCCAGTCCTCGTAGAGGTCGTCGATCGGGCGGTAGCGCAGGAGCTCGTGCGCCATGAGAAGCGCGGCCCGTGCGTCCATGGGGGCGCGACGAGCGTGGGATGACGAACCAGCGGGAGTCGGCGATGGAGTGGCGGTGCGGCCGTCCTGCCGCACCGAGGGATGCAGCGAGGACGCTTGCTGCTCGTTCCCCGCCGGGCCGGTGGTGGCGTTGGCGGCAGGAGACGTAGAACGACGAGGTGGCCCACCGACGGGAGCCATCCGAGCGACGCAGGTGGCCAGGGCAGCCCGGCGCTCGGCACGAGCACGGCGAGCGTCCGCCATGGAGACGATGGAGCAACCAGACGCGAACAACGGAAGGGAAGCTCCGGCGCACCCCTACCTGGCGCGCCAAATGTCAGATCATGGGTTCTAGCAAAACCCTCAAGGTTCGAACACTGGGGTGCGCGCGGAGATTTCCTCCCTACCGATCTACGCCCTGGCTTGCTAAGATCTCGCGGACGAACTCGACGAACTCGCAACACAAAGACACAAGGTTTATACTGGTTCGGGCCACCGTTGTGGCGTAATACCCTACTCCAGTGTGGTGGTGGTGGATTGCCTCTTGGGCTGATGAACAATAGTACAAGGGGAAGAACGGCCTCTTGAGGTT
Organism: Triticum aestivum; assembly: GCF_018294505.1. NCBI lineage: Eukaryota > Viridiplantae > Streptophyta > Magnoliopsida > Poales > Poaceae > Triticum > Triticum aestivum. The sequence goes on from NC_057802.1 coordinate 264,199,658, forward strand.
GAGGTGTTCTTGTGCTCGATGTGTGGCTAAGGATTGGCTGAGGATCAGATGCCTCTACTGTGGTGGCTAGTTCTACTTATATAGGCCCTGGTCCTCTCCCCAAATATTGAGCGGGAAGGGAGCCAACAACGGTGGCCAATTTGAAAGGGGACAACTAGTACAGCTTATCCTGACAAAAGCGGTCTTCGCCTGCAAAAGGGTCTGGCGATGACGCCGTCTTGGGCTCCATGCTGACCTCCGTCCTGCTGGTCTTGGTCTCGTTGCACCGATATGGAAACCTTTGCTTATGCCCCGGTACTCTGTGCCTGCGCTTGCCCCCTTAGCACCAAAGAGGAAACAAGGACGCTGCGCGCACTGGCGCCCGCCTGATCTTGATCATCATGGCTCACGTCACGAAAGCCTCGCGAGGTTTGCCCTGCCTTGATATCAACGCTCCTCGCGAGGCAGCCTGGTGAGGCCGCTCCTGAGGAGGTCTTGCGTCGTCCACCTCACGAGGCTTGGCCCCTTGCGAGGGTCTTGAATGCCTCGCTGATGAAGACGGGCCGTACAGGCCTGTAGCACAGCCACGCCGTGGGCCGCAGGCAGGCAAGTCTGGGGACCCCCGTTCCCAGAACGCCGACACTTTCAACATTATTGTATCCAACTAACAATCGCATATATTTTGTGCCACCATCCTCACCAAGCTCATCCAAAGGCTTTATTTGTGTAGGTGTGAGAATTGGAAGATCCGGTACCAATTGTGCTGTTCCCATAATACATTATTGAGTGATCATTGACCCATCTTCAACATCGGATAAGGTACATTTGGTCTACTTCTTCCTTTCTTCCACTCACATATTTGCTTGAGATGATGGATAGGCCAAGTACTTCTACCAAACCCACTCTTCATCGAGCACGAAGAGGACACGAACAACTATGTCACCAAGCATCATCTATTCAGTGCACAAAGAGCTTTGCATCAAGAGAATGAGGCATTGGCTGACCGCATCGACCTATGCCAGTGCGGGTCGGCTATCTATGGGGCGGCCTGGCCCCTTTGTGCTTTGGCGAGGGGAACACACCAAACGCAGAGAGCAGGAACAACAGAGGACGCAACAATATTTACCCTGGTTCGGGCCGCTGAGAAGCGTAAAACCCTACTCCTGCTTTTGTGTATTGGATGTGGGTGGTGGAACATACACAAGGAGCACTCTTCCCCGGCAAGGTGCAAGGAGAGAGCAGCTACGCATGTGTGTGTGCGGTTTGAATGGGTTCAAACCCTCGTAAAGATTGCCCTGGCCCTCCTTTTATAGACACTACTAGGAAAAGGGCTATAGCTAATATGGACATTAATGTCGCACCATGTATGTGGTGCGCCATTGCTATATAGCAGTGGCGCACCAGATACAGGTGCGCCATTAGTGTCCTCATTACTAATGGCGCACCAGACACACGGTGCACCATTACTAGCAAATTTTTTTATTATTTTTCCAAAACTATTAATGGCGCTCCAGGGCACAGTGCGCCATTACTAGTTTTAACTAGTAATGGCGCACCACACACTCTGTGCGCCACTAGTAACAATTTTTTTACTTTTTTTTTCAAAAGTAGTAATGGCGCACTAGTGTATAGTGCGCCATTACTAGTTCAAACTAGTAATGGCGCACCACAACCACGGTGCGCCACTACTAACAATTATTTTATTTAGTTTTTTGCAAACACTAGTAATGGTGCACCACGTAACAGGTGGGCCATTAGTAACCAGTGTTACTAATGGCGCATGTTAGGTGGTGCGCCATTACTAACTTTCTTTGAACCCACCCCCACCCCCCGTGGACCGCCTTTTCAGTTTTAGAAAAAAAAGAAAATGATGGAAATGTCAAAAAAATAAAAGAAAATAAGTTTCCCACGTGATATGTGGTCTAGTTGTTGGGAAAATTTGCAATTATGAATTTTGACTTTATTTGCAAAATCTCTCTAGAATTTAGTAAAATGGGCATAACTTTTGCATACGAACTCGGATTAAAAAGTTTTTTATATGAAAAATCATCTACTCGAAAAGTTACATCCGAATTCAAAATCCCCAAAAAACATTTTCAAAATGATGGAACCCCGTTGAACATTTTCAAAATCCCCAAAAACTAACAGAACGAAAGATACGGGGCTTTTAAGATCTAGAGGGGGGAAAATGAAAAAAAATTCAAACTTACTAGTGGCGCACCATTTGCTAGGTGCGCCACTAGTAATAGGAAAAAAAATTGGTTTTGAATTTTTTTTGGAATTATTTTTCAAAATATGATACGCAATATGACAGGGAAGTTTGATATATTTTTTGAAATTTTTATCACACTCATGAACATGAACAAAGTCCTAGACATCAACAAGGTTTAATAGGATTGATATGATAGATATATCAACAAGTGCCTGTGAAGTGAGCTGGTGCTGGGGTTGGATAGAACTGCGAAGTTAAGCGTGCTCAGGCTGGAGTAGTGTGAGGATGGGTGACCTTGGGAGAAGTTTGACCACGAAGTGCGATTTAACTTGAGCTTAAGCATATTCACCCGAGATTAAGCCATAGTGACCTGAGATTAAGAAAAAAACGAAAAACAAATTGAATTTTTTTAAAAATATATTTGAAAAAAAAATCTGAAAAAATATTTGAAAAAAATTGTTAGTAATGGCGCACTTCTATGTGGTGCGCCATTACTAAGTCAGATAGTAATGGCGCACCAGATAGGCATAGTAGTGGCGCACTAAATTAAGAAAAAACGAAAAAAAAATTGAATTTTTTTTTTGGAAAAAAAATTCTGAAAAAAAATTTGAATTTTTTTTAGTAATGGTGCACTTCTATGTGGTGCGCCATTACTAAGTCAGATAGTAATGGCGCACCAGATAGGCATAGTAATGGCGCACCTATGGTGCGCCATTACTATCTGGGATACTAATGGCTACAGAGGTGCGCCATTACTATTTGTTACTAGTGGCGTGATAATAGTGGCGCACCTATAGTGCGCCATTAATGGCAAAAATAGGTGCGCCACTAATTAGCCTTTTCCTAGTAGTGAGATCAAGGGGTTACCACAGTGGCAAAAGGGTCATTACATGGCGATTAGATGGCAACAGTGCTATCACACCTAACTCTGCTAGTTAAGACAAAAAGCATTAAATGTATCGCTAGGTGTCGTGAGGAGGAGGGGTCCCAGCAAGGCTGCTGCATCGCTTGCTCAACCGCCTCCCTATTATCTTGACACGCCACTAGGACGGGTGTCGATAAAGGTAATCTTCTCTCTAGCGTGCCGCCATGTGCTCGGTAAGGCCCACCAAACCATCTGCGGGCTCGACACCTCATTGATGGGTAGCTACCTGCTAGGTGAGGTGGAGCACTGGTGTTTGCCGATGTCTTGCCGGGTCTAGCGCTTGCCGGGCCTCCGCCTTGTTGGCTTAGCTTTGCCGGCAGGGGTTACTTCTAGTGCTTCGTCTTGTAGCTTTGTCTTGGTCTTCTTGATGCGCTTCTTAATCCCTCCAAGAGCTGTTTCTTTGATATGAGAATCTTAAGTGGAAATTTTGGTCCGGTGGGGGAGCTGCTACTTGTCTGTGTATGAATCAGGGTATTATACATCTGTGTTCAGTACACCTGTCGGCGTCCTAGGAACGGGGGTACCCAGACTTGCCTGCCTACAGCCCATGGCATGGCTCCATCAACGGCCGGTACGGCCCAGCTTCGACATCAACCACTCAAGACCCTCACGAGGGGCCAAGCCTCGCGAGGCGGACGATACTAAGACCTCCTCGAGGGGCGGCCTCCACGGGCTGGCTCCTGAGGAGAGGAGATCTCTATGCAAGGCTCACCTCGCGAGGTTCGGATGATGTGAGCCATGACGACCAAGGCCAGGCAGGCGCCAGCGGGCGCAGTGTACCAGTTTCCTCTTTGGTGCTAAGGAGGCGAGCGCAGGCGCGGAGTCCCGAGGAATCAAGCAAATGTTTCCATTCCGGTGCAACAAGACCAAGACCGCCAGGACGGCAGGACAGAGGTCATCGCTGAGCCCACCGCAGCATCACGATCAGAGGCTTTTGCAGGTGAAGACTACTTTTGCCAGGATAGAATGTACTAGCTGCCCCCTCTGAATTTGACAATTGTGGGATCCCTTCCCGCATATACTTGGGAAGAGGACCAAGGCCACTATAAATAGAGCAGCACCACCATCGTAGAGGGCAGGGATTATTCAGTTCATCCTCACACCCACCAGCTCATCGAGCTCAAGAACACCCCTCCTCCAGAGGTTGTTCGGCCACTGTATTAGTTCATCCTCAGCCCCACGAGGCCAATCCACTACAAAGTAGGAGTAGGGTTTGACACCGCAAGGTAGCCCGAACCTGGGTAAATGGCTGTGTCTCTTGTCCATTCGGTTAATCGAGCTAGGCCGTGAGATTAGTGAGCAGGCAGACTAGGGAGGACGAGTTCTTCGCATGCACCCCAGTGTTCGAACCTCTCAAGGGTCTACGGAAACCGTGATCCAACATTTGGCGTGCCAGGTAGGGGTGCGTCGGAGCCTCTCTTCCGCCAGTCGACTCGCCACCGCTCCATCGTTTCCATGGCTGATGCCCGTCGAGCCTGTGCCGAGCGTCGGGCCACCCTCGCTGCTCGCGTCGCCCAAATGGCGCCTGTTGGTGGGCCTCCCCGTCGTTCTCCATCGCCTGCCGCCAACTCCGCCACAGGCCGGGCAGGGCATGAGTAACAAGCTTCATCGCTACACCCCTCCGTTCGGCGTGATGGGTGCACTGCCACCCCGTCGCTGAGTCCGGCTGGTTCGTCGTCCCACGCTCATCATGGGCCGGCAAACGCGCAGGCTGCGCTGCTCATGGCGCGCGAGCTCCTGCTCTACCGCCCCGTTGATGACCTCCCGAAGACTGGCTGGACCGCATCGCCGAGCTCATCAGCACCGCCAGGGGCTCTCCTGCACCGTCTCTCTCGCTGCCTCACCCGCTGCCAGCCGCGGGTGACGTAGCCCACGGAGCACCTCCTCCACCTCCTCTTCTGGACGTCGCCCTCGGACCATGGCGCGAGGCCCCGCGGCGTGACCCGCTGTGCAGAGCGCCGGCGCATGAGGAAGAAAGCTGCCAGGTGGTCGAGCACCCACAAGAAGATGCTCGCTCACTCCCGGCACCGCCATGTCAAGACCACGCGCCGCCTGCAGCGCTAGCACACGAGCGCCAGGACCAGGCTCCATGTCTACGACGGGCTCCTATGACCATGGAGGGTTGCTGCGCCTTCACCCTCGAGCTATGCAGTGTCGTCTGGCCGGGGAAGTTCAAGCCTGACTTGCCTCCACGCTACGACGGCACCCCGACCCTGCCGAGTTCCTGCAGCTCTACGAGTTGAGCATCGAGGCGGCCAACAGCGACGAGAAGGTCATGGTGAACTGGTTTCCCATGGCCCTCAAAGATGGCGCATGCTCGTGGCTCTTGAACCTGCCCGCGGGATCGATCTCCTCCTAGGGCAAGATGCGAGAGCATTTCGGCGCCAACTTCCAGGGCACCCGCGACCGGCCGCCGGGTGTGGGCGACCTGTGACGCATCAAACAGCAGCCAGGGAAGACCCTATAGAAGTACATCCAGCGCTTCAATAGTGTTCACCTGAAGATTCCCAAGGTGTCGGACGAGGCCATCATCTCGGAATTCACTGATGGCATCCGCGATGTCAAGATGAAGGAGGATCTCGTCATACACGAGGACCTGTGCATGGCTCTGGAGATGTTCAACAGGGCAACCAGGTGGGCGAGAGCTAAGGAGGGTCACCTCTCCCTCCTAGAGCTCCCAGGGGCTGACCCAGAAGACAAGAAGGCCAAAGCCAAGGACGTGAAGTGCAAGGGACTGGTCGTGCTTGCGGTCGAGCCATAGATGAAGCGCGGCTGCGATCACCCGGAGTAGTCCAAGGGCAGCCGCCCGTTCTGCGTCTTCCACAACGTACACAGCCACAATACCAATGACTGTCAGGAGGTCAAGGCCATCCGCGATGGGCGCCTCGATCATCGCCCCGAGCGCAATGATCGAGGCTACGGCCGTGGTGGAGGCCGAGGTGGAGGACGTTGGGACGACCGCGACCCACGCCAGGAGTGGCGCGATCAGCCTCGTGAGGAGCGCTGGCAGGCCCAACCTCATGTGGGCGCCTGGAGAGATCAGCCCAATGAGGACCGTCCTCAGGCAAATGCTGGCCTCCCTCTGCTGCCGTCACCACCAAGATGGAACGACGACCACCACCAGGGCGAGGGGGCTGGGGGCTTCCAGGAGCCTCGTGCATTGCCTGCATCCTGGGTAGCGCTCAGGCCCCAGACTCTCATCGCATCTTCAAGCAGTTTGCTCGCGAGGTGAACGCGGCCCTCCCCAGGCTCGAGGCGACGCGACCGCTCAGGTGGTCCAAGTGCACCATCACCTCCAGCTCAAACGACTAGCTCATGTGCGCGGCAACTGCCGATGCCCTCCCGATGCTCTGTTCGCCCTTCATCAGCAACGTCCTCGTCAGCAAGACTCTCATCAATGGTGGTGCGGGGCTCAACGTTCTTTCCATCGAGACGTTCAACTGCCTCGAAGTGCCCTATGACTAGCTGCAGCCCAACAAGCCTTTCTCAGGAGTGACCGATGGCTCCACCACCCCGATAGGGCAGATCCGCCTCCCTGTCACCTTCGACAAGCGCGACAACTACCGCACTGATCTCATCGACTTCGACGTCGCCCACATCCGTCTTCCGTACAACGCCATCCTTGGGTATCCGGCCCTGGCCAAGTTCATGGCGGTGACTCATCATGGCTACAATGTCCTCAAGATGCCAGGGAACCGCGACATCATCATGATCGCCTGCGAGGAGAAGGACGCAGTGTTCTCTCTCGATCCCGCCTACCAGGCTACAGCAGTCAAGAACTCGGATGGCGAAGGCGCCATCTACCCTCCTGAGCTTGTCCCCAAGAAGAAGAAGCAGCTGCTCCACCAAGAGCCTCAGGAGAGCGGCGTGTCCAGCGGCACCACCTCAGGACCTGCACCCACGGACAGGGCGCCTCCCTCTCTCGCATAGGAAGGCGTGCCCGGCACCCCTCTCAGGCTGGGCTCTGGGGCTCTCCTTTGGAGGTCCTCTGACTTAGCCAACGTCATGAGGGAGGCGCTCGGGCACCACGTGGAGGCGTGCTTCAGTGCGCGCTTCCGCTAGGAGGGCACTAGGCACGAGGTGCCAAGTGCTCAGGAGTTCATCGCCAAGGTAACCGAGGAGCTTCAAGAGGCGAGAGCAATGCGCGGAGACTGCCGTCCACCGCCCGGCGTGACTCCTTGTCCTGGCGAGGACAGCGAGCTGCATGCCTGTGTTAACATCCCTGGGCTCAACAAGGCTGCATCTCAGGAGTGCTTCTGGCCATCGCGTGTTGGTCGGTGTGAGGGCCCCCCTCACAGCTACGTTCGCATGCCTTTTGGCTTGCCGAACGCGGCTGTTACCTTCCAGCGCCACATGTGGAGCATCTTGGTGGCTCAGGAGGCCAGGCACCAGGCGGTCCTGTCGGAGATGGTGACGGTTCTTCATGAGCCTCCTGGGCCTCCAGAACTCCTGAGGTTCAGCTACTTCAACATCTCTTCAGCAATGGTGCCAGGTGACATCTTCTGGTTTATTCAGTTGGGGGCGCCCCTCGGGCTGCATTATTCCCAGACCGCATGGGCCTGCCCCTGCGGCATGTATCCTTCTGTGCCTTTGATTTATTCAGTTGGGGGCGCCTCTCGGGCTGCATCATCCCAAGCCACATGGGTCCGTCCCTGTGGTATGTATCGTTTTATGCATCTATCAGAACTAGCTCTGCTCTATCCATGAGATGATCTAAGTTATCACCCACTTGCCTATTGTTTATTGCCCTTCGCGGCCTCCTGCGTTGCTGACCGGCCTCTTGCTCATCCCGCAATGGGGGCTACACATGCTGGCACGACGCTTGTGCTCGGGTTCGTCCCTGCAACGCTGACAAATCTGAGAGATCGAGCTCTGACTCGCGGCCCGCCCCGTGCACGTCACCTCACCAGATCCTCAGTGCCTTCATCTTCTTGCGGAAAGATCAGCGGCAGGACCGCAAGCGCGCTTACGATTTATGCTCTCTTCTCAGACTAACCCACAGGAATCCCTGGAGTTTGGCTGCAGACGGCCCTGCCGGCCGTCCCCTTTTCACGCAATTCGCTTGCACGTTAAAGGGGGGCTCCTGAGCATCGCGTCTCAGGAGCTCTTACTGACTCTCCAGCCCTCACCCCCTGGCCTTGACCACATCATCGCGACCTGGCATACCAGCGGCGGCTGAGCCTCGCTCGAGGGTCGGGACCTGAGGACGTAGAGCATTTAGATGAGCAAGGAAAGGGGAGGCCGGCGTGAGCCCCACCTGGTAGCATCACCGCTAAAGCACAATCAAGCGCCGCGCAAAGCAATCACCTCGGGCTCATTAAGATAATTCACCTATACGTATCAGTGTAAAACCATTGCCCGGAATTCTCGACTCTTGCAATCTTGCTTCGGTAATGCTGCTTTCCTTTTCGGCCTTCAGGAAGCTGCTTGCACACCAAATGGGACCTCTTGAGCATCGCGCCTCAGGAGCTCTTACCAGACCTCGGGCCGCTCACCTCCTGGCCTTGACCACGGCATCGCGACCTGGCATACCAACGACGGCCGAAGCTTGCCTGGGGACTGGAACCTGTCGGCGTAGAGCGCTAGGCTACCGCGAGAACGAAAAGGGGGAGCAATGCCGAAGCGAGACACACAACTGCAAGCTTATACTAGGGGTGGTAAACATTTGAGCAAGAGCATTACAAGTTCTTTACATACCCCCATGGGGTTTGTCTCGATTCCTCGCAGGGAACAAAAGAAAAAGGCTTCAAGGAGCCCTGGCTGCTAGGCATCACCGACGACACCGAGCGGACGCCGCTGACGCGCTCCGAGCACGGCGAGAGCTCGATGGCACGTAGCTATCGTCACTCGACTCCGGAGAAGCACTAGGCTCGGGGGAGTCGCTGGACTCCCAGGAGTCGTCGCTGCTGGTGGAGGAGATGTCGGCAGGACCTGAGGCGGGCTCGACGCCTGCAGCCGCGCCATGCAGGCCGCTTCCCCCGGGGCAGCACTCCAGGCGGTGGCCCTCCTCGTCGAAGACCTTGAAGAACAATGTGGAGGCGGCATCATACTCGAAGTGGATGGCTAAGGACCCCCTCTGCACGGCAGGCGCGGGCGACCTCTCCCCATCCTCGGGTCATGAAGATTTTGCCTGGGGGGACGACCTCGACCTCCGCCCCCGTGGCCAGGCTGCAGCACCCGGCGTGCTGCTGCCATAGCTCAAGTGGCCCTCTCGGTAGCATCTCCTCAGCTATGAACCGCGGGAGCTGGATCCACGAGCGCAGTGGCATCGCCGCCCAGACCACGAACTCGTGTGAGGAGCCTTTGGCGTCGGTTCACGAGCCGGCGGCCCGTGCAACCTCAGCCTGGCCACCACGGCCGTGGCTCGGGCGGCGCTGGGCACTGCCGCCTTCTTCGGAGCCTTGCGCTTGGGCGTACAAAGGGAGTGGGAAGCTGGGCAGAGGCCGCTCTTACCAAGGCCGCGTCACCTCTGGCCTCTCTCCGGCATTGCCACTACTAGGGAAAACCTTATACACAGAAACTTACTAGTAGCACGGGACAAAAAGAAGCGCTAGTACAGTTTCCCACTAGCGCATGTTATCCAAACGCGTTGCAGCTAAGATCATAGCAGTAGCGCATCTAACTGTAGATGCGCTACTACTACAATTCCCCTTACTATTCTCGCCAGGCTACCTATAGTAGTAGTGTGCCTAAGGAAAGCGCGCTGGTGCTAAGATTGTTGTAGCAGCGTGTTTCGCGCAGGAAGCGCTACTGCTAAGATAGGAAAATAAAATGAAAAACATATAGAAAAGTAAATGAAAATGAAAGAAATAGAAAAAGGGGAAGGAAAAAAAGAAAATGTGAATGAAGATAAATGAAAACGAAAAATAAAGGAGAAATGCGTAGCAACAGCGGGCTTTATGGACAGGTGCTATAGCTAATGTAGCAGTAGCGCTTTCCGTGGAACGCGCTGCTGCTACTTTCCACTTAACCAACCGTTCTTCTTCCCCAACGCCCACTTCCCCCAAATCCAACACGTGTGCGTCTGCTGTCGCCACCGTCATCGCCCGGCTACCGCGCGCTCTCCCGTCGCCCTCCGCACGCCGTCGACGCCGCCCCCGACCCGGCCTCGACGCCACCCCCGACCCGACCTCGACACCCCCCTACATCGCCGCCCTCCGCCGTGCGCCCGCCGCCCCGACCCCGACCCTATCCCCGACCTCGACGCCGCGTGCCCCTCTCCCTAACTCCGCCGGCGCCCGAGGTGAGCATGCCCTCCTCCTCCCCTACCTCTGCCTAGCTAGGGTTCTTAGGGTTAAATTTCAGAGTTCATCTAATTAGTTAGGGTTCATCAAATTAGATGTTAATTATGGCAATAGTTGTTAAATAGAATTAGTTTTAGAGTTCATCAAATTAGTTATGGTTAAATTTTAGAGTTCATCAAATTAGTTAGGGTTAAATTTTAGAGTTCATAAAATTAGTTAGGGTTCATTAAATTTTAGAGTTCATCAAATTAGTTAGGGTTAAATTTTAGACTTCATCTAACTAGTTTTTTTTACTGTTTTTTAGTAAGTGTTTAATAGAATTAGTAAGAAAATTAATATAAGTAGTTGAACTAGTTTATTTTTAGTAAAAACTATTTTTTTATTTATAGGAAGTGCTTAATTGAACTAGTTGAGTTAATGCAAGTATTTTATTTTTAGTACGAAAATTAATAGAACTAGTTTACTTTTTTAGTTAAAGCAATTATTCCCACACCGACATCGACGATGCCTATCCCGCATCCTCGTCGTCGAGTCGGTGGAGGACACCTGCGTCACCAGATGGGCCATGTCCGGGACTGGGCTCCGCCGGGGTGGTACTGGGAGGCGCTACCTACCGGGGGGCGCAGGTTGGTGAGGAGTCAGCCCATCGTTGACCCGAACCTTCTTTGGTGGCAGTCACGTGGGCCAGTGACGGTCCAGAGGCTCGAGGACCCCGCGGAGGTGGTGCGTCACCGTGTCAGTGAGGAGGACGCGCACGTCCGTCGCTACTTGTTTGCGTTGGAGCACATGTTCTCCAATACCTGGCAGGTTCTCCAGGGATCTCACTGGAGCTATGATCCTGTGATGGTTCCTTCTCTCTGGGTGTCCACCGCCCGCGCCGATACTCGTCGTGCGCTGGGGTTTTAGTTGTATTAGTGATGTTATATGTATGATACTATTCGGGATGTATTAGTGATAATATTCGACGATGTACGGATGCATGAGATGTTTACTTTTGCTTATTGAATGCATGCTAATTTGAATACTTATTTATTTTACGATTTGGTTTTGTTTATTGAATGCTCATGTAAATATGAGTCCTATAAGATATTTTGAAATGTATATCTTCTGTCGCTCTAATAGGATATGTGCTTGCCCAAGTGGCCGGTCATGTTTGCAGGTTACACCTTCGAGTGGCCTATGCTTTGCCGGAGTGTTGATTCATTTCCATTCCGGAAAATTTCAGGCGCTTGATATGTCCTATTTTAGCAAAGGTCATGCCGGATTTTTCCGTGAATTTTGGCATGACTTGTGCCAGAATATGTAGGAAATAGCGAGTGCCCCGAATTTGTGTGTTGAGTATCCTGGTAGTTGCCTTCGATCGATTTTCAATTAATGTTTCAACTATGAACATAGGAAATGTCTGACGACGAAAAGGATTTCGGTATTTGCGAATATTGCGAAGACGAGCGCGACTTGTGCGACAGAATCTTCCTAGATGATGATAGGCGCTTCAGCATCAAGCTGGACGAGAACTTCGAAGTGGATACAGTAAGTCACAACGACAAGTCTTTTTTCGTAATTAAGCATGACATCTGCTTCATTTGCTTCAACTTATAACTTAATTTTTTTACTATTCTACTAGTGTATCCCCTGCCATGCAAGAGTTTTTGTCTTTGATAAGATAGGTTTCAGTAATATGAAAACTACTATGGAGGTAAAGAGAGTTAACTTGAAGACCGAGCATGGTTATACTTTCCACACAAAACTATACAACGCAGACACCTACACCTATTTTGAATGCAAAACTTGGCAAGCACTATGCAAGGCTTATGCATTTGAGCCTGATGTGGTTATCACCTTTGATATTCGTCCCGAAGACGATATTGAAGGTAATATCGACATTTGGGTCGATGTGCAGACGCCTCCAGTTATACCATTATGTGAGTTTCTCAACCATATTTATGTCTTCGATATTGTTTCTTCAAAAATAGTTGACAACTAATTTCTATTAACAACTTATTTCCATTCAAGCAAAGATGTCCGGCGCTTGGTAGACATGACCGTCCACTGTCCCGGGGCTGAACTAAACTGCGAGGAGATAGCTCCTTATGTTTCATGGCTTGAGGATCTTCATACTGTCAAGGCAAATTATTTTCCTGGACTTAAAAATCTTAGTACTCAAAACGTGCGACCAATAGTGTTCGTACTGAACTATGGTAACATCTATTTAGGAAAGACGGTAAGATTTTTACTATTTGTCCTCAGTGCATCTTTTGCATACATTATTTTTTAAGCTAAACTTTATTGCTAAGTATGTTACTATACGATGCTCTTCAACAGGGACTCCCGATGAATGTTGTGCCTCATTGGATCGAGACTAAAGGTCCCATGAGAATTGTTAGCTTACGGCCAAGATATCCTACAATGCACTTTAGTGCATTCAGTATTTCTAATAGCGAGGAATGCTTAATAGTGAAAGACTGGAGAAAAATTGTGAACGATCGCAGAGACGTACTAGGGGGCAGCAATCAGAAGCGCAGCCCACGATTAGGAGACAGGTTCATCTGCATGCTCCAACTTGATGAAGCAGGAGTGCTACACATGTTTTATGTTATTTTACCTGAGAGAGAGCAGCAGGAGTGATTAACTAGGTAGAAATGAGTTATGATGATTAAATAGCTATGTTGGTGGTAATGACTATGATGATTATTATTAGCTAGTGTTGGTGGTGATTAGATAGCTACCGTAGCTAGTGTTGGTGGTGATTAGCTAGCTAGAATAAGTTTGAAGATGATGATGTGTGCTACACTATGACTATGATGATTAAATAGCTACTGTTGGTGGTAATGACTATGATGATGATTAAATAGCTTGTGTTGGCGGATTAGATTCAAGTGCAGGCAACATGTGGTGCACATCGAAAGTACTACTAGTCCAAACTAGATCAAGTTTGGATTAGTAGTATACTTTTGACATGCACCACATGTTCCCTCCACTTGAACCTAATCCACCTTCATTTGACACACTGTTATGGACATATTGATATAACAACCTCATAATTGGTATGGTACCAAAATTTGTATAACGGCGTATAAATACACTAAAAATAAAAAAAATGAGAAAAAGAATACTAGTAGCGATGGAGAGTAAACACGCTACTACTAGCTATATTAGCAGTAGCGCTAGAGTGAACAAATGCTGCTGCTATATGTCTTAGCAGCAGCGCGTGTAGCACGCGCTACTGCTAAGGAATAGCTGTAGCGCCTTATCAGTAGTGCGTCCTCCCGCGCTACTGATAGGCAAAATACCTGCGCTACTGCTAGGGTTTTCCCTAGTAGTGCGCGGGGGCGGCTGAGCCTCTTCTTCGGTGGGAGCGGCCCCTGCTCCTCACGGGGGGTTTTCCCGTTCTCCACTGCGGAGAACCTCCTGATTGGCGCCATGGGTGCTAAGGCAAAGAGGAGGAAGAAGGAGAGGGCGGCGAGAAGATGGAAATGAGCAAGGGGGGCTCCGCCCCTCTCCTCATTTATAGCAAGAAGGAGGCCAACCGCCGGCCTCCACGATTGCACGCAATGATAGTTTTTCTCTGCATGCAGCAGGGTCTCGTCAATTAAACGGTTGCCGAGGCAGCATGGGGAAGCGGAGACGTCCACGTCCAATCAATCGCCACGCGTCGACCGAGGCCGCAGGCAGTTAGGGCCCGCGGCGCTCCGCACTTGCCCTTTAGCTTCGCCTCAAAGCCAAGTTCGAGCGCGCCTTGGGCCCGGGGGCTACTGTCAGCGTCCTGGGAACGAGGGTACCTAGACCTGCCTGCCTGCGGCCCATGGCGTGGCTCCATCAACGGCCTGGTACGGCCCAGCTTTGACATCAAACACTCAAGACCCTCGCGAGGGGCCAAGCCTTGCGAGCCGGACGACACCAAGACCTCCTCGAGGGGCGGCCTCTACAGGGTGGCTCCTGAGGAGCGGAGATCTCTATGCAAGGCTCACCTAGCGAGGTTCGGATGACGTGAGCCATGACGACCAAGGCCAGGAGGGCGCCAGCGGGTGTAGTGTACCAGTTTCCTGTTTTGTGCTAGGGAGGCAAGCGCAGGCGCAGAGTCTCGAGGAATCAAGCAAAGGTTTCCATTCCGGTGCAACAAGACCAAGACCGCCAGGATGGAGGTCATCGCTGAGCCCACCACAGCATCACGATCAGAGGCTTTTGCAGGCGAAGACTACTTTTGTTAGGATAGCATGTACTAGCTGCCCCCCTTGGAATTTGGCCGTTGTGGGATCCCTTCCCGCCTATACTTGGGAAGAGGACCAAGGCCACTATAAATAGAGCAGCACCACCACCACAGAGGGGAGGGATCATTCAGTTGATCCTCACACCCACCAGCTCATCGAGCTCAAGAACACCCCTCCTCCAGAGGTTGTTCGGCCACTGTACTAGTTCATCCTCAGCCCCACGAGGCCAATCCACCAGAAAGAAGGAGTAGGGTTTTACACCGCAAGGTGGCCCGAACCTGGGTAAACTGCTGTGTCTCTTGTCCATTCGGTTCATCGAGCTAGGCCATGAGATTAGTGAGCAGGCAGACTGGGGAGGATGAGTTCTTCGCACGCACCCCAGAGTTTGAACCTCTCAAGGGTCTGCGGAACCCGTGATCCGACAGCACCGACAGGAGGCCCCGGGCCTAGGCCACACGTGCTGTCGGGCAATGTTGGGCGAGGCCCAAACAATGCACAGACAAGCAGCGTTGACCTTTCCAGAGTAATGTTTGTGGCTTGACATCTTCTTTGCTTCTTCGTTAATCTGAATTTGGACCAGCCCCCAACTTTCCTCTAGTTTCCCCGTCTTCCATGCAGCGTCCAACGCCCGCGTCCGAAACCAGGAGCGCGAATGTACGTGTGTCACCACCAGGTTTTATCCTAGGCAGGCCCACGACCACACATGGCTCGAGGTAACTACCATCTCTGTCATTACTCCCCCTCCTTTTTATGGCGGCCTCACATGACGCGGATTGGGTGCATGATGCGGGATTGGCGCAGAGGGGTGGTCGTGGAGGAAATGCTTTAAACAGGGGAGCCAGAACACCGGATCGGCAACACTGGCAGCTGATGGAGTAATGTGCTCGCCAGGAATGCAGGGTGTGGGATTGATGGAGCGGGGCGGTTGCCCTAGGATAGTCGAGAGCCAGCCCCCCCCACGCGCCTCTCCCTATAAAGAGGGGAGTTGCGGGAGATGGTGCTCATCCATCTCTCCCTTCTCCATTCCTTCTGTAACTGCTAATACCATGGCGAGAGGAAGAGGCTGGTTTGTGCTTCTGTCAGTGCAGCGAGAGCTTCTCCTCGGCAGCACACCCTTGCCTCAGCCGCGGCTATGGAATCTGGTTCCAGTGCGCAGGGTAGGGCCGTAGGGCGAGGTTGTGGTCGACACGGCGCCCGTGGCCGGGGAGGCCGGAGCGCGGCGCTCGTCGCTCCACCTCCAGCAGCTCCATCGCAAGCAGAAGGCCACACGGGGAACACGGCGCTCGAGTTTGTTATAGAGTTGTGTGATCCACTGCGAAGCCGGTTGCTACTCCCTCGTCCCTTCGCTAGGATAATGGAGACTGACCAGCTGCTCGGTCTGTGGATGCACGTGAATGACTGCCTCGATGGCATTGTGTGGGCGAATGTCGAGTTCCTTGCGAACATCATCATGTACCTTACGCGCGGGTGGAAATCCTTCGCCCGCGCTCGCTACTTGGCAGAGGGGCACCTCTTCCACTTCAAGTTGGTCGAGGCCTATACGCTCTCCGTGAAGTTCTTCAGGACTTCAGGCGCTTGCATGGAGTGCTGCCCGGAGAGCTCGAGCAACAACAAAAGTTCCTCCTTGAGCGACAGCGGTGAGGAGGAAGCAGATGGTGAAAGACGATGGTGGTGAGTCCCCGAGCATCAAGTCCGAAGACGACGACTCAGACTCCAGCTGAACACCAACAACACCACCATCTCCAGCTTAGCAGCGGCTGCACCATCATCTGCAGCTGGACACCGGCAGAATGGTCCGCCGGGAGCGCTTCGCCTTGGCACCTTTTTTGCCCTCCTTGCACTTGATGTAAACCCTAGTAGGACAGGGCCAAGAAAGACATTTATCGAGCACTTTTCGTTTTTAATAAATGCATGACATTTGATGTGCTTAAATGAATGTGTACTCTCCTCCTTGCTTGTCTCCGCCTTCGTATGATTTTTAATTTAGTACCATACGTTGTTTGGAAGCTTGACGGGGCGCATACTTGACGCGCGTCCTCTGAAGAGCTGGTCTTTAGTAGCTTGTCAGAAGTGCGACCACCGGCCAAGTAACTTGCCGGTCTCAATCGCAGCTGCGTAGACTTTGCCGAACGGACTCGAGGCAGAGCTAGAGCGCTAAATGAAACACAACAAGATTCCTTCACATGCAGGTTTTCTGTATGAACACATAAATGCGCAAGGGGAATCTCCAAGATGTAAACAATGAGAGCTTAGTTGAAGTTTTTTCAACCTATCTTTCTTTGTTGTACTTCTTATCGTATGAACTGAAATGAATGCCAAATGTGCCAAACACCATCCGAAATGGTGGTACTCCATCATTGGCGCCTTTGTGGTTCGGCACGGGGAGCACACCAAACACAGAGAGCAGGAACAACAGAGGACGCAACAATATTTGCCCAGGTTTGGGCCGCTGAGAAGCATAAAATCCTACTCCCGCTTTTGTGTATTGGATGTGGGTGGTGGCATAAACACAAGGAGCACTCTTCCCCGGCAAGACGCAAGGAGAGAGCAGCTACGCATGCATGTGTGTGTGGGGTTTGAATGGGTTCGAACCCTCGTAAAGGCTGTCGTGGCCCTCCTTTTATATCTCAAGGGGTTATCACAGTGGCAAAAGGGTCATCACATGGTGATTAGATAGCAACAGTGCTATCATACCTAACTTTGCTAGTTAAGACAAAAACATTAAATGTATCGCTAGGTGTCGTGAGGACGAGGGGTCCCGGCAAGGCTGCTGCACTGATTGCTCAACCACCTCCCTATTATCTTGACACGCCATTAGGACGGGTGTCGATAAAGGTAATCTTCTCTCCAGCGAGCCTCCATGTTCCCGATAAGCCCCACCAAACCATCTGTGGGCTCGACATCTCATTGATGGGTGACTGCCTACTCGGTGAGGTGGAGCGCTGGTGTTTGGCGAAGTCTTGCCGGGTCTAGCGCTTACCAGGCCTTCGCCTTGCCGGCTCAGGTTTGCCGGCAGGGGTTACTTCTAGTGCTTCATATTCTAGCTTTGTCTTGCTCTTCTTGATGCGCTTCTTGATCTCTCCAAGAGTTGTTTCTTCGATCTGAGAATCTTAAGTGGAAATTTTGGTCCAGTGGGGGAGTTTCTACTTGTCTGTGTATAAGTCACGGTATTATACATCCGTGTTTAACACACTGATAATTCTCAAGTGCAAGGAATCATCGTAGCACTTTCCAAAGGTGGACGTGATAAGTATGGAGTGTCGAACCCACAAGGAGCTAAAGGTAAGATCAGTATTCTCTCAAGTCCTATCTGCCACTGATACGACTCTACGTAAACCGAATGTTTGCTTCCAACTAGAAAAGAGAAATAAAACTATGTTGTGGGTATGAAGAGGATAACTTTGTAGTATATCAGAGAACTAAAATATAGAAGTAGTAGGTGTTGTTATTATAAAGTTATAATATATTACTATATATATTATAAATAGCGAGTGTGCAATAATGATGGGTCGGTGTGCGGAATTATCCTAGGCAATTGTTAACAAGATCGGTAATCATTATTGCAATTTCACATGAGGGAGAGGCATAAGCTAACATACTTTCTCTTCAGCCGCAACTACTAAAGATCATTAAGGTAAACCCCAACCATAGCATTAAGGCATCAAGTGCCCTTTATCCCATATGCAACAACCCCCTTACTCGGGTTTAAGCTTCTGTCACTCTAGCAACCCACTATAAGCGAGTCATGAACGTATTCCAACACCCTACAATGGGAATCCCTCACGTGTGCGCGGCACGGAAGGCACCATAGGACAACATCGAAATAAAACATACAACTCAAACCAATCTATATCATCAATCAAACCAAAAGACAAAAGAAATCTACTCAAAAAATCATAGGATGGCAACACATCATTGGATCATAATATGTGGCATAAAGCACCATGTTCAAGTAGCGGATTACAACGGGGTGCGGGAGAGTGGACCGCGTAAAAGAGATGAGGATGGTGATGATGAAGGTGATGTTGATGAAGACGATCACCGCGGCGATGGTTCCCCCGATGGCACTCCGGCGCCACCAAGAGAGAGGGGGAGCGGTTCTGCCCTTTGTGCTTCCTCCTCCATGGCCTCCCCCGCAGATGGGGAAAGGATCTCCCTCTGGTCCTTGGCCTCCATGACGATGGTGACCCCTCCGGCTTCCTCCTCCATGGCCTCCGGTGATGTTGGCCCCCTCCAGCAGGGTGCCAGAGAGGGCCTAGATTAGTTTTTCGTGGCTATAGAGGCTTACGACGGTGGAACTCCCGATCTAGGTTTTGTTCGGGAGTTTTTGGGATTTATAGAGTGTTTGGCGTCGGGGGCAACTCAAGGGGACCCACGAGGCGACGACAACGACGGGTGGCGCGCCCTAGGGGGTGGGGGCGCCCCCCACCCTTGTGGTTAGCCCTAGACTCTTCTCTGGTATCTTTTTGCTCCAGTATTTTTTATATTTCGAAAAATATTCTCCATAAATTTCAACCCATTCTGAGAACTTTTATTTCTGCACAAAAACAACACCACGGTTGTTCTACTGAAAACACCGTCAGTCTGGGTTAGTCCTAATCAAATCTTACCAAAATCATATGTAATTGTAGTAAACATGGCATGAATACTTCATAAATTATAGATACGTCGGAGATGTATCAGCATCCCCAAGATTAATTCCTGCTCGTCCTCGAGTAGGTAAATGATAAAACAAATAATTTATGAAGTGTGAATGCTATCAAGTGCACAAGTTTGATCAATGAAAGTTCCAAGCACTTTTTATAGTATTGTTCTTTTTCATAAACAGTAGCTCATCTCATAAAACTTATCATGATCAAGTAACAAGCTATTCACAAATTAAGTTATAGACCATAAACTTTATTGAAAACTAACAAACTATGTTCTCAGACATCAAACAATTGCAGTTCATCTAATTTTCAGGAAGGGTCTATGTAAGAGCTTTGATTTAGCAAATTCCACATACTCAAATATCATTTAATCTTTCACAATTGCTAGCACTCACGTGATATTTATGGGTTCAAAGTATTAATCGGACACAGAGAAAGATAGGGGCTTATAGTTTCGCCTCCCAACCTTTTACCTCAAGGGTAATGTCAACAATAATAATTTATGATAACCTACATCCGAGTGGATATATATATATATATATATATATATATATATATATATATATATATACGGATTTCTCCAACACATAGTGCTTCCCAAAGGAAAACGTGTAAAAAGGAAAGGTGATGATCACCATGACACTTGTATAAGGGTAGAAGATAAAAGTAAAAGATAGGCCCTTCGCAGAGGGAAGCAGATGTTGTCATGTGCTTTTATGGTTGGATGCACAAAATGTTAATGCAAAAGAATGTCACTTTATATCACCGCTTGTGATAAAGATCTTTATTATGCAGTCCATCGCTTTTATTTCGTCCATATCACAAGTTCGTATAAAGCTTATTTTCTTCACACTAATATATCATACATATTTAGAGAGCAATTTTTATTTCTTGCACCGATGACAACTTACTTGAAGGATCTTACTCAATCCATAGGTAGGTATGGTGGACTCTCATGGCAAAACTGGTTTAAGGGATGTTTGGAAGCACAAGTAGTATCTCTACTTGGTGCAAAGAATTTGGCTAGCATGAGAGGGAAAGGCAAGCTCAACATGTTGGAGGATCCATGATAACATAACTTATATTTGGATATAAGAAAACATAACCCATTATGTTGTCTTCCTTGTCCAACATCAACTTTTTAGCATGTCATATTTTAATGAGTGCTCACGATTACAAAAGATGTCCAAGATAGTATATTTATATGTGAAATCTCTCTTCCTTCAATATTCTTTCATGAATTGTTCAAGTGACAAATACTATGTTTGCTAACTTTCAATAAATTTACCACCTATACTTATTATATGTGAAGTCATTACTCCCCATGGTATAAGCATATGAAACATATATAAATTCAGATTTATGATATTCAAGTCATTCAACCATTTACTCATAGAATGTAAGTGAAGTACATAGTAAATAGCAAACTACTCCAGAAAGATATGAGTGAAGAACAATGAGTAGTCAAGTAATTAACCAACCATGGGAGGACTCTCTCTCATTCAAGATTTTAGATCCAAAGATTTTATTCAAATAGCAAGTAAAATGAAAATACGCTCCAAGCAAAACACACATATCATGTGACGAATAAAAATGTAGCTCCGAGTAAGGTATACCAATGGTATTGAAGACGAAAGAGGGGATGCCTTCCGGCGCATCCCCAAGCTTAGGCCCTTGAGTCTTCCTTGAATATTACCTTGGCGTGCCTTGGGCATCCCCAAGCTTAGGGCCTTTTCACTCCTTATTCTCCTTGTATCGATATCTCACCCAAAACTTGAAAACTTCAATCACACAAATCTTAACGAAACTCCGTGAGATGGGTTAGTATGATAAAGAGTAAATCATTCACTTTGGTACTGTCAAAGACAAGATTCATAATTGTTCTCATACAATGACTACTGTACCATATCATTTCTACAATTTATATTGAGCAATATAAGCCATAGAAACTAGAAAACAAGTGAACTATGCATTGAAAACGGAATCTGCCAAAAATAGAACAGTTTGTAATGATTTGAACAACAACACTTCTACTACTCCAAAATTCTGAAAAATTAGGACAACCTAGGAAATTTGTTTATTAATCTTCTGCAAAAAGAATCAGTATTTTATCACGCTTCTGTTAAAAATGAGAATTGTTTTCCTGAGCGCAAAAGTTTTTGTTTTTCAGCAAGATCAAATCAAGTAAGCCATCCCGAAGGTCTTACTTGGCACTTTATTGCAACAAATTCTATAAAACATGATTACTACAATAGCTTAATCATGTGAACACACAAAAACAGTAAGGATAAATATTGGGTTGCCTCCCAACAAGCGCTTTTCTTTAATGCCTTTTTAGCTAGGCATGATGATTTCAATGATGCTCACATAAAAGATAAGAATAGAAACATAATGGGAGCATGATGAAGAATATGACTAGCACATTTAGGTCTAACACACTTCCTATGCATAGGGATTTTCTGGTCACACAACTTATGGGAACAAGAATCAACTAACATAGGAAGGCAAAACAGCCATTACTTCAAGATTTCAACACATAGAGAGGAAACTTGATATCATTACAAGTCCTACAAACATAATTCCTCCCTCATAATAATTTTCAGTAGCATCATGAATGAATTCAACAATATAGCTATCACACAAAGCATTCTTTTCATGATCCACAAGCATAGAAATTTTACTTCTCTCCACATAAGCAAACTTATTCTAATGAATAGTAGTGGGAGCAAACTCAACAAAATAACTATCATGTGAGGCATAATTCAATTGAAAATTAAAATCAAGATGACAAGTTTCATGGTTATCATTATTCCTTATAGCATACATGTCATCACAAGGATCATCATAGCTAGCAACTTTGTTCTCATGATCAATTGGAACCTCTTCCAAAATAGTGGAATCATCATTAGATAATCACATGACCTCTCCAAATACACTTTTATAAATATTATAAGATTTAACACCCTCCAAAATAGTGGGATCATTACCTAAAGGTCACACTTTTCTAAACCCACTTTCAATAATAATTTTATTTGTACTCAAAAAGATATAAGTGAAATTCATAGAGCATTCTACAAATAATGTATATTTATTAGTATCCAAGCTCAAAATATATAAGTGAGGCACACGAAGCATTCTATAAAGCCATACTCAAAAGATTTAAGTGAATCACAAAGAGCATTCTACAAACCAATGAAGGGCTATCTCAAACTAGCATGGTTCATAAAGGAAAATAAAGGAAAAATAAACTCAAAAGACACAAATTATGTGAACAAAACAAAAACCGAGGTATACCGATAATTATTGAAGAAGAAAGATGGGATGCCAACCGGGGCATCTCCATGCTTAGATGCCTGAGTATCCTTGAAATATTTACTTGGGGTGCCTTGGGCATCCCCAAGTTTGAACTCTTGCCTCTCCTTATTATTCTCATATCGGTAACTCCTCGTTCTTCGAACACTTCATCCAAACAAAACTTAACAAAAAACTTTGTGAGACCCGTTAGTATAATAAAGCAAATCACTACATTTAGGTACTACTGTAAACTCATTCAAATTTCATATTAGCATTATATCTACTGTATTCCAACTTCACCATGGCTCATACACCACGATACTATGCATAGATTCATCAAAATAAGTGAACAACACATAGAAAACAGAATCTATTAAGAACAGGATAGTCTGTAGCAATCTAGAACTTTCGTATACTTCTGTAACTTCAAAAATTCTAAAATATCAGGACAATCTAAACAATTTGCGGAGCAGTACTATGTAAAACTTTCAAGATTTCATCATGCTCCAGTAAAAAATGAAAATTCAAACACTACAGCAAAAGTTTTTGTTTTTCTGCTGCACACACTATACAAGATATTTAAACATTCTAAAGCCAAACCATGACACATTTTTTTATAATACAATGGATATATACAAGGGGATACTTATTTTTGAGAAACTTCCATGAAAAATTCTACATTGCTTCCATAAGCATGAACACAAGTGTTCAAGGTTGACCCCCACTTCTCCAATGCATAACCTTCCAATCACTTCTCTTTCTGAAAAAGTTTTTAGGCATAAGAGGCAAGTTATTTTTTCGTATTTCGTATTTTGCATTTTGTAATCTTTTGTCTGTTTCACCCACAACTAAACAAAAACAAAAGGGAAAACAAAATCTACTTAGTGAAGAAAGCAAACAAGCATACACGAAAATTTTAACCCCACGCTATTCCTCCCCGGCAACGGCACCGTAAAAGAGATTGATAATCCTCAAGTGCAAGGAATCATCGTAGCACTTTCCAAAGGTGGAAGTGATAAGTATGGAGTGTAGAAACCACAAGGATCTAAAGGTAAGATGACTATTCTCTCAAGTCCTATCTGCCATTGATACGACTCTACGTACACCGAACGTTTGCTTCCAACTAGAAACGAGAAATAAAACTACGTTGTGGGTATGCAGAGGATAACTTTGTAGGATATTGGAGAACTAAAATATAAAAGTAGTAGGTGCTGTTATCATAAAGTTAGAATATATTACTATATATTATAAATAGCGAGTGTGGAATAATGATGGGTCTGTGTCCGGAATTATCCTAGGCAAATGTTAACAAGATCGGTAATCATTATTGCAATTTCATATGAGGGAGAGGCATAAGCTAACATACTTTGTCTTCTTGGATCATATGTACATATGATTGGAACTCTAGCAAGCATCCGCAACTACTAAAGATCATTAAGGTAAAACCCAACCATATCATTAAAGCATCAAGTCCCCTTTATCCCATACGCAATAACCCCCTTACTCGGGTTTAAGCTTCTGTCACTCTAGCAACCCACTATAAGCGAATCATGAACGTATTGCAACACCCAATAGCAGGAATCCCTCACGTGTGCGCGGCACGGAAGGCACCATAGCCCAGCATCAAAATAAAACACACAACTCAAACCAATCTATATCATCAATCAACCCAAAAGACAAAAGAAATCTACTCAAAACATCATAGGATGGCAACACATCATTGGATCATAATATGTGGCATAAAGCACCATGTTCAATTAGGGGATTACAATGGGGTGTGGGAGAGTGGACCGCGTAAAAGAGATGAGGATGGTGATGATGAAGGTGATGTTGATGAAGACGATCACCGCGGCGATGGTTCTCCCGATGGCACTCCGGCGCCACCAAGAGAGAGGGGGAGCGGTTCTCCCCTTTGTGCTTCCTCCTCCATGGCCTCCCCCGCATATGGAGAAAGGTTCTCCCTCTGGTCCTTGGCCTCCATGTTGATGGTGACCCCTGTGGCTTCCTCCTCCATGGCCTCCGGTGATGTTGGCCCCCTCCGGCAGGGTACCAGAGAGGGCCTAGATTGCTTTTTTGTGGCTATAGAGGCTTATAGCGACGAACTCCCGATCTAGGTTTTGTTCTGGTGTTTTTTGGGATTTATAGGAGTGTTTGACGTCGGGGGCAAGTCAAGGGGACCCACGAGGCAATGATAAGGACGGGTGGTGCGTCCTAGGGGGTGGGGGCGCCCCCACCCTTGTGGTTAGCCCTAGACTCTTCTCTAGTATCTTTTTGCTCCAGTATATTTTATATTTTCCAAAAATATTCTCCGTAAATTTTCAGCCCATTCCGAGAACTTCTATTTCTGCACAAAAACAACACCACGGTAGTTCTGCTAAAAACAACGTCCGTCCGGGTTAGTTCTAACAAATCATACCAAAATAATATGGAATTGTTGTAAACATGGCATGAATACTTCATAAATTATAGATACGTCGGATACGTATCATACACCGACAACCTACTCATGACCGACTTGCGACAATCTGAGCTATGTACAAGAGTCTACTTCGACAACAAGATTTCCACACAAATGGAAGAGATCGACACAAGGATGTCTACTCATACGGAGGAATTTTGTTCCCTGTTGGTCAACCATTCTTCTTCTACATCGTCATCTTGAAGACGGCGCCACTCAAGCCGACATTCTGCAGACTCTTCTTCACATGCAAGTATTCCACGAGTTCGCCCGCATCGTTCTCGGTGCAACAAACCCTGGGCCTGTTGCCCAGACTGTGCACATGCACGGGAACAAGATTGAAGCGCCAGCCCAAGATGTACAAGGGATCAAGAGATTCGAAGGGCCAACATGCAGATCAGAGAGACCAAGACCAAGCCAGGGAAGCAAGATATCATCAAGAGAAGGGCCTCCTTTGCCGGGCAGGGCCTGCCTGGACTCACGGAGACTAAACCACCTCACCAACCACTCCACCACGACTCATGTCATCGATCAGTGTGGTGTCAAGCCACAGAGTGACTAAGTGGCAGCCATTCGCCACATGGCAGCCTCTCCCTACAAGAAAAACCCACAGATGAGACCCGTCCCGCGACGTGTCAAGCGAGCAGGCGCAGAGCTGGCAAGATAGCCCGGCAAGCCTTGTGTTCTGCGTCGGCAGAGCCCGGCCCCGCGCATACCTCAACCGCCATTAGGCCAACCGGAGACTAGGACGGACCAAGGAGTGAGGGGCTACGTGACCAGTTAGGCTCCTGAGTCGCGATGCTCAGGAGTCCCCCTTGACGCGCAAACAGCTTATAGGAAGGATGCGCGAGGATAGGTTAATGTTCTACGTCGGCAGAGCCCGGCCCCACGCATACCTCAACCGCCGTTGGGCCGACCGGAGACCAGGACGGACCAAGGAGTGAGGGGCTACGTGACCAGTTAGGCTCCTAAGTCGCGATGCTCAGGAGTCCCCCTTGACATGCAAACAATCTCCATACCTTCCCTCGCCGAGGCCTCAGGAGGGGCGTGCGACGACCAGGTCCGGGAGACCTGGTTGGGTGGCGTGCGCTTGGGCGTGACCCGAGCGCAGCCCCGAGGTCCGGGAAACCTGGTTGGGTGGCATACGCTTGGGCGTGACCCGAGCGCAGCCCCCGTGCCCACCCCCCTCGCATGGCTCTCCCGAGGGGAGGCGTTGCGGTGAGGCCGGACGCTGAGCTCTGGGGCTCCCTGAGGTTGGTACGACCACGAAGCGGCCCTCAGTTGTTTATCACCAGCGTGGAGCGTAGTGCTTCCGCTTGTGCATGGGCATAGCCGCTCCTCGGCAGTGTCGATGGCCAGCGCGGAGCATGGTGCTTCCACTTGTGCGTGGGAGGGGGGCCCCCTCCGGGAGGAGCCCCTGGGGCGTGTACAGCCCCGCCCAGACACATGGCTTGCACGGCAGGGCTGGGAGGTGTATCTGGGCACTCGTGAGCCAGCGCGGGACGCACGAGGCCCTACCTCAAGGCGGGTTGCGCCTGGTCTTGGGTCTTTGATAGCTGTGTGTTACTGTGAGACGGTTAGGTGCAAGCGCTCTACGTCCTCAGGTCCCGGCCCTCGAGCGAGCTCGGCCGCCGCTGGTATGCCAGGTCGTGATGCCGTGGTCAAGGCCAGGGGTGAGGGCTGGAGAGCCAGTAAGCGCTCCTGAGTCGCGATGCTCAAGAGCCCCCCTTTTAACGCACAAGCGAATTGCAAGAGAGAGGGGTGGGCCCATGGCTGGTGGCAATCGAGCAGGTGATAACCACAGGTAGATTACGCATGAAAGGCAGATCGACTTGGGTAAATGCGGAAAGATACATGCCACTGGGTCAGGCCCGAGCGGCTTGGGGATGATGCAGCCCGAGGGGCTCCCCCAACAGGGTAAACTAAAGACATAAAAAGGGGTACATGACCGACGCGGCCTGGGAATGATGCAGCCCGAGGGGCGCTCCCAGCTGAATGAACTTGGAAAATGTCACCTGGTTCTGTTGACGAAGGAGAGTTGGGGGCAGCTAAAGGTACGCAGTGAAGGGATTGCTCCTCACGAGCCACCGGGGCCCTGAGCCTCGGGAGGCTCTGGGGGCTCAGGTGGTTCCTTGAGGACCGTCTCCATCTCTACCAGGACGGCGTGGTGCCTGGCCTCCTGGGTTGCCAGGACACGCCGCAGGTTGTGCTGATAGGCTGACGATATGCTTGGCAGGCCGAAAGGCATGCGAACGTAGCTGTGTGGTGGACCCTCGCAATGGCCCACGCACGAATGCCAGAAAAGCTCCTGAGAAGTGGCCCTGTTGAGCCTTGGGATGTCGACGCAGACACGCAACCCGACATCCTCACCTGGATGGGGAGCTGCGCCTCGTGAGCGGCGGTCGCCGCGCATGGCCCTTGCATCTTGCAGTTCCTGAGTGGTCTTGGTGATAAACTCCTGAGCGGTGGGCACTCCTTGCCCTGTGTTCTCCTGAGGGAAATGTGCCGCGAAGCACGCCTCCAAGTGGTTCCCAAGCGCCTCCCTCGTGATGTTGGCAAGGTCCGAGGCCCCCCAGAAGAGAGCCCCCGAGCCCTGCCCGAGGAGGGCGCTGGGGGCGCCTTCCTATGTGACAGAGGGAGCGCCCCTGGAGCGGGCGCTGATCCTGACGAGGTTCCAGTTACGATGCCACCCTCCTGAGATCCTGCATGGCGCAGCTGCTTCTTCTTGGGGAGGGCCTCAGGAGGGCCCTCGCCCTTGCTGTCGGGGTCGTCAATTGCTGCAGCTTGGAAAGCACGCTCGAGGGAGCACACCGCGTCTCTTTATTCGCATGGGACCGTGATGATTCCGCCACTTCCCGGCATCTTGAGGACGTTGTAACCGTGGTGTGTCACTGCCATGAACTTGGCCAGGGCCGGATACCCAAGGATGGCGTTGTATGGCAGACAGATGTGCACGATGTCGAAGTCGATGAGCTCGGTGCGGTAGTTCTTGCGTTCTCCGAAGGTGACAGGGAGGCAGACCTGCCCTATTGGTGTGGTGGAGCCGTCGGTCACTCCTGAGAAAGGCTTGGTAGGCTGAAGCTGGTCATATGGTACTTGGAGGTTATCAAACGTGTCGACGGACAGGTCTTTGAGCCCTACGCCGCCGTCAATGAGGGTCTTGGTAACTTGCACGTTGCTGATGACTAGGGAACAAAGCATCGAGAGGGCGCCAGCGGTCGCTGCGCACTTGAGCTGATCTGCCGAGTTGAAGGTGATGGCGCACTGGGACCACCTGAGCAGGCGCGTGGCTTCAAGCTTGGGGAGGACTGCATTCACTTCATGAGCACACTGTTTGAAGATACGCTGCGAGGCTGGGGCCTGGGCTCCGCCCAAGATGCAGGCGATAGCGCGTGGCTCCTGGAAGCCCCCAGCCCCCTTGTCCTGATGGTGGTCGTCGTTCCTTCTAGGCGGTGGCGGCAGCGGGGGAAGACCGGCGTTGCCCTGAGGTCGATCCTCACGAGGCTGGTCCCTCCAGGCGCCCTCGCGAGGATGATCCTGCTAGCGGTCCTCACGAGGCCGGTCGCGCCACTCCTGGCACGGGCCACGGTCGTCCCAGCGTCCGCCTCCACGTCCTCCTCCTCGGCCGTAGCCCCGGTCCCTGCGCTCAGGGCGTCGACCGAAGCGTCCTTCTCGAATGGCTCTGAGCTCTTGACAGTCGCTGGTGTTGTGGGTGTTCAGGTTGTGAAAGGCGCAGAACGGTTGGCTGCTCTTGGACAACTCGGGCTGATCTGTGCCTCGCTTGGTGTCCGGCTCCGCTGCGACACGGCTGCTTCCTTGCGCTTCATGTCCTTTGCCTTGGCCTTCTTCTCCTCCGGGTCTGCAGCTGGCAGCTCGAGGAGGGAGAGGCGCCTTTCCTCAGCTCTTGCGCACTTGGTTGCCAGGTTGAACAGCTCCTGAGATGTGCACAGCTCCTCGTGGATAGCGAGCTCTTCCTTCATCTTGATGTCGCGGACGCCATCAGAGAACGCGGAGATGATGGCCTCATCCGTCACCTTGGGGATCTTGAGGCGAGTGTTGTTGAAGCGCTGGATGTACTTCTGGAGGGTCTCCCCTGGTTGTTACTTGATGCAGCGCAGGTCACCCGCGGCCGGCGAGCGGTCGCGAGTGCCCTGGAAGTTGGCGATGAAGCAGTCGCGCATCTCGTCCCAAGAGGAGATCGAACCCGGAGGCAGGTTCAGGAGCCACGAACGGGCGCCGTCTTTGAGTGCCATAGGGAACCAGTTCGCCATGACTTTCTCGTCGCCGTTGGCCGCCTCGATGCTTAGCTCGTAGAGCTGCAGGAACTCCGCGGGGTCGAGGGTGCCGGCGTAGCGAGGAGGCAGATCCGGCTTGAACTTGCCCGGACAGGCGACACTACGCAGCTCGGGGGTGA
The DNA here is from genome assembly GCF_018294505.1 of Triticum aestivum. Taxonomy (NCBI): domain Eukaryota; kingdom Viridiplantae; phylum Streptophyta; class Magnoliopsida; order Poales; family Poaceae; genus Triticum; species Triticum aestivum. Next base: position 264,229,041 of record NC_057802.1, read on the forward strand.
AGGCGCGGCAGCCGGCCGTGGTTGCCGGGGCCCGTCTTGGAGGCGGAGCTTGGTCCTGGCGTCCACGCGCCGCCACGGCAAGTGGCGTGGGGACCTACCGCGACAGACGATTTTGGCGCGGCGGGGCGAGGAGTGGTGGAGCGTTCTCTTGCGGCCGAGGAACTTCTTGGCAGCTTCCTTCTTCACGCGTGGGCGCCGGACGCGGTGGATCGCGTCGCGGAGCCGCGCGTCTTGGCGCCATCTTGGGCAGAGGTGGTGGAGGCACTCTGTGAGCTGCATCGCCTGAAGCTTGTGGTGGCCCCGGCGGAGAGAGGGACGGCACAGGGGAGCCCCCTGTGGCGCGGACAAGCTCGGTGATGTGGTCGAGCCAGTCCTCGTAGAGGTCGTCGACCGAGCGGTAGCGTAGGAGCTCGTGCGCCATGAGAAGTGCGGCCCGTGCGTCCATGGGGGCGCGATGAGCGTGGGACGACGAACCAGCGGGAGTCGACGATGGAGTGGCGGTGCGGCCGTCCTGCCGCACCGAGGGATGCAGTGAAGACGCTTGCTGCTCGTTCCCCGCCGGGCCGGTGGCGGCGTTGGCGCCAGGAGACGCAGAACGACGAGGTGGCCCACCGACGGGAGCCGTCCGAGCGACGCGGGTGGCCAGGGCAGCCCGACACTCGGCACGAGCACGGCGAGCGTCTGCCATGGAGACGATGGAGCAACCAGACGCGAACGACGGAAGGGAAGCTTCGGCGCACCCCTACCTGCCGCGCCAAATGTCGGATCATGGGGTCCGGCAAAACCCTCAAGGTTCGAACACTGGGGTGCGCGCGGAGATTTCCTCCCTACCGATCTACGCCCTGGCTTGCTAAGATCTCGCGGACGAACTCGACGAACTCGCAACACAAAGACAAAAGGTTTATACTGGTTCGGGCCACCGTTGTGGTGTAATACCCTACTCCAGTGTGGTGGTGGTGGATTGCCTCTTGGGCTGATGAACAACAGTACAAGGGGAAGAACGGCCTCTTGAGGTTGAGGTGTTCTTGTTCTCGATGTGTGGCTAAGGATTGGCTAAGGATCAAATGCCTCTACTGTGGTGGCTAGTTCTACTTATATAGGCCCTGGTCCTCTCCCCAAATATTGAGCGGGAAGGGAGCCAACAACGGTGGCCAATTTGAAAGGGGACAGCTAGTACAGCTTATCCTGACAAAAGCGGTCTTCGCCTGCAAAAGGCTCTGGCGATGACGCCCTCTTGGGCTCCATGGTGACTTCCGTCCTGCCGTCCTGCTGGTCTTGGTCTCGTTGCACCGATATGGAAACCTTTGCTTGATGCCCCGGTACTCCGTGCCTGCGCTTTCCCCCTTAGCACCAAAGAGGAAACAAGGACGCTGCATGCACTGGCGCCCGCCTGATCTTGATCGTCATGGATCACGTCACGAAAGCCTCACGAGGTTTGCCCTGCCTTGATATCTCCGCTCCTCGCGAGGCAGCCTGGTGAGGCCGCTCATGAGGAGGTCTTGCGTCGTCCACCTCGTGAGGCTTGGCCCCTTGCGAGGGTCTTGAATGCCTCGCTGATGAAGACGGGCCATACAGGCCTGCAGCACAGCCACGCCGTGGGCCGCAGGCAGGCAAGTCTGGGGACCCCCGTTCCCAGAACGCCGACACTTTCAACATTATTGTATCTTGCTAACAATCGCATATATTTTGTGCCACCATCCTCACCAAGCTCATCCAGAGGCTTTATTTGTGTAGGTGTGAGAATTGGAAGATCCGGTACCAATTGTGCTATTCCCATAATACATTATTGAGTGATCATTGACCCATCTTCAACATCGGATAAGGTACATTTGGTCTAGTTCTTCCTTTCTTCCACTCACATATTTGCTTGAGATGATGGATAGGCCAAGTACTTCTACCAAACCCACTCTTCATCGAGCACGAAGAGGACCCGAACAACTATGTCACCAAGCATCATCTATTCAGCGCACAAAGAGCTTTGCATCAAGAGAATGAGGCATTGACTGACCGCATCGACCTATGCCAGTGCGGGTCGGCTATCTATGGGGCGGCCTGCCCCCTTTGTGCTTTGGTGAGGGGAGCACACCAAACGCAGAGAGCAGGAACAACAGAGGACGCAACAATATTTACCCAGGTTCGGGCCGCTCAGAAGCATAAAACCCTACTCCTTCTTTTGTGTATTGGATGTGGGTGGTGGCACATACACAAGGAGCGCTCTTCCCCGGCAAGGTGCAAGGAGAGAGCAGCTACACGTGCATGTGTGTGTGCGGTTTGAATGGGCTCAAACCCTCGTAAAGATTGCCCTAGCCCTCCTTTTATAGATCAAGGGGTTACCACAGTGGCAAAAGGGTCATTACATGGCGATTAGATGGCAACAGTGCTATCACACCTAACTCTGCTAGTTAAGATAAAAACCATTAAATGTATCGCTAGGTGTCGTGAGGAGGAGGGGTCCCAGCAAGGCTGCTGCATCGCTTGCTCAACCGCCACCCTATTATCTTGACACGCCACTAGGACGGGTGTCGATAAAGGTAATCTTCTCTCTAGCGAGCCGCCATGTGCTCTGTAAGCCCCACCAAACCATCTGCGGGCTTGACACCTCATTGATGGGTAGCTACCTGCTAGGTGAGGTGGAGCGCTGGTGTTTGCCGAAGTCTTGCCGGGTCTAGCGCTTGCCGGGCCTCCGCCTTGTTGGCTTAGCTTTGCCGGCAGGGGTTACTTCTAGTGCTTCGTCTTGTAGCTTTGTCTTGGTCTTCTTGATGCGCTTCTTAATCTCTCCAAGAGTTGTTTCTTTGATATGAGAATCTTAAGTGGAAATTTTGGTCCGTGGGGGAGCTGCTACTTGTGTGTGTATAAATTAGAGTATTATACATCTGTGTTTAATACACCTGTCGGCGTCCTGGGAATGGGGGTACCCAGACTTGCCCGCCTACAACCCATGGCGTGGCTCCATCAACGGCCCGGTACGTCCCAGCTTCAACATCAACCACTCAAGACCCTCACGAGGGGCCAAGCCTCGTGAGGTGGACGATACTAAGACCTCCTCGAGGGGCGGCCTCCACGGGCTGGCTCCCGAGGAGCGGAGATCTCTATGCAAGGCTCACCTCGCGAGGTTCGGATGATGTGAGCCATGACGACCAAGGCCAGGTAGGCGCTAGCGGGCGCAGTATACCAGTTTCCTCTTTGGTGCTAAGGAGGCAAGCGCAGGCACGGAGTCCTGAGGAATCAAGCAAATGTTTCCATTCCGGTACAACAAGACCAAGACCGCCAGGACGGCACGACAGAGGTCATCGCCGAGCCCACCATAGCGTCATGATCAGAGGCTTTTGCAGGCGAAGACTACTTTTGCCAGGATAGCATGTACTAGCTGTCCCCCTCTGAATTTGGCCATTGTGGGATCCCTTCCCGCATATACTTGGGAAGAGGACCAAGGCCACTATAAATAGAGCAGCACCACCATCGTAGAGGGCAGGGATTATCTAGTTCATCCTCACACCCACCAGCTCATCGAACTCAAGAACACCCCTCCTCCAGAGGTTGCTCGGCCACTGTATTAGTTCATCCTCAGCCCCATGAGGCCAATCCACCACAAAGCAGGAGTAGGGTTTTACACCGCAAGCTAGCCCGAACCTGGGTAAACGGCTGTGTCTCTTGTCCATTCGGTTCATCGAGCTAGGCCGTGAGATTAGTGAGCAGGCAGACTGGGGAGGACGAGTTCTTCGCATGCACCCTAGTGTTCGAACCTCTCAAGGGTCTGCGGGACCCGTGATCCGACATTTGGCGTGCCAGGTAGGGGTGCGTCGGAGCCTCTCTTCCGCCAGTCGACTCGCCACCGCTCCATCGTTTCCATGGCTGATGCCTGTCGAGCCCGTGCCGAGCGTCGGGCCACCCTCGCCGCTCGCGTCGCCCAAATGGCGCTTGTTGGTGGGCCTCCCCGTCGTTCTTCCATCGCTTGCCGCCAACGCCACCACTGGCCCGGCAGGGCATGAGTAGCAAGCTTCATCGCTACACCCCTCCGTTCGGCATGATGGGTGCACTGCCACCCCGTCGCTGAGTCCGGCTGGTTCGTCGTCCCACGCTCATCATGGGCAGGCAAACGCGCATGCTGCGCTGCTCATGGCGGGCGAGCTCCTGCTCTACCGCCTCGTTGACGACCTCTCGAAGACTGGCTGGACCGCATCGCCGAGCTCATCAGCACCGCCGGGGGCTCTCCTGCACCATCTCTCTCGCTGCCTCACCCGCTGCCAGCCGCGGGTGACGTAGCCCACGGAGCACCTCCTCCACCTCCTCTTTTGGACGTCGCCCTCGGACCATGGCGCGAGGCCCCGCGGCGCGACCCGCTACGCAGGGCACCGGTGCATGAGGAAGAAAGCTGCCAGGTGGTCGAGCACCCACAAGAAGATGCTCGTGCACTCCCGGCACCGCCATGTCAAGACCACGCGCTGCCCGCAGCGCTAGCACACGAGCGCCAGGACCAGGCTCCATGTCTACGACCGGCTCCTGTGACCACGGAGGGTTGCCGCACCTTCACCCCCGAGCTATGCAGTGCTGTCTGGCCGGGGAAGTTCAAGCAGTTTGCCCGCGAGGTGAACGTGGCCCTCCCTAGGCTCAAGGCCATGCGACCGCTCAGGTGGTCCAAGTGCACCATCACCTTCAGCTCAACCGACTAGCTCAAGTGCGCGGCAACTGCCGATGCCCTCCTGATGCTCTGTTCGCCCTTCATCAGCAACGTCCTCATCACCAAGACTCTCATCAATGGTGGTGCGGGGCTCAACGTTCTTTCCATCAAGATGTTCGACCGCCTCGAAGTGCCCTATGACCAGCTGCAGCCCACCAAGCCTTTCTCAGGAGTGACCGATGGCTCCATCACCCCGATAGGGCAGATCCGCCTCCCTGTCACCTTCGACAAGCGCGACAACTACCGCACTGAGCTCATCGACTTCGACGTCACCCACATCCGTCTTCCGTACAACGCCATCCTTGGGTATCCGGCCCTGGCCAAGTTCATGGCGGTGACTCATCATGGCTACAATGTCCTCAAGATTCCAGGGAACCGCGACATCATCATGATCGCCTGCTAGGAGAAGGATGCAGTGTTCTCTCTCGAGCGCGCCTACGAGGCTGCAGCAGTCGAGAACCCGGATGACGAAGGCGCCATCTACCCTCCTGAGCTTGTCCCCAAGAAGAAGAAGCAGCTTCTCCACCAAGAGCCTCAGGAGAGTGGCGTGTCCAGCGGCACCACCTCAGGACCTGCGCCCACGGGCGGGGCGCCTCCCTCGGCGCCCCTCTCAGGCTGGGCTCTGGGGCTCTCGTCTGGAGGTCCTCTGACCTAGCCAACACCACGAGGGAGCCGCTCGGGCACCACGTGGAGGCGTGCTTCAGTGCGCGCTTCCGCTAGGAGGGCACTAGGCACGAGGTGCCAGGTGCTCAGGAGTTCATCCCCAAGGTAACCGAGGAGCTTCAAGAGGCGAGAGCAATGCACGGAGACTGCCGCCCACCGCCCGGCGCGACTCCTTGTCCTGGCGAGGACAGCAAGCTGCGCGCCTGTGTTAACATCCCTGGGCTCAACAAGGCCGCATCTTAGGAGCGCTTCTGGCCATCGCGTGTTGGTCGGTGTGAGGGCCCCCCTCACAGCTACGTTCGCATGCGTTTTGGCTTGCCGAACGCGGCTGTTAACTTCCAGCGCCACATGCGGAGCATCTTGGTGGCTCAGGAGGCCAGGCACCAGGCGGTCCTGTCGGAGATGGCGACGGTTCTTCACGAGCCTCCTGGGCCTCCAGAACCTCCTGAGGTCCAGGACCTCGGTGGCTCATGAGGAGCGACTTCTTCAACACGCGTCTTTAGCTACTTCAACATCTCTTCAGCAATGGTGCCAGGTGACATTTTTTGGTTTATTCAGTTGGGGGCGCCCCTCGGGCTGCATTATCCCCAGACCGCATGGGCCTGCCCCCGCGGCATGTATCCTTCTGTGCCTTTGATTTATTCAGTTGGGGGCGCCTCTCGGGCTACATCATCCCCAAGCCACATGGGTCCGTCCCTATGGTATGTATCGTTTTACGCCTCTATCAGAACTAGCTCTGCTCTATCCATGAGATGATCTATGTTATCACCCACTTGCCTATTGTTTATTGCCCTTCGCGGCCTCCCGCGTTGCTGACCGGCCTCTTGCTCATCCCGCAATGGGGGCTACACATTCTGGCACGGCGCTTGTGCTCGGGTTCGTCCCTGCAACGCTGACAAATCTGAGAGATCGAGCTCTGACTCGCGGCCCGCCCCGCGCACGTCACCTCACCAGATCCTCAGTGCCTTCATCTTCTTGCGGAAAGATCAGCGGCAGGACCGCAAGCGCGCTTACGAGTTATGCTCTCTTCTTAGACTAACCCGCAGGAATCCCTGGAGTTTGGCTACAGACGGCCCCGCCGGCCGTCCCCTTTTCACGCAATTCGCTTGCACGTTAAAGGGGGGCTCCTGAGCATCGCGTCTCAGGAGCTCTTACTGACTCTCCAGCCCTCACCCCCTGGCCTTGACCATGTCATCATGACCTGGCATACCAGCGGTGGCTGAGCCTCGCTCGAGGGTCGCGACCCGAGGACGTAGAGCATTTAGATGAGCAAGGAAAGGGGAGGCCGGCGTGAGCCCCACCTGGTAGCATCACCGCTAAAGCACAATCAAGCGCTGCACAAAGCAATCACCTCAAGCTCATTAAGATAAGTCACCTATACGTATCAGCGTAAAACCATTGCCCGGAATTCTCGACTCTTGCAATCTTGCTCCGGTAATGCTGCTTTCCTTTTCGGCCTTCAGGAAGCTGCTTGCGTGCCAAAGGGGACCTCTTGAGCATCGCGCCTCAGGAGCTCTTACCGGACCTCGGGCCGCTCACCTCCTGGCCTTGACCACGGCATCACGACCTGGCATACCAACGGCGGTTGAAGCTTGCCTGGGGACTGGAACCTGCCGGCGTAGAGCGATGCCGAAGTGAGACACACAACTGCAAGCTTATACTAGGGGTGGTAAACATTTGAGCAAGAGCATTACAAGTTCTTTACATACCCCCATCGGGTTTGTCTCGATTCCTCGCAGGGAACAAAAGAAAAAGGCTTCAAGGAGCCCTGGCTGCTAGGCATCACCGACGACACCGAGCGGACGCCACTGACGTGCTCCGAGCACGGCGAGAGCTCGGTGGCATGTAGCTATCATCACTCGACTCTAGAGAATCACTAGGCTAGGGGGAGTCGCTGGACTCCCAGGAGTCGTCGCTGCTGCTGGAGGAGCTATCGGCAGGACCAGAGGCGGGCTCGATGCCCGCAGCCGCGCCACGCAGTCCGCTTCCCCCTGGGCAGCTCTCCAGGCGGTGGCCCTCCTCGTCGAAGACCTTGAAGAACAATGTGGAGGCGGCATCGTACTCAAAGTGGATGGCTAAGGGACCCCTCCGCGCGGCAGGCGCGGGCGAGCTCGCCCCATCCTCGGGTCATGAAGATTTTGCCCGGGGGGACGACCTCGACCTCCGCCCCCGTGGCCAGGCTGTAGCACCCGGCGTGCTGCCGCCATAGCTCAAGTGGCCCTCTCAGCAGCATCTCCTCAGCTATGAACCGCGGGAGCTAGATCCACGAGCGCGCTGGCATCGCCGCGCAGACCACGAACTCGTGTGAGGAGCCTTTGGCGTCGGTTCGCGAGCCGGCAGCCCGTGCAACCTCAGCCTGGCCACCACGGCCGTGGCTCGGGCGGCGCTGGGCACTGCCGCCTTCTTCGGAGCCTTGCGCTTGGGCGTACAAAGGGAGTGGGAAGATGGGCAGAGGCCGCTCGTACCAAGGCCGCGTCACCTCTGGCCTCTCTCCGGCATCGCCACTACTAGGGAAAACCTTATACACAGAAACTTATGAGTAGCGCGGGACAAAAAGAAGCGCTACTACAATTTACCACTAGTGCATGTTATCCAAACGCGCTGCAGCTAAGATCATAGCAGTAGCGCATCTAACTGTAGAGGCGCTACTACTACAATTCCCCTTACTATTCTCACCAGGCTACCTATAGTAGTAGTGTGCCTAAGGAAAGCGCGCTGCTGCTAAGATTGTTGTAGCAGCGTGTTTCGCGCAGGAAGCGCTACTGCTAAGGAAAGGAAAATAAAATGAAAAACATATAGAAAAGTAAATGAAAATGAAAGAAATAGAAAAAGGGGAAGGAAAAAAAGAAAATGTGAATGAAAATAAATGAAAAATAAAAATAAAGGAGAAATGCGTAGCAACAGCGGGCTTTATGGACAGGCGCTATAGCTAATGTAGCAGTAGCGCTTTCCGTGGAACGCGCTGCTGCTACTTTCCACTTAACCAACCGTTCTTCTTCCCCAACGCCCACTTCCCCCAAATCCAACACGCGTGCGTCTGCTGTCGCCGCCGTCATCGCCCGACCCCGACCTCGACGCCGCCCCCGACCCCGACCTCGATACCCCCCTACATCGCCGCCCTCCGCCGTGCGCCCGCCGCCCCGACCCCGACCCTGTCCCCAACCTCGACGCCGCGTGCCCCTCTCCCTAACTCCGCCGGCGCCCGAGGTGAGCACGCCCTCCTCCTCCTCCTCCCCTACCTCTGCCTAGCTAGGGTTCTTAGGGTTAAATTTCAGAGTTCATCTAGTTAGTTAAGGTTCATCAAATTAGATGCTAATTATGGCAGTAGTTGTTAAATAGAATTAGTTTTAGAGTTCATCAAATTAGTTATGGTTAAATTTTAGAGTTCATCAAATTAGTTATGGTTAAATTTTAGAGTTCATAAAATTAGTTAGGGTTCATTAAATTTTAGAGTTCATCAAATTAGTTAGGGTTAAATTTTAGACTTCATCTAACTAGTTTTTTTACTGTTTTTTAGTAAGTGTTTAATAGAATTAGTAAGAAAATTAATATAACTAGTTGAACTAGTTTATTTTTAGTAAAAACTAGTTTATTTTTATTTATAGTAAGTGCTTAATTTAACTAGTTGAGTTAATGCAACTATTTTAGTTTTAGTACTAAAATTAATAGAATTAGTTTACTTTTTTAGTTAAAGCAATTATTCCCGCACCGACGTCGACGATGCCTATCCCGCATCCTTGTCGTCAGCGGAGGACACCTGCGTCACCAGATGGGCCATGTCCGGGACTGGGCTCCGCCGGGGTGGAACTGGGAGGCGCTACCTACCGGGGGGCACAGGTTGGTGAGGAGTCAGCCCGTCGTTGACCCGAACCTTCTTTGGTGGCGGTCGCGTGGGCCAGTGACAGTCCAGAGGCTCGAGGACCCCGCGGAGGTGGTGCGTCACCGTTTCAGTGAGGAGGACGCGCACGTCCGTCGCTACTTGTTTGCGTTGGAGCACAGGTTCTCCAATACCTGGCAGGTTCTCCAGGGATCTCACTGGAGCTATGATCCTGTGATGGTTCCTTCTCTGTGGGTGTCCACCGCCCGCGCCGATACCCATCGTTCGCTAGGGTTTTAGTTGTATTAGTGATGTTATATGTATTATACTATTCATGATGTATTAGTGATAATATTCGACGATGTACGGACACATGAGATGATTTACTTTTGCTTATTGAATGCATGATAATTTGAATACTTATTTATTTTACGATTTGGTTTTGTTTATTGAATGCTCATGTCAATATGAGTCCTATAAGATATTTTGAAATGTATATCTTGTGTTGCTCAAATAGGATATGTGCTTGCCCAAGTGGCCGGTCATGTTTGCAGGTTACACCTCCGAGTGGCCTATGCTTTGCTGGAGTGTTGATTCATTTCCGTTCCCGCAAATTTCAGGCGCTCGACATGTCCTATTTTAGCAAAGGTCATGCCAGATTTTTCCGTGAATTTTGGCATGACTTGTGCCAGAATATGTAGGAAATGTCGAGTGCCCCGGATTTGTGTGTTGAGTATCCTGGTAGTTGCCATCGATCGATTTTCAATTAATGTTTCAACTATGAACATAGGAAATGTCTGACGACGAAAAGGATTTCGGTATTTGCGAATACTGCAAAGACGAGCGCAGCCTGTGCGACAGAATCTTCCTAGATGATGATAGGCGTTTCAGCATCAAGTTGGACGAGAACTTCGCAGTGGATACAGTAAGTCACAACGACAAGTCTTTTTTCGTAATTAAGCATGACATCTGCTTCATTTGCTTCAACTTATAATTTAAATTTTTTACTATTCTACTAGCGTATCCCCTGCCATGCAAGAGTTTTTGTCTTGGATAAGATAGGTTTCAGTATATGAAAACTACTATGGAGGTAAAGAGAGTTAACTTGAAGACCGATCATGGTTATACTTTCCACACAAAATTATACAACGCAGACACCTACACTTATTTTGAATGCAAAACTTGGCAAGCACTATGCAAGGCTTATGATTTGAGCCTGATATGGTTTTCACCTTTGATATTCGTCCCGAAGAGGATATTGAAGGTAATATCGACATCTGGGTTGATGTGCAGACGCCTCCAGTTATACCATTATGTGAGTTTCTCAACCATATTTATGTCTTCGATATTGTTTATTCAAAAATAGTTGACAACTAATTTCTATTAACAGCTTATTTCCATTCAAGCAAACATGTCCGGCGCTTGGTAGACATGACCGTCCACTGTCCCGGGGCTGAACTAAACTGCGAGGAGATAGGTCATTATGTTTCATGGCTTGAGGATCTTCATACTGTCAAGACAAATTATTTTCCTGGACTTAAAAATCTTAGTACTCAAAACGTGCGACCAATAGTGTTCGTACTGAACTATGGTAACATCTATTTAGGAAAGATGGTAAGATTTTTACTATTTGTCCTCAGTGCATCTTTTGCATAGATTATTTTTTAAGCTAAACTTCATTGCTAAGTATGTTACTATACGATGTTCTTCAACAGGGACTCCCGATGAATGTTGTGCCTCATTGGATCGAGACTACAGGTCCCATGAGAATTGTTAGCTTACGGCCAAGATATCCTACAATGCACTTTAGTGCATTCAGGATTTCTAATAGCGAGGAATGCTTAATAGTGGAAGACTGGAGCAATTGTGAACGATCGCAGAGAAGTACTAGGGGCAGTAATCAGAAGCGCAGCCCACGATTAGGAGACATGTTCATCTGCATGCTCCAACTTGATGAAGCAGGAGTGCTACACATGTTTTATGTTATTTTACCTGAGAGAGAGCAGCAGGAGTGATTAGCTAGCTAGAAATGAGTTATGATGATTAAATAGCTATGTTGGTGGTAATGACTATGATGATTATTATTAGCTAGTGTTGGTGGTGATTAGATAGCTACCGTAGCTAGTGTTGGTGGAGATTAGCTAGCTAGAATGAGTTTGAAGATGATGATGTGTGCTACACTATGACTATGATGATTAAATAGCTACTCTTGGTGGTAATGACTATGATGATGATTAAATAGCTTGTGTTGGTGGATTAGATTCAAGTGGAGGCAACATGTGGTGCACATCGAAAGTACTACTAGTCCAAACTAGATCAAGTTTGGATTAGTAGTATACTTTTGACATGCACCACATGTTCCCTCCACTTGAACCTAATCCACCTTCATTTGACACACTGTTATGGACATATTGATATAACAACCTCATAATTGGTATTGTACCAAAATTTGTATAACGGCGTATAAATACACTACAAATTAAAAAAATGAGAAAAAGAATACTAGTAGCGATGGAGAGTAAACACGCTACTACTAGCTATATTAGCAGTAGCGCTGGAGTGAACAAATGCTGCTGCTATATGTCTCAGCAGCAGCGCGTGTAGCACACCCTACTGCTAAGGAATATTTGTAGCGCCTTATCAGTAGCGCGTCCTCCCGCGCTACTGATAGGCAAAATACCCGCGCTACTGCGCGGGGCGGCTGAGCCTCTTCTTCGGAGGGAGCGGCCCCTGCTCCTCACGGGGGGTTTTCCCGTTCTCCGCTGCGGAGAACCTCCTGATCGGCGCCATGGGTGCTAAGGAAAAGAGGAGGAAGAAGGAGCGGGCGGCGAGGAGATGGAAATGAGCAAGGGGGGCTCCACCCCTCTCCTCATTTATAGCCAGAAGGAGGCCAACCGCCGGCCTCCACGATTGCACGCAATGATAGTTTTTCTCTGCATGTAGCAGGGTCTCGTTAAGTCGAACGGTTGCCGAGGCAGCATGGGCAAGCGGAGACGCCCACGTCCCATCAATCACCACGCGTCGACCGAGGCCACAGGCAGTTAGGGCTCGCGGCGCTCCGCACTTGCCCTTTAGCTTCGCCTCAAAGCTAAGTTCGAGCGCGCCTTGGGCCCGGGGGCTACTGTCAGCGTCCTGGGAACGAGGGTACCTAGACCTGCCTGCCTGCGGCCCATGGCGTGGCTCCATCAACGGCCTGGTATGACCCAGCTTTGACATCAAACACTCAAGACCCTCGCGAGGGGCCAAGCCTCGCGAGGCGGACGACACCAAGACCTCCTCGAGGGGCGGCCTCCACAGGCTGGCTCCCGAGGAGCAGAGATCTCTATGCAAGGCTCACCTAGCGAGGTTTGGATGACGTGAGCCATGACGACCAAGGCCAGGCGGGTGCCAGCGGGTGTAGTGTACCAGTTTCCTGTTTTGTGCTAAGGAGGCAAGCGCATGCGCGGAGTCTCGAGGAATCAAGCAATGGTTTCCATTCCGGTGCAACAAGACCAAGACCGCCAGGACGGAGGTCATCGCCGAGCCCACCGCAGCGTCATGATCAGAGGCTTTTGTAGGCGAAGACTACTTTTGTTAGGATAGCATGCACTATCTGTCCCCCTTGGAATTTGGCCGTTGTGGGATCCCTTCCCGCCTATACTTGGGAAGAGGACCAAGGCCACTATAAATAGAGCAGCACCACCACCACAGAGGGGAGGGATCATTCAGTTCATCCTCACACCCACCAGCTCATCGAGCTCAAGAACACCCCTCCTCCGGAGGTTGTTCGGCCATTGTACTAGTTCATCCTCAGCCCCACGAGGCCAATCCACCAGAAAGAAGGAGTAGGGTTTTACACCGCAAGGTGGCCCGAACCTGGGTAAACTGTTGTGTCTCTTGTCCATTCAGTTCATCGAGCTAGGCCGTGAGATTAGTGAGCAGGCAGACTGGGGAGGACGAGTTCTTCGCACGCACCCCAGAGTTTGAACCTCTCAAGGGTCTGCGGAACCCGTAATCCGACAGCACCGACAGGAGGCCCCGGGCCTAGGCCACACGTGCTGTCGGGCAATGTTGGGCGAGGCCAAACAATGCACAGACAAGCAGCGTTGACCTTTCCAGAGTAATGTTTGTGGCTTGACATCTTCTTTGCTTCTTCGTTAATCTGAATTTGGACCAGCCCCCAACTTTCCTCTAGTTTCCCCGTCTTCCATGCAGCGTCCAACGCCCGCGTCCAAAACCAGGAGCGCGTATGTACATGTGTCACCACCAGGTTTTATCCTAGGCAGGCCCACGACCACACGTGGCTCGAGGTAACTGCCATCTCTGTCATTACTCCCCCTTTTTACGGCGGCCTCTCATGAGGCGGATTGGGTGTATGATGCGGGATTGGCGCAGAGGGGTGGTCATGGAGGAAATGCTTTAAACAGGGGAGCCAGAACGCCGGATTGGCGAGACTGGCAGCTGATGGAGTAATTTGCTCGCCAGGAATGCAGGGTGTGGGATTGATGGAGCGGGGCGGTTGCCTTAGGATAGTCGAGAGCCAGCCCCCCCCCCCCACGCGCCTCTCCCTATAAAGAGGGGACTTGCGGGAGATGATGCTCATAAATCTCTCCCTTCTCCATTCCTTCTATAACTGCTAATACCATGGCGAGAGGAAGAGGCTGGTTTGTGCTTCTGTCAGCGCAGTGAGAGCTTCTCCTCGGCAGCACACCCTTGCCTCAGCCGCGGCTGTGGAATCTGGTTCCAGTGCGCAGGGTAGGGCCATAGGGCGAGGTTGTGGTCGACGCGGCGCCCGTGGCCGGAGAGGCCGGAGCGCGGCGCTCGCCGCTCCACCTCCAGCAACTCCATCGCAAGAAGAAGGCCACACGGGGAACACGACGCTCGAGTTTGTTATAGAGTTGTGTGATCCACTGCGAAGCCGGTTTCTGCTCCCTTGTTCCTTCCCCAGGATAATGGAGACTGATCAGCTGCTCGGTCTGTGGATGCACGTGAACTACTGCCTCGATGGCATTGTGTGGGCGAATGTCGAGTTCCTTGCGAACATCATCATGTACCTTACGCGCGGGTGGAAATCCTTCGCCCGCGCTCGCTACTTGGCAGAGGGGCACCTCTTCCACTTCAAGTTGGTGGAGGCCGATACGCTCTCCGTGAAGTTCTTCAGGACTTCAGGCGCTTGCATGGAGTGCTGCCCAGAGAGCTCGAGCAACAACGAAAGTTCCTCCTTGAGTGACAGCAGCGAGGAGGAAGCAGATGGTGAAAGACGATGGTGGTGAGTCCCTGAGCATCAAGTCCGAAGACGACGACTCAGACTCCAGCTGAACACCAACAGCACCACCATCTCCAGCTTAGCAGCGGCTGCACCATCATCTGCAGCTAGACACCGGCAGAATGGTCTGCCGGGAGCGCTTCGCCTAGGCACCCCTTTTGCCCTCCTTGCACTTGATGTAAACCCTAGTAGGACAGGGCCAAGAAAGACATTTATCAAGCACTTTTTGTTTTTAATAAATGCACGACATTTGATGTGCTCAAATGAATGTGTACTCTCCTCCTTGCTTGTCTCCGCCTTTGTACGATTTTTAATTTCGTACCATACGCTGTTTGGAAGCTTGACGGGGCACACACTTGACGCGCGTCCTTTGAAGAGCCGGTCTTTAGTAGCTTGTCAGAAGTGCGACCACCGGCCAAGTAACTTGCCGGTCTCAATCGCAGCTGCGTAGACTTTGCCGAACGGACTCGAGGCAGAGCTAGAGCGCTAAATGAAACACAACAAGATTCCTTCACATGCAGGTTTTCTATATGATCACATAAATGCGCAAGGGGAATCTCCAAGATGTAAACAATGAGAGCTTAGTTGAAGTTTTTTCAACCTATCTTTCTTTGTTGTACTTCTTATCGTATGAACTGAAATGAATGCCAAACGCGCCAAACACCATCCGAAATGGTGGTACTCCATCATTGGCGCCTTTGTGGTTCGGCACGGGGAGCACACCAAACACAGAGAGCAGGAACAACAGAGGAGCAACAATATTTTCCCAGGTTTGGGCCGCTGAGGAGCATAAAATCCTACTCCCGCTTTTGTGTATTGGATGTGGGTGGTGGCATAAACACAAGGAGCACTCTTCCCCGGCAAGACGCAAGGAGAGAGCAGCTACGCATGCATGTGTGTGTGGGGTTTGAATGGGTTCGAACCCTCGTAAAGGTTGCCGTGGCCCTCCTTTTATATCTCAAGGGGTTATCACAGTGGCAAAAGGGTCATCACATGGTGATTAGATAGCAACAGTGCTATCATACCTAACTTTGCTAGTTAAGACAAAAACATTAAATGTATCGCTAGGTGTCGTGAGGACGAGGGGTCCCGGCAAGGCTGCTGCACTGATTGCTCAACCGCCTCCCTATTATCTTGACATGCCATTAGGACGGGTGTCGATAAAGGTAATCTTCTCTCTAGCGAGCCTCCATGTTCCCGATAAGCCCCAACAACCATCTGCGGGCTCGACACCTCATTGATGGGTGACTGCCTACTCGGTGAGGTGGAGCGCTGGTGTTTGGCGAAGTCTTGCCGGGTCTAGCGCTTACCGGGCCTTCGCCTTGCCGGCTCAGGTTTGCCGGCAGGGGTTACTTCTAGTGCTTCATATTCTAGCTTTGTCTAGGTCTTCTTGATGCGCTTCTTGATCTCTCCAAGAGTTGTTTCTTCGATCTGAGAATCTTAAGTGGAAATATTGGTCCGGTGGGGGAGTTGCTACTTGTCTGTGTATAAGTCACGGTATTATACATCCGTGTTTAACACACTGATAATTCTCAAGTGCAAGGAATCTTCGTAGCACTTTCCAAAGGTGGACGTGATAAGTATGGAGTGTCGAACCCACAAGGAGCTAAAGGTAAGATCAGTATTCTTTCAAGTCCTATCTGCCACTGATACGACTCTGCGTACACCGAATGTTTGCTTCCAACTAGAAACGAGAAATAAAACTACATTGTGTGTATGAAGAGGATAACTTTGTAGTATATCAGAGAACTAAAATATAGAAGTAGTAGGTGTTGTTATCATTAAGTTAGAATATATTACTATATATTATAAATAGCGAGTGTGGAATAATGATGGGTCGGTGTGCGGAATTATCCTAGGCAATTGTTAACAAGATCGGTAATCATTATTGCAATTTCATATGAGGGAGAGGCATAAGCTAACATACTTTCTCTTCAGCCGCAACTACTAAAGATCATTAAGGTAAACCCCAACCATAGTATTAAGGCATCAAGTCCCCTTTATCCCATATGCAACAACCCCTTACTTGGGTTTAAGCTTCTGTCACTCTAGCAACCCACTATAAGCGAGTCATGAACGTATTGCAACACCCTACAGCGGGAATCCCTCACGTGTGCGCGGCACGGAAGGCACCATAGGACAGCATCGAAATAAAACATACAACTCAAACCAATCTATATCATCAATCAAACCAAAAGACAAAAGAAATCTACTCAAAACATCATAGGATGGCAACACATCATTGGATCATAATATGTGGCATAAAGCACCATGTACAAGTAGGGGATTACAACGGGGTGCGGGAGAGTGGACCGCGTAAAAGAGATGAGGATGGTGATGATGAAGGTGATGTTGATGAAGACAATCACCGCGGCAATGGTTCCCCCGATGGCACTCCGGCGCCACCAAGAGAGAGGGGGAGCGGTTCTCCCCTTTGTGCTTCCTCCTCCATGGCCTCCCCCGCAGATGGGGAAAGGATCTCCCTCTGGTCCTTGGCCTCCATGACGATGGTCACCCCTCCGGCTTCCTCCTCCATGGCCTCCGGTGATGTTGGCCCCCTCCGGCAGGGTGCCAGAGAGGGCCTAGATTAGTTTTTCGTGGCTATAGAGGCTTACGATGGTGGAACTCCTGATCTAGGTTTTGTTCGGGTGTTTTTGGGATTTATAGAGTGTTTGCCATCGGGGGCAAGTCAAGGGGACCCACAAGGCGGCGACAAGGACGGGTGGCGCGCCCTAGGGGGTGGGGGCGCCCCCCACCCTTGTGGTTAGCCCCGGACTCTTCTCTGGTATATTTTTGCTCCAGTATTTTTTATATTTTCCAAAAATATTCTCCGTAAATTTCAACCCATTCTGAGAACTTTTATTTATGCACAAAAACAACACCATGGTTGTTCTACTGAAAACACTGTCAGTCTGGGTTAGTTCTAATCAAATCATACCAAAATCATATGGAATTGTTGTAAACATGGCATGAATACTTCATAAATTATAGATACGTCGGAGATGTATCAGCATCCCCAAGCTTAATTCCTGCTCGTCCTCGAGTAGGTAAATGATAAAACAAATAATTTATGAAGTGTGAATGCTATCAAGTGCACAAGTTTGATCAATGAAAGTTCCAAGCACTTTTTATAGTATTGTTCTTTTTCATAAACAGTAGCTCATCTCATAAAACTTCTCATGATCAAGTAACAAGCTATTCACAAATTAAGGTATAGACCATAAAGTATATTGAAAACTAACAAACTATGTTCTCAGACATCAAACAATTGAAATTCATCTAATTTTCAGGAAGGGTCTATGTAAGAGCTTTGATTTAGCAAATTCCACATACTCAAATATCATTTAATCTTTCATAATTGCTAGCACTCACGTGATATTTATGGGTTCAAAGTATTAATCGGACACAGAGAAAGATAGGGGCTTATAGTTTCGCCTCCCAACCTTTTACCTCAAGGGTAATGTCAACAATAATAATTTATGGTAACCTACATCCGAGTGGATATATATATATATATATATATATATATATATATATATATATATATATATATAGGGTCGCGCTATTCGTCACCCTGGGTGAGGAATAGTTATTCTTCACCCCTCTCTATTTTGACATCAATGCACCGTATTTTTACGTTTCGTAAATTTTGTCTTATTTCATACGTAAAAAGAGAACGTAAGAAAATATATACTTGCCATAAAAAATATTTTATGTTACGTAAAGTTACGAACGTAAAAACATACATGAAATGCGATATTTCTGGTCTTATAACCTATTTTTTTGTTTTTCTTATACCAAATTTTACGTAGTGAATCAATATAAATGTAACTATTTGTATTCTAAATGTAATTTATTTATGAAGCGATCGTAAGACTACCTCGGACGAAGAATAACTTATTCTGCAACCTGGGTGATGAATAGTATTACTATATATATATATATATATATATATATATCCGGATTTCTCCAACACATAGTGCTTGCCAAAGGAAAACGTGTAAAAAGGAAAGGTGATGATCACCATGACTCTTGTATAAGGGTAGAAGATAAAAGTAAAAGATAGGCCCTTCGCAGAGGGAAGCAGAGGTTGTCATGTGCTTTTATGGTTGGATGCACACAATATTAATGCAAAAGAATGTCACTTTTATTATGCAGTCCATCGCTTTTATTTCTTCCATATCACAAGTTCGTATAAAGCTTATTTTCTTCACACTAATATATTTTAGATATTTAGAGAGCAATTTTTATTTCTTGCACTGATGACAACTTACTTGAAGGATCTTACTCAATCCATAGGTAGGTATGGTGGACTCTGATGGCAAAATTGGTTTAAGGGATGTTTGGAAGCACAAGTAGTATCTCTACTTTGTGCAAAGAATTTGGCTAGCATGAGAGGGAAAGGCAAGCTCAACATGTTGGAGGATCCATGATAACATAACTTATATTTAGATATAAGAAAACATAACCCATTATGTTGTCTTGCTTGTCCAACATCAACTTTTTAGCATGTCATATTTTAATGAGTGCTCACAATTAAAAAAGATGTCCAAGATAGTATATTTATATGTGAAATCTCTCTTCCTTCAATATTCTTTCATTAATTGTTCAAGTGACAAATACTATGTTTGCTAACTTTCAATAAATTTACCACCTATACTTATTATATGTGAAGTCATTGCTCCACATGGTATAAGCATATAAATTCAGATTTATGATATTCAAGTCATTCAACCATTTACTCATAGAATGTAAGTGAAGCGCATAGTAAATAGCAAACTACTCCAGAAAGATATGAGTGAAGAACAATGAGTAGTCAAGTAATTAACCAACCATGGGAGGACTCTCTCTCATTCAAGATTTCAGATCCAAAGATTTTATTCAAATAACAAGTAAAATGAAAATACGCTCCAAGCTACATATCATGTGACGAATAAAAATGTAGTTCCGAGTATGGTATACCAATGGTATTGAAGACGAAAGAGGGGAGACCTTCTATGGCATCCCCAAGCTTAGGCCCTTGAGTCTTCCTTGAATATTACCTGGGGGTGCCTTGGGCATCCCCAAGCTTAGGGCCTTTTCACTCCTTATTCTCCTTGTATCGATATCTCACCCAAAACTTGAAAACTTCAATCACACAAATCTTAACGGAACTCCATGAGATGGGTTAGTATGATAAAGAGTAAATCATTCACTTTGGTACTGTCAAAGACAAGATTCATAATTGTTCTCACACAATGACTACTGCACCATATCATTTCTAGAATTTATATTGAGCGATCTAAGCCATAGAAACTAGAAAACAAGTGAACTATGCATTGAAAACGGAATCTGCCAAAAATAGAACAGTCTGTAATGATTTGAACAACAACCATACTTCTGCTACTCCAAAATTCTGAAAAATTAGGACAACCTAGGAAATTTGTTTATTAATCTTCTGCAAAAAGAATCAGTATTTTATCACGCTTCTGTTAAAAATGAGAATTATTTTCCTGAGCGCAAAAGTTTTTGTTTTTCAGCAAGATCAAATCAAGTATCACCGTAAGCCATCCCGAAGGTCTTACTTGGCACTTTATTGCAACAAATTCTATAAAACATGATTACTACAATAGCTTAATCATGTGAACACACAAAAACAGTAAGGATAAATATTGGGTTGCCTCCCAACAAGCGCTTTTCTTTAATGCCTTTTTAGCTAGGCATGATGATTTCAATGATGCTCACATAAAAGATAAGAATTGAAACATAATGGGAGCATCATGAAGAATATGACTAGCACATTTAAGTCTAACACACTTCCTATGCATAGGGATTTTGTGATCACACAACTTATGGGAACAAGAATCAACTAACATAGGAAGGCAAAACAACCATAACTTCAAGATTTTCAACACATAGAGAGGAAACTTGATATTATTACAACTCCTACAAGCATAATTCCTCCCTCATAATAATTTTCAGTAGCATCATGAATGAATTCAACAATATAGCTATCACACAAAGCATTCTTTTCATGATCCACAAGCATAGAAATTTTACTACTCTCCACATAAGCAAACTTATTCTCATGAATAGCAGTGGGAGCAAACTCAACAAAATAACTATCATGTGAGGCATAATTCAATTGAAAATTAAAATCAAGATGACAAGTTTCATGGTTATCATTATTCCTTATAGCATACATGTCATCACAAGGATCATCATAGATAGCAACTTTGTTCTCATGATCAATTGGAACCTCTTCCAAAATAGTGGAATCATCATTAGATAATCACATGACCTCTCCAAATCCACTTTCATAAATATTATAAGATTTAACACCCTCCAAAACAGTGGGATCATTACCTAAAGTTCACACTTTTCCAAACCCACTTTCAATAATAATTTTATTCATACTCAAAAAGATATAAGTGAAGTTCATAGAGCTTTCTACAAATAATATATATTTATCAGTATCCAAGCTCAAAATATATAAGTGAGGCACACGAAGCATTCTATAAAGCCATACTCAAAAGATTTAAGTGAATCACAAAGAGCATTATACAAAGCAATGAAGGGCTATCTCAAACTAGCATGGTTCATAAAGGAAAATAAAGTAAAAATAAACTCAAAAGACACAAATTATGTGAACAAAACAAAAACCGAGGTAGATAATTGTTGAAGAAGAAAGATGGGATGCCAACTGGGGCATCCCCATGCTTAGATGCCTGAGTATCCTTGAAATATTTACTTGGGGTGCCTTGGGCATCCCCAAGCTTGAACTCTTGCCTCTCCTTATTCTTCTCATATCGGTAACTCCTCGTTCTTCGAACACTTCGTCCACACAAAACTTGACAAAAAACTTTGTGAGACCCGTTAGTATAATAAAGCAAATCACTACATTTAGGTACTGCTGTAAACTCATTCAAATTTCCTATTAGCATTATATCTATTGTATTCCAACTTTACCATGGCTCATACCCCCAGATACTATGCATAGATTCATCAAAATAAGTGAACAACACATAGAAAACAAGATCTGTCAAGAACGGGATAGTCTGTAGCAATCTAGAACTTTCGTATACTTATGTAACTTCAAAAATTCTAAAAAATCAGGACAATCTAAACAATTTGCAGAGCAGTACTGTGTAAAACTTTCAAGATTTTACATGCTCCAGTAAAAAATGAAAATTCAAACACTACAGCAAAAGTTTTTTGTTTTTCTGCTGCACACACTATACAAGCAATTTAAACATTCTAAAGCCAAACCATGGCACATTATTTTATAATACAATGGATATATACAAGGGGATAATTATTTTTGAGAAAATTCCATGAAAAATTCTACATTGCTTCCATAAGCATGAACACAAGTGTTCAAGGTCGACCCCCACTTCTCCAATGCATAACCTTCCAATCACTTCTCTTTTTGAAAAAGTTTTTAGGCATAAGAGGCAAGTTATTTTTTCGTATTTTGCATTTTGTAATTTTTTTGTTTGTTTCACCCACAACTAAACAAAAACAAAAGGGAAAACAAAATCTACTTAGTGAAGAAAGCAAACAAGCATACACGAAAATATTAACCCCACGCTATTGCTCCCCGGCAACGGCGCCAGAAAAGAGATTGATAATCCTCAAGTGCAAGGAATCATCGTAGCACTTTCCAAAGGTGGAAGTGATAAGTATGGAGTGTCGAAACCACAAGGAGCTAAAGGTAAGATCACTATTCTCTCAAGTCCTATCTGCCATTGATACGACT
Source organism: Triticum aestivum (assembly GCF_018294505.1). Classification (NCBI taxonomy): domain Eukaryota; kingdom Viridiplantae; phylum Streptophyta; class Magnoliopsida; order Poales; family Poaceae; genus Triticum; species Triticum aestivum. The sequence continues at coordinate 264,251,182 of NC_057802.1, forward strand.
CTACGTACACCGAACGTTTGCTTCCAACTAGAAACGAGAAATAAAACTACGTTGTGGGTATGCAGAGGATAACTTTGTAGGATATCGGAGAACTAAAATATAAAAGTAGTAGGTGCTGTTATCATAAATTTAGAATATATTACTATATATTATAAATAGCGAGTGTGGAATAATGATGGGTCTGTGTGCGAAATTATCCTAGGCAATTGTTAACAAGATCGGTAATCATTATTGCAATTTCATATGAGGGAGAGGCATAAGCTAACATACTTTGTCTTCTTGGATCATATGTACATATGATTGGAACTCTAGCAAGCATCCGCAACTACTAAAGATCATTAAGGTAAAACCCTACCGTAGGATTAAATCATCAAGTCCCCTTTATCCCATACGCAACAACCCCCATACTCGGGTTTAAGCTTCTGTCACTCTAGCAACCCACTATAAGCGAATCATGAACGTATTGCAACACCCAATAGCGGGAATCCCTCACGTGTGCGTGGCATGGAGGGCACCATAGGACAACATCGAAATAAAACATACAACTCAAACCAATCTATATCATCAATCAACCCAAAGGACAAAAGAAATCTACTCAAAACATCATAGGATGACAACACATCATTGGATCATAATATGTGGCATAAAGCACCATGTTCAATTAGGGGATTACAATGGGGTGCGGGAGAGTGGACCGCGTAAAAGAGATGAGGATGGTGATGATGAAGGTGATGTTGATGAAGACGATCACCACGGCGATGGTTCCCCCGATGGCACTCCGGTGCCACCAAGAGAGAGGGGGAGCGGTTCTCCCCTTTGTGCTTCCTCCTCCATGGCCTCCCCCGCATATGGAGAAAGGTTCTCCCTCTGGTCCTTGGCCTCCATGATGATGGTGACCCCTGTGGCTTCCTCCTCCATGGCCTCCGGTGATGTTGGCCCCCTCCGGCAGGGTACCAGAGAGGGCCTAGATTGCTTTTTCGTGGCTATAGAGGCTTATAGAGATGAACTCCCGATATAGGTTTTGTTCTGGTGTTTTTGGGATTTATAGGAGTGTTTGACATCGGGGGCAATTCAAGGGGACCCATGAGGCAATGACAAGGACGGGTGGTGCGCCCTAGGGGGTGGGGGCGCCCCCACCCTTGTGGTTAGCCCTAGACTCTTCTCTAGTATCTTTTTGCTTCAGTATATTTTATATTTTCCAAAAATATTCTCCGTAAATTTTCAGCCCATTTCGAGAACTTTTATTTCTGCACAAAAACAACACCATTGTAGTTCTGCTGAAAACAACGTCTGTCCGCGTTAGTTCTAATCAAATCATACCAAAATCATATGGAATTGTTGTAAACATGGCATGAATACTTCATAAATTATAGATACATCGGATACGTATCATACATCGACAACATACTCATGATCGACTTGCGACAATATGAGCTATGTACAAGAGACTACTTCGACAACAAGATTTCCACACAATTGGAAGATATCGACACAAGGATGTCAACTCATACGGAGGAATTTTGTTCCTTGTTGGTCAACCATTCTTCTTCGACATCGTCATCTTGAAGACGGCGCCAGTCAAGCCGACATTCTGTAGACTCTTCTTCACATGCAAGTATTCCACGAGTTCGCCCACATCGTTGTCGGTGCAAAAAACCCTGGGTCTGTTTCCCAAACTGTGCAGAGGCACGGGAACAAGATTGAAGCGCCAGCCCAAGATGTACAAGGGATCAAGAGATTCGAAGGGCCAACATGCAGATCAGAGAGACCAAGACCAAGCCAGGGAAGCAAGATATCATCGAGAGAAGGGCCTCCTTTGTCGGGCAGGGCCTGCCTGGACTCACGGAGACTAAACCACCTCACCAACCACTCCACCACGACTCATGTCGTCGATCAGTGTGGTGTCAAGCCACAGAGTGACTAGGTGGCAGCCATTCACCACATGGCAGCCTCTCCCTACAGGAAAAACCCATAGATGAGACCCGTCCCGCGACGTGTCAAGCGAGCAGGCGCGGAGCTGGCAAGATAGCCCAGCAAGCCTTGTCGGGCAACCAACGATGTGACATTAAGCAGTGCATTTAATGCGCCCTGTCAGCCCGCAGAGTTAGGTATGATAGCACTGTTGCTATCTTATCAGTGCGTAATGACTATTTTTCCATTATGGTAACCCCTTGATCTATAAAAGGAGGCTCATGGCAACCGTAGAAAGGGTTAGAAGGTTGGATAACTCACACCCCCATACGCGCGTAGTCGCTGCCGCCCTGAGGCAACCCCTGCCGGGCAAGTGTACTACGCTCCACCACCACCTTTCCACCATCAATCCACCAAAGCAGGAGTAGGGTTTTACGCCTTGCGGCAGCCTAAACCTGGGTAAAACTGCCCGCTTGATCTCTATCGTGCTGCCCCACGCTCGTCTGTTCTTTGTGCAACGTGACGTCCCCCTGTCGAACTAGTAAGGGCCCTCCTGGTCCCATAGGTGGCCTTGGTTTCCCGCGACATCTTTGGCGCACCAGGTAGGGGGCTCGCTTGCGCAAACCTGAAGACGTGTGCAGCGCGTCATCTTCATCACCGTCTTCACCTTCGACGATGGCATCGACCATGGCGCTCAAGAAGAAACCCGGTCCTTCGACTCACCCATCCACCTCGAAGGCTCCACCGCCCGCGGCCTCTAACGTTGCGGGGGGTGTGGAGGCACACGAGGAAGCGGACGCTGCTGGGGATGTGGTCGGAACAGGCGGCACCGTCATCACTTCCCCCGCGGCCGACGCAGCAGCTGGAGACACCGGAGGAGAGCAGCATCAGCAACACCCCGACGACCACGCTCCCCAAGGTATGGGTGAAGGGGTTACTCCATCTGCGCCCATCTCTCCCACCGACGGGCAAAGCCACATCAATGGCACTCGGACCAGGGCGAATCGCCGCCCTCCAGCCGCTCCCACCACGGGTGCGGCTATAGCGCGTGCACCCCCTCCGGGATGGGTCGACCAAGCCACTACGCCCGACGGCGCCGCTGGCCCTCGAGCGCCTTCGCCGCACCACATCCAGGTGGTCGCCCCGCAGCAGTAGCGGGGGCGCAGTGCTGCCGCCGTTGGCACCGTCAGGAGCCGAGCGACGGTGTGATCGACTTCAGCATCACCCATGCCAAGTACAGCTTCGGAGGCCATGGCGCGGGATCAACTGCTATTGAGGTTTCCTCCAGCGGCCAAGAAGATGGGCGAATGGCGTGCCACCATCCAAAGCCTGCTTGGTTTTGCCGAAGCTGGGGGCTCACGGCGAGCTGGCCCACCACGACCTCCCCAGGCGACAGCAATATCTCATGTTGTTGACTGTATGGAAGGGGCCATCCCCACGGTGCAGTCCCCGCCACGGCAGCCAGTGTGAGCGCAACAGAATCAAGATCCCGAGACGTCTCGATGGCCTCTTCTGACACTCGAGCACGTCCAGGCAAACGACGAGCCCGGAGGATAGGTGGAGAGGAGGCACGTGCATCGTTGTCGAGCAACGCCGCAACGACCTTCGCCGGACCGACGGGTGCGACGGCCCCTACGTCGACGAACCCGCGCTCGGTATCGGCGGGTGCCTACCTTTCGAGGTTGGCTACCCTGCCTTTACTCGTGAGCTGCGGAAAGTCCGTTGGCCGTTCGTTCGCACGTTCAAGACGGAGATACCCGAGAAGTACGATGCGAGGCTGAACTCGACAGAGTTCCTGAGCATCTACACCATCGCTGTTCAGGCTGCCGGGGGAAGAGATGAGAAGGTGTTTGCCAACTACTTCCCTTTGGCCCTCAAGTCCAATGTGAGGTCTTGGCTGATGCACCTACCGGAGAACTCCATTTCATGATGGGCTAAACTGTGCCACGAGTTCATTGGCGCCTTCACTGGCGGTCATCAAGAACCCGGCAGGCCCAGCGACTTGCAGCTTCTTCAACAGAAGGAAGGAGAAACCCTTCATAAGTATTTACAGAGATTCAACAAAGTTCATAGAAATATCCCAAATATCCATCCTGCAGCCGTAATAGCTGCCTTCCAGTCCAATGTGCGCAACCTTCGGATCCGTTCCAAGATGAACGTACGATTTCCCAAGACTGTGAAGGAGCTCTACACATTTGTGGATAAGCATGCTCGGATGGAGGAGGGAAGAAAGTTTCCCGGAGAGGAAGATTGCACCAATGTTGATTCAGTGGATGATGATGAATCAACTAGTCAGAAGAAGAGCAAGAAGCGCAGTAAGAAGCGGAGAGAAGGCAGTGATGACTGTTGAAGGATCGGGTACGCCTAGTACCGGCAAGAAGGCCAAAGTTGAGGCCCCCAGCAAGGAAGCTGCCGTGTGCACTGACTGCCGGGAAGCCACTACTGCCGAGAAGGCCGGTAAAGGTGATGGGCCGTACTGCAAGATTCATCTAACCAAGGGCCACGACCTTCAAGAGTGTTATCAGGTTGAGCAGCTTGTCAAGAGACAGAGAGTAGAGTATGAGAAGCGTGATAAGGAAAAGGGTCAGAATGTTGCTCACGGTAAGGGCCGAGGTGGTGAAGTAAATCGCCCTGGCAAACCCTTTCAGAACCAAGGAAAGCCCGCCAGAGGTCGAGAGAAGGAAACTTGTGATGATGAGAGTGATGGAGGGGATGAAGAGGAAACCAGTGAGCAGGAGTTTCAGAAGGCCACTGACGCCCTATGGATTGACGGGGGTGCATCTCTGCACACCTCTCACCGCCAACTCAAGCGCTGGGCGCAAGAAGTCAATGCTGTGGGACCAGCGCCAGAGGCCCGAAAGCCGCTCAAATGGTCCCGTACGCCCATCATCTTTGACGAGGAGGATCATCCTAGCCGTACCACTGTGGTAGGGTGTTTTCCATTGTTGGTCTCCCCAATGATTCGCAACCTCAAGGTCACAAAGATGCTGGTGGACGGCGCGGCCGGGTTGAATCTGATTTCCCCTGCAGTTATCAGCAAGCTTCAGATAGCAGAGGGAGAGCTAGAGGTTACCGACACGTTTCAAGGAGTTAATCCCGGCAGGAGCCATCCTATGGGAAAGATCACATTGCCAGTAATGTTTGGGGGAGAACTGAACTACTGTACTGAGAGGATTGTGTTTGATGCGGTTGGTCTCCCCCCTGCCGTACAATGGGATTCTTGGGCGCCCGACCCTGGCTAAGTTCATGGCGGCATCCCACTATTCCTACAACACCTTGAAGATGCCTGGGCCACTGGGATCCATCACCATCCCATCAGATGAGAAGGAAGCAATCATTTGTGTGGACAAGATGTATCGGGACGCGGTCGCGGCAGAGGCAGCGGTAGCAGCCGCTTCCGCTAAGGAAAGCAAAGGAAAGAAGAGAGGTTGTAGGGACTCCAGCAAAGTGTCCTGGAACCATGCCCCCACCGAGTGCACAACACCCGTCGACGACGTGCCGGAGTGTTCCAATAGCAAGAGATCCAAGGTCACTGCACCCCAAGTAGGAACGTCCCGGCAGGGCTGGCTGGTGTTGATGGTACTTTCACTATCAGCGCCACCCTCGATGACAAATAGGAAAGTGCACTCGTTGCCTTCCTGCGGGCAAATATCGATGCGTTTGCCTGGCAACCATCTGATATCCCCGGTGTTCCTAGGGAGGTAATCGAGCACCACCTTGTTGTCTGCCCACATGCCCGACCTGTCAAGCAGAAAGTCCGGAAGCAGGCCTTGGAGAGGCAGCAGTTCATTGTAGAAGAGATCAAGAAACTGGAGGCAGCTGGTTTGGTCAGAGGAGTGCTGCATCCCACGTGGTTGGCAAATCCAGTGGTAGTCCGGAAGGCTAACGGGAAGTGGAGGCTTTGCATCGATTTCACAGATCTCAAGAAGGCTTGCCCGAAGGACCCGTTTCCCTTGCCGCGTATCGATCAGATTGTGGATTCCACTTAAAGTTGTGATTTGCTCTCCTTTCTGGACGCATATTCTGGGTATCACAAATCTTCATGTCCGAGGAAGATGAAGAGAAGACGTCGTTCATCACTCCATGTGGTACGTCTGCTTTGTCTGCATGCCATACGGATTAAAGAGTGCCAGATCCACCTTTGCAAGGGCAGTCCAGATTGGTTTTGAGCCACAGCTGCACAAAAACATAGAAGCTTATATGGATGATATTGTGGTCAAGACCAATGATAAGGCCACCCTTATTCAAGATTTGGAGGAGACATTTGCTAATCTGCACAAGATCAATTTGAAGCTCAACCTAGAGAAGTGTGTATTTGGTGTTCCCTCCAGCAAGTTGCTTGGGTTCTTTATGTCCCATCGTGGGATCGAAGCCAACCCCAACAAGATCAAAGCTATCGAACAAATCCAAGCACCAAGGACAGTTAAGGATGTGAGGCGTCAGACAGGATGCGTTGCCGCGCTAAGCAGATTCATCTCCAAGTCTGCCGAGCGCTCCCTGTCGTTCTTCAAAATTTTGAAGAAGGCAGGGCCTATGAAGTGGACCCCGGAAGCGGATGCATGATAACCCACAAGTATAGGGGATCGCAACAGTTTTCGAGGGTAGAGTATTCAACCCAAATTTATTGATTCGACACAAGGGGAGCCAAAGAATATTCTCAAGTATTAGCAGTTGAGTTGTCAATTCAACCACACCTGGATAACTTAATATCTGCAGCAAAGTATTTAGTAGCAAAGTAATATGATAGTAGTGGCAACGGTAACAAAACTAACGGTGGCAAAAGTAATATTTTTGGTGTTTTGTAGTGATTGTATCAGCAGCAACGGAAAGTGAAGAACAATATGTGAAAAGCTCGTAGGCATTGGATCGGTGATGGAGAATTATGCCGGATGCTGTTCATCATGTAACAATCATAACATAGGTTGACACAGAACTAGCTCCAATTCATCAATGTAACGTACGCATGTATTCCGAATATAGTCATACGTGCTTATGGAAAAGAACTTGCATGACATCTTTGTCCTACCCTCCCGTGGCAGCGGGGTCCTAATGGAAACTAAGGGATATTAAGGCCTCCTTTTAATAGAGAACCGGAACAAAGCATTAGCACATAGTAAATACATGAACTCCTCAAACTATGGTCATCATCGGGAGTGGTCCCGATTACTGTCACTTCGGGGTTGCCGGATCATAACACATAGTAGGTGACTATAGACTTGCAAGATAGGATCAAGAACACACATATATTCATGAAAACATAATAGGTTTAGATCTGAAATCATGGCACTCGGGCCCTAGTGACAAGCATTAAGCATAGCAAAGTCATAGCAACATCAATCTTAGAACATAGTGGATACTAGGGATCAAACCCTAACAAAACTAACTCGATTACATGATAGATCTCATCCAACCCATCACCGTCCAGCAAGCCTACGATGGAATTACTCACACACGGCGGTGAGCATCATGAAATTGGTGATGGATGATGGTTGATGATGACGACGGCGACGAATCCCCCTGTCCGGAGCCCCGAACGGACTCCAGATCAGCCCTCCCGAGAGGTTTTAGGGCTTGGCGGCGGCTCCATATCGTAAAACGCGATGAGTTCTTCTCTCTGATTTTTTTCTCCCCGAAAGCAAATATATAGAGTTAGAGTTGAGGTCGGAGGAGCTCCAGGGGGCCCACGAGGTAGGGGGCGCGCCCTAGGGGGGGCGCTCCCCACCCTCATGGCTAGGGTGTGGGCCCCTTGGTCTTCATCCTTTGCAAGGATTTTTTATTATTTCCAAATAGACGTTCCGTGGAGTTTCAGGTCATTCCGAGAACTTTTGTTTCTGCACATAAATAACACCATGGAAAGTCTGCTGAAAACAGCGTCAGTCCGGGTTAGGTCCATTCAAATCATGCAAGTTAGAGTCCAAAACAAGGGCAAACGTGTTTGGAAAAGTATATACGATGGAGACGTATCAATGCAACTTTGCAAGAGTTGAAGGCCTACTTGTCCTCTGTGCCACCTTTGTTGCTCCCAAACCCCAGGAGCCGTTGCTGCTATACTTAGCGGCAACCAACCAAGTGGTCAGTGCGGCCTTGGTAGCGCAGCGAGAAGTGGATGAGGCAGAAAGTGAACAGGGACCGGCAGAATCAGAGAAGTATCAGGACATCAATGAGCATGACAACAAGAGCAACCCCAAGGACGCGGCAAGGAAGAAAGTGGTGCAGCGCCCAGTGTACTTCGTCAGCTCCTTGCTACAGGGGGCTAGATCGAGGTACTCTGGCATGCAGAAGTTGATCTTTGGTCTCATTATGGCCTCAAGGAAACTGTGCCACTACTTCCGAGCCCATGAGATTACGGTTGTTACTCGTTTTCCGTTGCAAAGGATACTCCGAAACTCTAAGGCTACCGGCAGAATAGTGGAGTGGGCTTTGGAGTTATCCAGCTTTGGTTTGAAGTTTGAGAGCACATCAACTATTCAGAGCAGGGCATTGGCAGAGTTTATTGCAGAATGACGCCAACCCCTGATGTGGAAGTGGCAGAGATGGTTATCCCAGGAAAGGAATAGCCCCAGGAATGGATTATGTATTTTGAAGGTGCTTTTTCCCTGCAAGGTGCAGGAGCTGGCGTGCTTCTCGTCGCCCCCTCCGGGGAGAACTTGAAGTACGTCGTCCAAATGCATTTTGCCTGGGAAGAAGCAATCAACAATACAACTGAGTATGAAGGGCTCCTTGCCGGGCTCAGGATCGTAGCTGAATTGGGAATTAAGAAGCTGGTCATTCGAGGAGATTCACAGCTTGTGGTGACACAACTCAACAAGGATTATCAAAGTCCATTGATGAGGCATACGTCAAGGAAGTGAGGAGATTGGAGGAGCGCTTTGATGCATTGCAAACAAAGCACGTACCCTGTGTGGAAAACAACATAGCTGATCATCTGTCAAAGTGTGCTGCTGAAAGTGCGTTATATCGACTAGAGGGGGGTGAATAGGCGATTTTTAAAAATTCGTCACTGAGGAATTTCAGGGTGAGGAAATTCCTAAGTCACGAACAACTAGCAGCTGAATAAGTACTCAGATGCATGCATAACAGAAAGAGAAGCATAGTCATCATGATGAAATGAAAGCAAGCACAAAGTACATGTAGCGAATAACAAGGATAAGCAGGCTGAAGACAAACTGACTGAAGAAATTGAGAAAGTCTTCAGTCAAAGTCTTCAAACAGTAACAATCAGGTACAACAACACAATAATGAGGAAATGAAATTGTTGAGGTAATAGAACCAATAGCTCGGTGAAGACAGTGATTTGGTAGACCAGTTGCAACTGCTGTGACAGTCGTATGTCTGGTTGGAGCGGCTGGGTATTTAAACCTAAGGACATACAGTCCCGGACACACAGTCCTCACTGTATTCTCCTTGAGCTAAGGTCACACAGACCTCGCCCAATCAGTTGTGGTAAGTCTTCAGGTGACTTCCAAACCTTCACAGACTCGGTCACTTGGCGATCCACAATTCCTCTTGTATGCTCTAGACCATGACGCCTAACCGTCTGGAAGATGCACAATCTTCAAAGGTAACATGCATCGGTTCCACACAGGAACAACCTCTTCAGTGATGCTCAATCGCTTTGGGTTTGTAGGTGTTTGGGTTTGGGTTTTCCTCACTTGATGATTTTCGCTCAAACTCCTCAGAGGATGGGATGCTCTCAATGACAAGTGTCAGTTTCTCTCGGAGCAGCCAACCAGCTAGTGGTTGTAGGGGGCGGCTATTTATAGCCTAGGGAGCAGCCCGACATGATAATACATAAATTCCCTTCAATGATATGACCGTTAGATGGGTAGATATTTTGGGACAGCTGGCGCATAACACAGCAACGGTGGGAAATTTGAGTATCAAATTCATCAGGGCTATCATGTTCCTCACTCGTAGGCAATCCACACTGGCGAATTCCTAACTCCTCAGTCAGAACAAATTCCTAAGAGACCAGAAGATCTTCGTCTCTGTCACTGAAGAAATTGATTGAACTATATGAGATTTCCAATGGCTTCACTCGAAAGGATTGGTAGGTGTAGGATTTTGAGATGAGCATCACTTGGAAATTGTTCCTTAGTTTTACCTCGCCCCCTTTAACAGTACAGTGTTTCCTATGACTCAAGAAAGCGAAAATGAAACTACGAAAACAAAAGTCTTCACGCTTCATGTTCCTCGCATGAATATCAAGTCTTCACGGTCACACCAATTTCTTCACTTTCAAAGTCTTCATAAAGTCAAAGTCTTCAGTTGAAGACATTCATTTTTAGGGGTTGACTTTCTCTATAAATATCAAACTCCTCATAGACTTATAGACCTGTATACACTCACAAATGCATTAGTCACTTAACCTATAAGTCTTCAATACACCAAAATCACTAAGGGGCACTAGATGCACTTACAATCTCCCCCTTTTTGGTGATTGATGACAATATAGGTTAAGTTCTCAATGGGGATAAACATATGAAGTGTAAATATTGATATTGAGGAATTTGATTGCAAGATATAGAAGAACTCCCCCTGAAGATGTGCATATGTGAGGAATTTGCTTTTGAGTAGCAATGCACATTGTACTGTAGAATCATGGAGATCTCCCCCTATATCTTGTAATTCATACACGCATTTAACATGTGATATGAAGAATTTGAAATGCATGATGAAATATGGTGACTGATTTAATTCAGCATGCGTGCATTAACATATATGAGGAAATAGCATGCAGAAGAACATAGCAAAAGTATCAGACTACCATCGGAATTAAGTTTACAACTCGATCCAACAAATCTTCAGAAGAACGAGAGTTGTAACTTAGCAAAAAAATGCCCATATATAGAGACCCGCTTGAAGACTAACTCAAATTTCCCCCCCTTTGTCATCAGATGACCAAAAGGGATGAAAAGTGAGGACTAACGCCCCCGAAGAATATCATCACAAAGTCGATGGAGGAGCGCCAGCGTTGTTGGGGTTGTTTGTTGATGTAGGGCCTGCCGCAGTGTCGTCCAAGTCTTCATGTTCATCGGTCTCGCGGATGAAGAATAGGAGCTGGCCACCAAGTGAGGAACTTTGACCTTCTTGAATTTCTTCGAAGGTGGCTGAGACCAGTCAAAGTCTTGCTTGAAGCCCATCTGCTTGAGATCTTCTTCACCATATAGATGAGATAGAATAGCCCAGGTGCGATCAAATACTTCATGTAGATAGTAATGGTTCTTCACAGAGTTCTGCGTGATTGTCATGTTCTGAAGAATTGAACCAAACTGTCGCTTGACCCATTTGTGGTTGCGATCGACCTTCTGATGAAGACTGAGGAGAAGCTCACGATCAGCCATCACGCTTGGAGCAGTGGCTTGAGGATTTGGCTTTGAAGCATTTGCGATAGTGTCATGAGTGGCAGAGTCATCATTGGTGGAGTAGGATGCAGCTTTGCAAAACTGTCCATCCCATGGACGAGTGCCTTCATCAATAACAGCAGCCTTGCCCTTCTCATCAGCTGAGGAAATAGTCCGTTTGAGGACTTCAATTGGGGGCAAGTAGCTGCCATGATTGAGAGTGTCAGCCTTGTAGTTGATTGAAGACCTTGGCCTTGTATCATAAGGCTTCAATTCAAACGGTGAAAGAGCGACATTGGCCAAAGTCCTCATGAAGAAATCATGGTAGTTGATAGGCACACCATGTATGATGTTGAAAAGCAGATTCTTCATGATACCAACAACCTCTTCTTCATTAGAGTCGTGGCCCTTAATTGGACTGAGGGTCTTGGTGAATATTCGGTAAACTGTCCTTGGCACATAGAGCAATTCCTTGACGTGGAATTTTGTTCTTGGAGCTTGGCCAGGCTTCATCAGCACTTGCATGAAATGATCAGATAGTTCAGCGTCATGGTAGATGAGCCTTGCACCTTCAAGGGGAGGACTGACTGGGATGGCATGAAGTAATTCAGAGGCCGGTGCTTTGTAGTGAGTGTTTTTCAGTCATCCAGTCCAACACCCATGAATTCACATCTTCAGCATTGCAGGTGATGTGCAACGTAGCATAGAACTGAAGAATGAGTTCTTCATTCCAGTCACAGATGTCGGCGCAGAAGTTGAGCAGCCCAGCGTCATGAAGAACACTGAGGACTCGGGTGAAGTAGGGCAGAGACTCCCACTACAAAAAAAAGACACATCCGTGACATTTAGGGCCGAAGGAAAAAAACTTCTGTCATACTTATGACACTTCTATGACGATAATTGTGACAAAACCCGGTATCATCATAGATGTGGTGGGCTCCTACTTCTATGACAAAAAATTATGACAGAAAATGGGCTTTTCATCCTGGGCGGGCTGAAGACGCAGCTGCATGACATTCTTTGCGCCGTCCATGACGGAAAAAACCGTGGTAGAAGCGAGGGCGAGGAAAATATTGGGGAGTTCCCAGTTACGGTGGATGGTCGGGGGCTGAGAGATGCGCGTTTCTCTCATACGTACGCACGTGTGTGCGAGGCGTTCCGCTCTAACTAAACCCGAGCGAGGCGTTGGGCTCTAACTGAACCCGAGCGATTGCACTGCAGGCTACGCGTTACTGAACCCGAGCGATCGATCGATCCCTTCGCTACTGCTACTAACTGAAGCCGATCGAACACTGCTGCCTCCTTCCCTTGATGAACAGTGAGCGTTGTTGGGGGGGGTTTGGATGAACAGTTCCCAGTGGGGGTTGGATGAACAGGACCCCGTGGTAGTAGAGACCGTTGCCGCTGGATGAACAGGACCCCGATCGATCGAGCCGATGGAGGGGTGGATGAACAGGACCCGACAGAGGGCTGGATGAACCGGACGACCCCGTGGAGGGCTGGTTGAACAGTAGCCGGTGGAGGGCTGGATGAACAGTAGCCCGTGGAGGGGTGGTTGAACAGGACCCCGTGGAGAGGGCTGGTTGAACAGTAGCCGATGGAGGAGCGCGCGGTGGAGGCTGGATGAACAGGAGCCCGTGGATGAACAGTCGGAGGTGGAGGCTGGAGGAGGTCGACGGTGGATGAACAGTAGCCCGTGGAGGCTGGAGGAGGTCGACGGTGGAGATGAACAATATCCCGTGGAGTCCCGTTTTGCGGTACGCCACACACCTCCCGATGAACAGGACCCCCGTTTCGACCGTAGCGCTCCAACACAAGTCCGTTTCCTCCATTTTGCGGTACGCCACACCCCTCCCGGTCAACAGGACCCCGTTTCAACCGTAGGAGGTCCGTTTCCTCCGTTTTGCGGTACGCCAGACCCCTCCCGATGAACAGGATCCCATTTCAACCGTGGCCGGTCGAACACAAGGTCGTTTCCTCCGTTCTGCGGTACGCCAGGCCTCGTTTCCATCGGTTGTTCCGTCCAAGCCGGTTGGCTCCCGATGAACACGACGACGCATTCCGTTCTGACCCAGCCGGTTGGCTCCCAATGAACACGACAACGACGTAGTTTCTCCGTTCCGACCCAGCCATGTACACGAGCCCTGGCCGTACGTATGCGCGAGTAGGCGTTCGAGACCCCGCCTGTATGTACATACGTGGCCGTATTTTCTTTCTTGCACCCTGGCCATTGTACATACGTGTACATGCTACGTGTGCGCCTCTACTACGACACGTGCGCGCCTCTACTATGACACGTGCCCTTCCTTGCGCGGCCACGGTTCATCACTGCAGCCTGCAGACAGACCGATCGTATGTACGTACACATTCGTGACCAGAATGACAACGCTACGTACGCTTTGACCAGGTGGGTCCCGACTGTTAGGCACTTCCTTGCGTGTGAAGATGTAGCTGGTGGGTCCCAGTAGTCAGGGGGAAACGTTTTTTTGTGAAATATGGTGGCCCATACGGTGGGTCCCTGCTGTCAGGTGGAGGAATCATTATTTTGCGCGTAATAAGGAGGCACTTCCTTGCTGCGGCCGTGGACCCAGCTATCAGCCTCTGCACGTATAGTACTCTTTCGATGGAAGTCGTTCCTTGACCATGTTGACCACGCCGCGTTGAGAGCACTAGGGCGGTGGACGACGGCGAGGCCTAGGAAGGGGACGACACGGAGCCGGGGAAGACACGGTAGTGGAAGCCCACACGGAGAGGAGTACGAGAGTTCACTGGTTCGGCTATGGTGTGAGGCTGCCATCGCCGCAGGGCCTGGCCAGCGGTGGGAGTAGTAGGGACAGTGAGGCCTCCGCGGCAGCATAGCCGACCACGGGAGGCAGGAGCAGGCGGCACGACCGGTGCTGCTCTGGGCGGCTGGAGCAAGAAGACCAGAGGTTGAATAAGCACTACGGCCGTTGGATGGACATCGTATGGTCATTGGAGCTAGAATCGTTCATATTGACTAAGTTGACAAAGCCCTGCATCCCCGTCAACTTAGTAGGCCCACAAGTCAGCCTCCCACTATGCTGGGTCCCAGCTAGCAGGGGGAGTATTCATTTTTTCTGTGCGCAATAAGGAGGCACTTCCTTGCATGCGAAGATATAGCTGGTGGGTCCGAGCTGTCAGCGGGGGGAACGTATTTTTCACGAAATACAGAGGCCCTTCTGGTGGGTCGCAGATGTCAGGTGGAGGAATCATTATTTTGCGCGTAATAAGGAGGCATTTCCTTGTGTGCGGCCGTGGACCCAGCTGTCGGCCTCTCCACGTACAGTCCACTTCCGATGGATGTCGTTCGTTGACCACGTTGACCACGCCGCGCCGAGAGCACCAGGGCGGTGGACGATGGCGAGGCCTACGAAGGGAACGACATGGAGCCGGGGAAGACACGGTAGTGGCTGCCCACGCGGTGGGGAGTACGAGGGTTGACTGGTTCGGCTGCCGTCGCCGGAGAATAACAGCAGGTGTGGGTGAGTAGAGGGATGGCTAGGCCAGCGATGGGAGTATGGTGGGGCGGTGAGGCCTGCGCGGCAGCACAGTCGGCCACGGGAGGAGGGAGCAGGCAGTCCCGCCGGTGCTTGTTTGAGCGGCTGGAGCAGGAAGAACAAAGATTGAAGAAGCACGATGGCCGTTGGATGGACATCCAACACTCACTGCTTGTACGTCAACCCTTTTTTAGGAAAGCCTCAAATCTGTGGGAAAGAGCATACAGCCCATCTGCCATTATTTCTAAAAATTTACAGCCCATTTGCTAATTCTTAAGGTTTTTTTGGAGCCCATATTCTTTTTGTTAGCATTACAGCCCATATTGTGGCCACGGTTAAAAAATTATACGAAATTTTGCATGTTTTGGTGCGGTCCGGACTGTTTTTAATCCCGAAATTTCGAGTCACATTCAAACTGATTTTAAAAATAAATGTATATCAATATAAAATCCAACAAATTGTCCACGCATAAAAATCAATGCAATTTAAAATCTCGAAATGAAAATAAAGAAATTTGAAACTAATTGCCGGTTTGATGTGTTTTAAAAATGTACAACCCATTTCTCATTACTGATAGGCCCTTTTCTCGGCCAGCCGAATGAAGCTCTCCTCGTCTTGAAAGTTTGCAGCCCAATAGGCCTGACAAAGCGACTTACTTGGCAAATCACAAAAAAACTGGGCTAGCCATTTTCAGAAAGAACAAAAAAACTTCTGGGCTGGTCTGTGGTAAACATAAAAGAAAAGGTTGTCTAGACAGGCCAGAGTGCCCCGCACAGCCCAGTTGACACCCTGCTTCCGTCTCAAAAACAAATTAGATAAATGCCACTCCAATTATGGCGATTCATAAAAATGCCACTGCAATTTTCAAACTTTGAAAAATGCCACTGCAATTTTTGCAAACTTTGAAAAGCGCCACTACAATTTGCAAACTTTGAAAAATGCCACTCCAGATTCGAAAAATGCCAATGAAAATGGCATGAAATGGCATTTTTCAAAGTATGGAAATTGCAGTGGCATTTCTCGGAATCACCATATTTGGAGTGGCATTTATCAAATTAACCTAAAACAAAATGTAGCGACCAGACCTCAAACAGTCTGATCTACCGTGCACCAGTGTCATCCCTGGATCAGTAATGCTGACACGCACAGTACTTGGAGGATTTATAACAGAGTAGCAATCACACACTTATTACATCGAGTATCTCAAGAGAGAAATAAGTATGACAAATATGGCTTAAGGCCATCTAAAACGATAACAGCGGAAGACTTGGAAGATAAGTGAGTCCATCAACTCCAACAGCATCACTGAGTATAAGACGACGACCTAAGGCACCTTACTCGTCGTCTGAAAAGTCTGCAACATGAAACGTTGCAGCCCGAAAATGGGTCAGCACATGGAATATGCTGGCAATGTAACACATAGAGAGTAATGAGCAGAATAATGCTATACTACATGCATATATGGCTGGTAGAAGGCTCTATTGTTACAGTTTTGCGAAAAGCCAATTTTTCCCTACTTCAAAGGAATAAATTTTATTTAACTATCATGGTGGTTGTTAAACATTGAGAATGGTTGACAGCATTCTCAATCCCAATTAAGTATCATCATCAAAACCCAACAAAATTAATTAAAGTAACATGATGAGATTCACATGATAATCCAGATACTAGATACTCAAGGTGTCCATAACCGGGGACACGGCTAACCATGATTAGTTTATACACTCTGCAGAGGTTTGTGCACTTTTCCCCACAAGACTCGATCTCCTCCGTTAGATTTCTCGCACTACATGGTGTTTGAGAAACAGATGACCGAGACACAGTCTTTCAGAAGTGTTTGCACCTTACGAATGGGTAGACAGTACCACCTACATCCCCTACATCTGCTAGTCTACCACTGTAAGAGTTCACACGACCTACTCAACTATGCTAGAGCCCATAATAGCTTGTGGCTGCACACGGAAGTTTCTAGCATGAATAATCTCATGATCCCTTTGAGCCTGGGTGGCGGTCCAAAGAAAAACAGGCAATCCTGGAATACCCAGGTACCTCAATCCACCCAGATGTGTGTTTTAGTTGCCACCTTAAGTTTAACCATTAATTAACAATCTCACATCTGTCATTGTAACACTCAAACCCAATCCATGTCTACTAGCATAGCATAGCGATATAAGCAAACGTAGAAGTAACTCCCAAGGGTTTGATAATAAACAAGGCAATAGGTACTACCTCATCTACTTCCCAGAACCCACAATTTAATTAGATCCTAATCATGCAACATTTGAGGGTTGATCTAATGCAATAAAACTGGGTAGTAAAAGAATTATGATCAAAGTGTTACTTGCCTTGCTGATGATCCGTGAAACCTAGAGATTCGAAGTAGCAAGCGGAGCACTCCGGGTACTCTATCGCAAACAAACAAGCATACAGTAAGCACTCAACTAATGCACAAGTAAAACTGAAATAAAAGATCTAACTAGAAAGTTCAACTTAAGAACTCCGGTTTGCAAAAAGAATCAAATCAAACGAAGCAACGAAAGTCAAACGGCGAAAGAAACAAGCTTCGTTTACTAATCTGGATCTAGGTCAAATTTTACAGTAGCAAAAACTTGTTTGAGTTGATTAAACAGAAAGAGAATTTCCAGACGAAACTCCAAGCGCTTGAATCGCCTGATTCCAATAAACGAGCGAAAAGTTAAACTTAAACAAAAAACAGATCAGAAATCGCGATCGGGAAAAATCTCGGAAAATCCGACGAAAAAGAAAACTAACGAACAGTTAATCGAACGGACGTTCGTTAACAGCAACTAAACGGTGAACACGTTCATTAAAATGAACGGACCGGCGAACGTTCACTAACTAACTAAACCGAAAAAAATAAACCGATCTATAAAAAAATAAACCTAGCGTTTCAAAATAAACCGAATCGGTTTTCCGGCGAAAACCGGCGCGGCGGCTACCTCGGTCCGGCGGGATTCCGGCAGGGTCGGGCGGGGCTCCGGCGGGCTTCGGGAGAGGGCGGCGAGGGGCGGGTGAGGCGGCGGGGTCGACGGGGCCTCGGGCGGCGGGGTTCGGCGTCGGGGCGGCGGCTCCTCGCGGCGGCGGCGTTCGGCGACTCCGGCGGGGCGGGTGTTGGCGACGGCGGCTCCGGTCGCGGGTGGGGAGAGGTGGCGGGGCGGCGGGAGTATATATAGAAGGGGGGCTTCGGCTTGGGGGAGGGGGCGACCTCGGGGAGGAATCCCGGTCAGACTTGCATCCAGCGGCGGCGGCGTCCTCGCGGACTCCAGGTGGGAGACGGCGACGCGGGCATGGGCCGGCCTGGCTCGGCTGGGCCTCGGCCCAGTCGGGCGCGGGATCTCTTTTTTTTTAAATAATTCTGCCGAAACTAAAAAAAATCCTAGAAAATAAATAAAAATCTAAAAATGCCATAATAAATTTTCACCGTCTAATTAAAATAATTAGAACGAGATGAACATTTTCTTGGCCCTAAAAATGCAGTTTTGAAAACGTGCAATTTTTCTAATGCAAATAAAATTGCAAATAAAAATCCGATAAAATCAAATATTTGATTTTAACATTTTTCCTCCAATATTTCAATTATTTTGGAGAAGTCATATTTTCTCCTCTCATATATTTTAATATGAAATATTTTTCGGAGTGAAAAATAATTAAAACCAAAAATCCTCGTTT
This sequence comes from Triticum aestivum, assembly GCF_018294505.1. NCBI lineage: Eukaryota > Viridiplantae > Streptophyta > Magnoliopsida > Poales > Poaceae > Triticum > Triticum aestivum. Next base: position 264,269,645 of record NC_057802.1, read on the forward strand.
CATTATTTGATAAAAATCAAATATGAAAACCGGGAAAATCCCCAACTCTCTCCGAGGGTCCTTGACTTGCTTAGGATTTCGAGGATTTGCCAAAATGCAATAAAATATGCTATGCAATGATGATCTAATGTATAACATTCCAAATTGAAAATTTGGGATGTTACAAACCTACCCCCTTAAGAGGAATCTCGCCCTCGAGATTCGGGTTGGCTAGAAAATAGGTGAGAGTGGTCCTTCCGTAGATCTTCCTCTCGCTCCCAGGTGGCTTCGTCCTCGGTATGGTGACTCCACTGAACTTTGCAAAACTTGATAACCTTGCTGCGGGTGACTCGGCTGGCATACTCAAGAATCTTAACTGGTTTCTCCTCATAGGTCAAGTCACTATCCGGCTGAATCGCTTCCAATGGCACCGTATCTCTCAATGGTATCTCAGCCATCTCTGCGTGGCACTTCTTCAACTGGGAAACATGAAATACATCATGAACTCCTGACAATCCTTCAGGCAAATCTAGCTTGTAAGCAACTTCTCCCATACGCTCCAAAACTTTGTATGGTCCTACAAAACGTGGCGCTAACTTTCCCTTAACTCCAAAGCGCTTAACTCCTCGAAGTGGTGATACTCGTAGGTAAACTCTGTCTCCGACTTCGTAAACTGTCTCCTTGCGTTTAGAATCCGCATAACTCTTCTGCCTGGATTGGGCTACCTTGAGTCTATCGCGAATCAACTTCACCTTCCGTTCAGACTCTTTAATCAAATCTGGTCCAAACAACTGGCGGTCTCCAACTTCGTCCCATAACAATGGTGTTCTACACCTCCTTCCGTACAAAGCTTCGAAAGGGGCCATCTTCAAACTAGATTGATAACTGTTGTTGTAAGAAAACTCTGCATACGGCAAATTGTCGTCCCAACTAGATCCATAATCTAGCGCACAAGCTCTCAGCATATCTTCCAAAATCTGATTGACTCTCTCGGTCTGTCCATCTGTCTGTGGGTGAAAGGCTGTACTGAACTCTAGCCTGGTACCCAAAGTTTCATGTAACTGATTCCAAAACTTTGAAGTAAACTGGGTTCCTCTATCTGATACAATGGTCCTCGGAACTCCATGCAGACATACGATCCTGGTCTTGTATATCTTTGCCAACTTAGCACTGCTGTAAGTGGTCTTCACTGGGATGAAATGAGCTACTTTCGTTAAACGATCGACTACAACCCATATTGAGTCATAGCCTGAACGAGTCCTTGGCAATCCAGTGATAAAATCCATTCCTAACTTGTCCCACTTCCATTCGGGTATCGGCAATGGTTGTAACAGTCCTGCTGGCTTCTGATGCTCTGCCTTCACTCTCTGACATACATCACAAACTGCTACAGACTCCGCAATATCTTTCTTCATTCCGGTCCACCAGAAAGTATCCTTCAAATCCAAATACATCTTGGTATTTCCTGGGTGAATCGAATACGGTGAATCATGGGCCTCTTGCAGAATCAACTTCCTAATCTCGGGGTCGTTAGGCACATAAACACGGTCCTCAAACCATAAGGTATCGTGCTCGTCCTCACAAAATCCCTTGGCCTTTCCTTTGCTCATGTTCTCCTTTATCTTGGCAATCTCCTTGTCAGTCTTCTGAGCCTCCCTGATCTTATCCATCAGAGTAGACTGAATTTCTAATGCTGCTACATAGCCTCTCGGAACTATCTCCAAACATAGCTCGCGAAGATCCTCGGCTAATTCTTTCGGTAACTCTCCGGTCATGAGTGTGTTGAAATGGCTCTTGCGGCTTTCAATCTGCTGCTGCTTCCCTTCAATCATGAGAGCTCTATCTACCAACTCCTGGTAGTTGTTGAAGGTTGCTACCATCAACTGCATACTCAGCTCATCATTCAGTCCTTCCAGAAACTTCTCCTGCTTGGCTGCATCTGTAGCAACGTCATCTGGAGTATAACATGCTAACTTACTAAAGTCCTCCACATACTGGCCTACGGTGCGTCCTCCTTGGCATAGGTTGCGAAACTCACGCTTCTTCATAGCCATAGCTCCTGCTGAAACATGGGCAGTACGGAAAGCTTGCTGAAACTGGTCCCATGTGACAGTGTCAATAGGGTGCGTGGCTGTGTAATTCTCCCACCATGATGCTGCGGGTCCATCAAGCTGATGTGCGGCAAAACGCACTCTCTCCGCATCTGTGCATCCTGCAGTGGTCAACTCCCTTCCAACTTTGCAGAGCCAATCATCTGCAACAATCGGCTCGGTGCTGCTGGAAAACACCGGCGGATTCAGTCTCAAGAAACGGGTTAAGTGATCAACAGGGGGTGGTGGTGGGTTGTTGTTGTTGTTGTTGTTGCCTTGGTTCTGTACTAACACTTGCATCAGAGCATTCTGCTGCTGAATCAACTGAGTGATCTCCGGTGGGAAAACAAATCCGGTGTCGCGTCTCAGAGGCATCTGATAGGTTTAGAAAAGATGAGAATTTAGAATAGAATGAGGTCTAGAGAGAAAACACTATCCATATGCTCATGAGACAAACACAATCAATATCACTGAATCAATTCAAACAAGGCATACAATCGATCTAACTATCGTTCCAAAGTGCTCGGACTATACTATATACATGGGGGAATACTACTACTGATTATGGTGGTCTACTAGAAATTTTGTTCGGTCGAAGACTCCATGATATCTGCTCCAGCTTCATCAACAAAATCATCTTCACTGGGGTCCGAGTCGGTGTCGTCGATGATGATGTAGTTATCTGGGCATATGGGTTTGTGCTCTTTTCCCCACAAGACTCGATCTCCTCCGTTAGATTTCTCGCACTACATGGTGTTTGAGAAACGGATGACCGAGACACAGTCTTTCAGAAGTGTTTGCACCTTACGAATGGGTAGACAGTACCACCTACATCCCCTACATCTGCTAGTCTACCACTGTAAGAGTTCACACGACCTACTCAACTATGCTAGAGCCCATAATAGCTTATGGCTGCACAAGGAAGTTTCTAGCATGAATAATCTCATGATCCCTTTGAGCCTGGGTGGCGGTCCAAAGAAAAACAGGCAATCCTGGAATACCCAGGTACCTCAATCCACCCAGATGTGTGTTTTAGTTGCCACCTTAAGTTTAACCATTAATTAACAATCTCACATCTGTCATGGTAACACTCAAACCCAATCCACGTCTACTAGCATAGCATAACGATATAAGCAAACGTAGAAGTAACTCCCAAGGGTTTGATAATAAACAGGGCAATAGGTACTACCTCATCTACTTCCCGGAACCCACAATTTAATTAGATCCTAATCATGGAACGTTTGAGGGTTGATCTAATGCAATAAAACTGGGTAGTAAAAGAAGTATGATCAAAGTGTTACTTGCCTTGCTGATGATCCGTGAAACCTAGAGATTCGAAGTAGCAAGCGGCGCACTCCGGGTACTCTATCACAAACAAACAAGCATACAGTAAGCACTCAACTAATGCACAAGTAAAACTGAAATAAAAGATCTAACTAGAAAGTTCAACTTAAGAACTCCGGTTGCAAAAAGAATCAAATCAAACGAAGCAACGAAAGTCAAACGGCGAAAGAAACAAGCTTCGTTTACTAATCTGGATCTAGGTCAAATTTTACAGTAACAAAAACTTTCTTGAGTTGGTTAAACGGAAAGAGAATTTCGAGACAAAACTCTAGGCGCTTGAATCGCCTGATTCCGATAAACGAGCGAAAAGTTAAACTAAAACGAAAAACAGATCGGAAATCGCGATCGGGAAAAATCGCGGAAAATCCGACGAAAAAGAAAACTGACGAACAGTTAATCGAACGGACGTTCGTTAATAGCAACTAAACGGTGAACACATTCATTAAAACGAACGGACCGGCGAACGTTCACTAACTAACTAAACCAAAAAAACCGATCTATAAAAAAAATAAACCTAGGGTTTCAAAATAAACCGAATCGGTTTTCCGGCGAAAACCGGCACGGCGGCTACCTCGGTCCGGCGGGATTCCGGCGGGTCGGGCGGGGCTCCGGCGGGCTTCGGGAGAGGACGGCGAGGGGCGGGTGAGGCGGCGGGGTCGACGGGCCGTCGGGCGGCGGGGTTCGGCGTCGGGGCGGCGGCTCCTCGCGGCGGGGGCGTTCGGCGACTCCGGCGGGGCGGGTGTTGGCGGCGGCGGCTCCGGTCGGGGTGGGGAGAGGTGGCGGGGCGGCGGGAGTATATATAGAAGAGGGGGGCTTCGGCTTGGGGGAGGGGGCGACATCGGGGAGGAGTCCCAGTCGGACTCGCATCCGGCGGCGGCGGCGTCCTCGCGGACTCGAGGTGGGAGACTGCGACGCGGGCATGGGCCGGCCTGGCTCGGCTGGGCCTCGGCCCAGTCGGGCGCGGGATCTCTTTTTTTTAAATAATTCCGCCGAAACTAAAATAAATCCTAGAAAAATAAATAAAAATCTAAAAATGCCAAAATAAATTTTCACCATCTAATTAAAATAATTAGAACGTGATGAACATTTTCTTGGCCCTAAAAATGCAGTTTTGAAAACATGCAATTTTTCTAATGCAAATAAAATTGCAAATAAAAATCCGATAAAATCAAATATTTGATTTTAATATTTTTCCTCCAATATTTCAATTATTTTGGAGAAGTCATATTTTCTCCTCTCATATATTTTAATATGAAATATTTTTCGGAGTGAAAAATAATTGAAACCAAAAATCCTCGTTTCATTATTTGATAAAAATCAAATATGAAAACCGGGAAAATCCCCAACTCTCTCCGAGGGTCCTTGAGTTGCTTAGGATTTCGAGGATTTGCCAAAATGCAATAAAATATGCTATGCGATGATGATCTAATGTATAACATTCCAAATTGAAAATTTGGGATGTTACACAAAAATAACTGGGCGAGCTGCTGAGTCCCTGGTGTCAGCCGCTCGTTGTGCAATTCTCTCGTTTATTGACTATGTTGACAATGGCATGGGACCCAGATGTCACAAATCCATTAGGAGGAGCCATTTTTTTATTGGCTTGAAATAAGGAGGCACTTGCTTGAGTACTGCCATGACCTTGTGGGTCCCTGCTGTCATCCTCTCCACGTACAATCATCTCTTGATTGTGTACACGTCAACCTGGTAGGCCCACAAGTCAGCCTCTAAACCCGTGGCGGACAAATACAACCCATTTAAAAAAATAACAGCCCATTCCATACGTTCAAACGGAAAGTTCAACATTCAGAGCAAAGTAACAGGTCTGATCCAGATATAGAGTACTGAACTTCCACGTTGACAACCATCATAGCCAAGTTAACTCTCTACTCCCACTAATGCTCTAGTAGTGTACAAGTACTAACTTACTCTTAGCTAACTAGACGATGCCGGCCGCCATTTGCGGTACACGCTAAACGCCGGCACCGACGTCCTCCGCCTTGCCTCGGACTTGCCAGAGGTGCGATAGGCCGCGTTGCTCGCGCGTGTTGGCCCTTTCTATGCCGGCGTGGTCCACCGAAGCTTCGGCTACTAAGCGGGAAACCCACTTGACGAGCTTGTACTAAAATTCGGCGTCCCGAACGCGTGCGTGCCCGACAGCCTCCAGGGCTATTTGCCGGGCGCCGGCCTCAACGTAGTCGACCCAGTTGCGGGCGCTCTGCTCGCGACTCAGAGCGTCGGTGCGCTGTTGCTCCATGTCCCGCTGGCGGCGCAAATCAGCAATACGCTGCTCCTCCGCTAGGCGGTCGCGCTCCAACAACTCCTCATACTCCGCATTGCCATCTAAAGACCGATAGAATGCCTCCTCCCTCCGTCCGCCTTCCGGTGAAAAACCGAACACTAGTTCCGGCGGTGACCGCCTCCGGCGTCGCCTATCACGGATGGGCGGGGGCATGGCGAACGTGGCGAGAGCGAGGATAGGTGGTGAGCGATGTCGGTCCGGTGGGGGCTTATGAGGATAGGGCGAGTTGGCTGATGGTGCCACCGGAGATGCCCGGGAAACAGTAATTATAGGCGGAAGGTAGGCGAACTAGCGTGTCGCGGGAAACGCGACGGTCATCGCGGTCATCGGAATTCAATGCATAAGCAGGCATGGCTTAGCGCACCAGCTTGCCGTGGAAAACTAGAAAAACTAAAATTATGACTGTGTCGTCCCGTCCCGTCAGTAGTGCGTCCCGTCCGTGCTGGGTCGCACGCCAGCATGACGGTCAAACGAGTGCACTCGAATCGTCCAGATGAGGTACCCCCTCCTTGTCAAAAATGATTCCACCACTCATCATCTACCTTGGTTGGTTAGATTTTTGAATTAAGCCCTGCAAACCGGAAAGGAGGTAGTACGTGCGTGATCCACTATTTATTCGTGTAGGATCGAGTAGGTCATTTTTTGAATTGAGCCCTGCAAACCGGAAAGGAGGTAGTACGTGCGTGATCTGCTATTTATCCGTGTAGGATCGATTAGGTCGGATAGTGTACATGTAGGATCGAGTAGGTCGCATGGTGTACGTGTATGATCGCATTAGCTGATGAACGTTCGCTAGGAGATAAGGCACTTGCGAATGTTTTTGCTGGCAGTTTCTTCAGATTCGCATGGCATTTTCTTCAGAGCAGCTTGTCAGTTTCTTCAGAGGTAGGAATTTTTATTCAAAAAACTGCCACTTCGGATCTTGCGTCGCAACTAAAACTGCCAGGAGCGCATTAGTAGGCTAGCTAGTGATCGATCAGTAACTTGTAAACACTAAGCGAACAGAAATAAGGAACTGTTAGTAACTTGTAAACACTGAGAACACAGAAATAAGGATCATGTTGTGCACAGCAGTAAGAGCCGATTTGTTCGAAATGTTCACACGAGACTCACAGGCCTGGCATTGTAATATGTTCACATTAGTAGCCCAAATTCAAAACCAACTAGTACGATTCCCATACATAGGATCAACATGTGAATGCATCTCAATGATTCACAGATCATATACAAATATGTAGCTCCACAAGCAAAGATCTAGAAAAAACATCTGTTCTTCCTACTAACATGGATGCTTCTCTTGGCCAACTTTCAGTATAGACTGAAAGACAAATTTGTTTGTGAAGTCTACAATTCCTCTTGCAAACGTAAGTGGTTTCACCAACAGCTGGAACCATGAGAATGAACCACACATGATGGAGGAACATCCACTGCAATATGATTTGGTCTTCTCTCAATCACACGGCGAGACTATTTTCGGAATACAAACTTTAACTTAGGCAAAATGATGCCCATTGTATAATCAGGCCAAAGCAATGAAGCACCTAGTGTTGGCCAATAAATAGTACAGTACTACTTTTCTGCAGTCCATGAAGTGACTATCCAATCTTTATGTGTCTATTTTCAAATGGCACTGCATGCAGTGACTATACTATTCTCTTGTGCAGTTCAACCAAAATTGCGGTCACCTTGTTTGTTTGCCAAATAGCAAAGGGCAGACATCTCTGTCTGCACAAATATCAAGCAGCTATTAAACATATACCCCACCTTGTATTTTCGGTTTAAACATGTCTCTTCCGCTTAGCATCTGTCATGTTTTGCACTGGACAATTTGATACAGACATGTTTTGCCTTGGACAATTTCATACTGAATTGATTTGCTCGTTCAGAGCAGAAATATAGCGCCTATTCTTCATCAGACCAAGGATATCCATGTTCGCATTGATGGAAGAGGTGAAATCGATACAACCGAAATTGAGCATCCAACCATTCAATCCTGTCCTGCACCTCCAATGTAGGTCCACCCTGCCAATAAATTCACATGCAAACCACTAGTATTACTATCTAATGACAGTACAAAAATGGTAGCAAGATAGTAGCAAACCATGTACCTTCGTAATGAACAGCTCATAGTGCCACCAATTGGATATAAAGGTTTGGAAGAAAACATGCTCCTAATGTTGAACCATTTGGACATTTTGTGCAGTTCCACTAAAATCGAGCATCCCTGTTTGCATAGATATTGAAAGTGTGATTACTATAGAAGTGGCACTAGTTGAAGCATAGACTCACAAATATAAGCATTCCAATTTCTTAATGGGAAAAGGTAGCAAGACTGTTTCTAACCACCTGTTTGAACGAATAAATAAGGCAACAACGGCTGATGTCAGGAAGGCATACATAAGATTTTCTGAAAAATTGAGCCATTGCTGACCTTTCCTCTTCTTTTAAGCATATTTTGTGCAGTTCAACTAAAATAAAATGCCATCACCGCCTTAACAATTCAGTGACACTGTACAAAAGGAAATGACTTAACATTACATCATGATGTCAGGTATGTAGTCGACAGGCATTAGAGACAAACATACAGACCTCCTCCGATAACATAATGAACATTAATTTTAACAAAGTTGTGACTAGCTTTACCGGGATAATTTGAGTAAACTCTACACCCTCTGTTCCTTAATATAAGACATTTTCGCAGTTCAATTTAAAGTACCCAAACGTCTAGTATTTAGAAAAACAGGTAGTAGTTTTCTTGAGCACATATCTGGGAAAGCTTGCCAGACTTTATATATGTCCATACGCTAATGCAACACCATTCGAATAGTACAAATATAGGCCAATCCAGTGGCTAGTGCAATAGTATAGTACTTATTTTATTACAGGGTATAGTACAATGGTTTTACTGAACAGATTTTCATAAGCTCTAGTAGTGGAAGATTTCTATAAGAATTAGCAATACAAAATGTAAAGGTAACAAGTTTCAGCATTGGTATAGTAGCTGTGCAAGAACATTGAACCAAATACAAAAGTCTGAAGGTAACTAGCATTATTAACTAATGATAGTATAAAAAATTGCAAACCATGTACCTTCAAGGTAAATATTATTAACTAACTCGAGGTATGTAATCTATAAGCATTAACAGTGCAAAAAACTGAAGGTAGTAACAAGATACATCGTTGGTATACTGGCTGTGCAACAGCATTAGAATGCCTTAGCTGAAAAATCTTTAATACATCCACAATCAACGGCTAACCCTGAAATAATCCACTGACATTAAATGGCACTGTTTAAATTTATCGGTGGCATTAGACTGAGTGCGGCATTAGTTAAATGTGCATCACTTTAGCAGTAGAATTGCTTGACTTGACCGCTGGCGTTATACTAACAGCAAAAAAGTGGCAATAAGAGCATGGGAGGCCCATTCGGACAGTGGGCGCACCAGTACGATGTACCTCCACGGACGCATAGAGTGGTGAGGGAGGTATGGTTGCCCAGAGCAACAAATATCCAGGCAGCATATGTGGATTACGTCCCATTTTTGTTCTCTTTAGCTATTGATTTTCCCCTTTTCAACCTAGAGGCGGGTTCGATGCCTAGTCTCTTGGACAGTACAGTCTCCCTTCCTTTCCTTATTCAACCCAGACATGGATTACTCTGCATGAAGTAGGGTTTCCCTTAATAGTGCAAGTTAAGGTTTTTGTCTGCATGACCAGCAGAGCAAAGGATAGCAAATTGGGAAGATCGTGGAGTGGAAAAAGATCCACATGCAGCGACGTGGCAGATGGGGCAATAGAACAAGGGTATGGTGTGAAAAGAGGTAGCATACCTGAGGGTCGGCGGGAAGTGGCTTCGCTCGTGGTCGTCGTCCTCCGCACACACTACGACAGCGAGCTTGGGGAAGGAGGCCATCCCGCGCGGGCGCTAGGTTTGAGAGGACGGCCTTGTCGTCAGTTGATACGTCTCCAACGTATCTATAATTTATGAAGTATTCATGCTATTATATTATCTGTTTTGGATGTTTATGGGCTTTATTAAACACTTTTATATTATTTTTGGGACTAACCTATTAACCGGAGGCCCAACCCAAATTGCTCTTTTCTTGCCTATTTCAGTGTTTCGAAGAAAAGGAATATCAAACGGAGTCCAAATGGAATGAAACCTTCGGGAGAGCTATTTTTGGAACGGAAGCAATCCAGGAGACTTGGAGTAGACGTCAGGGAAGCTTCGAGGAAGCCACGAGGCAGGGAGGCGCGCCCTACCCCCCTGGGCACGCCCCCACCATTGTGGGCCCCTCGTATATATGTCCATATAACCTAAAATCATCGGGGGACCAGAATAGATCGGGAGTTCCGCCGCCACAAGCCTCTGTAGCCACCAAAAACCAATCGGGTCCCTGTTCCGGCACCCTGCCGGAGGGGGGGTCCCTCACCGGTGGCCATCTTCATCATCCCGGCGCTCTCCATGACAAGGAGGGAGTAGTTCACCCTCGGGGCTGAGGGTATGTACCAGTAGCTATGTGTTTGATCTCTCTCTCTCTCTCGTGTTCTTGAGGTGGTACGATCTTGTTGTATCGCGATCTTTGCTATTATAGTTGGATCTTATGATGTTTCTTCCCCTCTACTCTCTTGTAATGGATTGAGTTTTCCCTTTGAAGTTATCTTATCGGATTGAGTCTTTAAGGATTTGAGAACACTTGATGTATGTCTTGCATGTGCTTATCTGTGGTGACAATGGGATATTCACTTGATCTACTTGATGTATGTTTTGGTGATCAACTTGCGTGTTCCGTAACATTGTGAACTTATGCATAGGGGTTGGCACACGTTTTTGTCTTGACTCTCCGGTAGAAACTTTGGGGCACTCTTTGAAGTACTTTGTGTTGGTTTCAATAGATGAATCTGAGATTGTGTGATGCATATCGTATAATCATACCCACGGATACTTGAGGTGACATTGGAGTATCTAGGTGACATTAGGGTTTTGGTTGATATGTGTCTTAAGGTGTTATTCTAGTACGAACTCTTGAATAGATTGATCCGAAAGAATAACTTCGAGGTGGTTTAGTACCCTACAATAATCTCTTCATTTGTTCTCTGCTATTAGTTACTTTGGAGTGACTCTTTATTGCATGTTGAGGGATAGTTATATGATCCAATTATGTTATTATTGTTGAGAGAACTTGCACTAGTGAAAGTATGAACCTTAGGCCTTGTTTCCTAGCATTGCAATACCATTTGTGCTCACTTTTATCATTAGTTACCTTGCTGTTTTTATATTTTCAGATTACAAAAACCTATATCTACCATCAATATTGCACTAGTATCACCATCTCTTCGCCGAACTAGTGCACCTATACAATTTACCATTGTATTGGGTGTGTTGGGGACACAAGAAACTCTTTGTTATTTGGTTGCAGGGTTGTTTGAGAGAGACCATCTTCATCCTATGCCTCCCACGGATTGATAAACTTTAGGTCATCCACTTGAGGGAAATTTGCTACTGTCCTACAAACCTCTGCACTTGGAGGACCAACAACGTCTACAAGAAGAAGGTTGTGTAGTAGACATCAAGCTCTTTTCTGGCGCCGTTGCCAGGGAGGTGAGTGCTTGAAGGTATATCTTTAGATCTTGCAATCGAATCTTTTTGTTTCTTGTTTTATCACTAGTTTAGTCTATAAAAGAAAACTACCAAAAAATGGAATTGAGGTTGCCTCACATGCTTCATCTTTTTAATGTCTTCCGTGAAAATAAGGATTCCGATAATTGTGCTCAATTGCTAGAGGAAGAATGCATTAAAATGTTTGGCACTAAATCTTTGAATGATGAGCATGATTGCAATGTTGTTAGTATGAATTCTTTGAATACCCATGATGCAAATGATACGCAAAGCCACAAGCTTGGGGATGCTATGTTTGATGAAGATGATATCTTTAGTCCCCCAAGTTTTGATGAGAATATTTATTATGATGAAAGCATGCTTCCTATCTATGATGATTATTGTGATGACATGTATGCTATAAAGAATAAAGATAACCATGAAACTTGTCATCATGATTTTAATTTTCAATTGGATTATGCTTCACATGATAGTTATTTTGTTGAGTTTGCTCCCACTACTATTGATGAGAATAAATTTGCTTATGTAGAGAGCAGTAAAATTTCTATGCAAGTAGATCATGAAAAAATGCTTTATGTGCTGGTTATATGGTTGAATTCATTCATGATGCTACTGAAAATTATCATGAGAGAGGATCATATGCTTCTACATATTTCAATAATATCAAGTTTCCTCTCTATGTGTTGAAAATTTTGAAGTTATGCTTGTTTTGCCTTCCCACGCTAGTTGATTATTGTTCCCATAAGTTGTTTGCTCACAAAATCCCTATGCATAGGAAGTGGGTTAGACGTAAATGTGCTAGTCATATTCTTCGTGATGCTCTCTTTATGTTTCAATTCTTATCTTTTATGTGAGCATCATTGAAATCACCATGCCTAGCTAGGGGCGTTAAACGTTAGCGCTTGTTGGGAGGCAACCCAATTTTATTTTTGTTCCTTGCTTTTTGTTCCTGTTTAGTAATAAATAAATCATCTAGCCTCTGGTTGGATGTGGTTTTATGTTTTAATCAGTGTTTGTGCCAAGTAAGACCTATAGGATCTTCTTGGATGATAATTATTTGATCTTGCTGAAAAAAATCAAAAACTTGCTGCTCACGAAAACAATTGTTAAAAATCACCAGAACGTGATAAAATACTTATTCCAATTGCAGTAGATCAACAAACAAATTATCTAGGTCTTCCTGTTTTGGTAGAATTTTTGGATTTCCAGAAGTATACGTTTGATACAGATTACTACAGACTGTTCTGTTTTTGACAGATTCTGTTTTCTATGTGTTGTTTGCTTATTTTGATGAATCTATGAGTAGTATCGGAGGGTATGAACCATAGAGAAGTTGGAATACAGTAGATATTACACCAATATGAATTTAGAATGAGTTCACAACAGTACCTAAGTGGTGATTTATTTTCTTATACTAACGGAGCTTACGAGTTTTCTGTTAAGTTTTGTGTTGTGAAGTTTTCAAGTTTTGGGTAAAGATTCGATGGACTATGGAATAAGGAGTGGCAAGAGCCTAAGCTTGGGGATTCCCAAGTCACCCTAAGGTAATATTCAAATACAACCGAAAGCCTAAGCTTGGGAATGCCCCGGATGGCATCCCCTCTTTCGTCTTCGTTCATCGGTAACTTTACTTGGAGCTATATTTTTATTCACCACATGATATGTGTTTTGCTTGGAGCGTCATTTTATTTTGTTAGTATTTGCTTTATGTTATTTAGAATAAGGTTTTGCATCTCTATTTTCAATAAAAATATCAAGGATAGCCTCTACCATGCTTATTTTGCAAGTATACATGTTGCTGTTTCAAAACAGAAAGTTTACCGCTGTTGCAAAAATTCCCTAGAAAAGTCAGAATGTGATAAAATGTTGAAACCTTTTGCATAATAAGCCCTGATAAATTTACTACAGTGGGAATTTTCTTTCATAATTTTTGGAGCTAGGGAAGTATGGATCTTGCTGCATTCTTTACAGACTGTCCTGTTTAGGCAGATTGCTGTTATGTTTGCATCGTTTGCATATGTTTGCTTGTTTAATGATTCTATTTGAGGATAGGACTATTAAATATGCAGAGGCATTTAGTATGCAATGTTGAATAATAATTTTAGTGATTTGCTACAGTAGAGTATGATAAGGTTTTTGCATTGGTTTATACTAACTTATCTCACAAGTCCTTGTTGAGTTTTGTGTGGATGAAGCTCTTGAGATTTAGGGAGACAGTGATATGAGAGGAATTAAGGAGACACAAAAGCTCAAGTTTGGGGATGCCCAAGGCATCCCAAGATAATATTTCAAGAAGTCTCAAGCGTCTAAGCTTGGGGATGCCCCGGTTGGCATCCCACCTTTCTTCTTCAACAACTATCGGTTAGTTTCGGTTGATCCTAAGTTTTTGCTTCTTCACGTGATGTTTGCTATCCTTGAAATGTCGTTTTATTTTTTTTTGCTTGCTGTTTGAATAAAATACCAAGATCTGAAATTCTTAAATGAGAGAGAGTCTTCACATAGCTACATAATTATTTAACTACTCATTGATCTTCACTTATATCTTTTTGGAGTAGTTTGTCATTTACTCGTGTGCTTCACTTATATCCTATGAGTAAATGGTTGAATGATTTGAATGTCATAAATCTGAAATTATATATGTTTCCTATGCCTTTCCCATGGGGAGTAATGACTTCACATATAAGAAGTAGAGGTGGTAAATTTATTGAAGCTTAGCAAACATTGTATTGGTCACTTGAACAATTCATGAAAGAATATTGAAGGAAGGGAGATTTCACATATAAATATACTATCTTGGACATCTTCTATGATTGTGAGCCCCATTAATTATTTTCAAACCTGAGCAAATTAGTTGAAGTTGGACAAGGAAGACAACATAATGAGTTATGCCTGGGTATATTTGTATAAAAGTTATATTGTTATGGATCCTCTAACATGTGGTGCTTGCTATGGGAAATTAAAGTTATATTGTTATGGATCCTCTAACATGTAGGTCATCCACTTGAGGGAAATTAGCTACTGTCCTACAAACCTCTGCACTTGGAGGCCCAACAACGTCTACAAGAAGAAGGTTGTGTAGTAGATCATCAGTGCGTGACCTCGCTCGACGACGACGACTGCGTCAACGCTGCACGTCCTTTTCTTCCCCGGCGGATCTGTGACCACCGGTGAGGAGGGAGAGAGAGGCCGTCTGTAACATCCCAATTTTCCGAAATTAGGATGTTATTAGATCATTCATATGCATATCATATTTTTATTGCATTATTTGCCATTTCAGAATATTCAAATCATTATGCAACAAAAAGGCAATTTATTTGGAGTGGAGATAACATGAATTCTCCCCTGTTTTAAAAAATGTTCATAATGTGCAGAATAATATTTCAAGTTCATCTAATATGTTCTGGTAATTTTGCAATCTTCAAAATATTTTATTTGTGTGTTATTTTGTTGTTATGTGTGGCCTATTGCATAAAAACTATTTTTGAAAATTGCATTAGTGTTGGAACTAGTGTTCCTGTAGTTTATAGCTGTAGGGCTATTTTGACTGTGTGTCTAGGTATTTTTATTTAGAATTTATATTGTGTGTTTTATTTTATTTATTTGTTCTGCTGCTGTAGTTTTTGTTTAAAAACAAAACAGAGCCAGCCAGCCGGCCAACCGGCCCACCGCCCGCGGCCCAGTGTGCAACAGCCGCAGCCCGCTAAACCTAGCGAAGCGGTACGCCTGCTCGCTCGCACCCGACCCGCGCCCGATCCACCCTTCGCCTCTAGTCGCTGACAGCGGGTCCCGCGCCCTGCTTGTCCCCTCCACAGAGCCGGACACCGCGCGCTGCACGTGCGCACACACGCCGAGGCCGACCCGGATCGATCCGGCGCCTGGTCGATCCCGTGCGAGCCAGGGACATCACGCGCGAGCCCAGGACCCCGAAGAACCCTACCGCATCCCCTTCTCCGTCCTTTCCTCGTCCGCACGAGCAGCTAGGGCGAAACGGATCTCGCCGGAGGAGCTCCAGGTCCGCTGGACGCTGCCGTCGCCGTAAGAACTCGCAGAGCCACGCCGCCTGCTCCGTTCGAATCCCCTCTCGAAGCCTCTCTTGTCTGACACTTTCTCGTGGCCGAGAACGCAGCATCGCGGGAGGGACAAGCTCGTCCGCCGCCGTCGGAGCACAGCCGCTGTTCACGTCGTCAACACCGCCCGCAGAGGACGCCCCGCCACCGTTGAGCACCACCACCACCTCCGCCACTCCACGCCGCCTCCGCCCGTCACCTCGCCTTCGCCGGAGACCCACCGGAGGAGCGCCTCCGCCAACGCCCGAGACCGCCCTCGTTTTCCTCTGTTTTGGGTGAGCACACACGCCCAGCCAATCAAGAACTGCCACGTGGCAGTTGCTACATGAGCTGCTACAGTGCCCAGGAGATTTCTGTTTCTGTTTGTTTTTTCAGTTTTTCATCCAAAATTCAACTAGCTATATCTTTTAGTCTACATATCCAAATTAGGTGATTCTTTTTCCTATGATCTCACAAAAATCAGCACATTATCACAGTACCAACTTTGCACATGTTTTCACTGTTCAAATTTGAATTCATTTGAATTTGAATTAAATCTTTTGGAGGCCGTAACTTTCAAACCGTTTGTCGGTTTTAGGTGTTTCTTTTTGCGTTGTGACCGTAGTGCAATTTAGGTGCTGTTAAGCTACTGTTGTTGAGTTTAAAAAATGGTTTTCTTGCTGTTGGTTTTGTTTTGGTTCTATTTGTGTTTCGATGATTGATTTGTTGAATTGTTTGAAACGTGTAGATTGTCCGGGGTGCGACGCGAACTATTGTCAGGAGTGTGACTATTTGAACCAGAACCAAGGCAAGTTACATGTTGATCATCCTTACCTATTGTTTTCTATGCATGTAGTTATATCACACTATGAATATATGCATGTATAGGAGTATTATATATGTTGGCTAT
Source organism: Triticum aestivum (assembly GCF_018294505.1). NCBI lineage: Eukaryota > Viridiplantae > Streptophyta > Magnoliopsida > Poales > Poaceae > Triticum > Triticum aestivum. The sequence goes on from NC_057802.1 coordinate 264,285,936, forward strand.
GCTGTTGAGCTATCTTCCCGTCTTTTGCAAATCGTGGTAGTTGTAGTTGCTATGCTTTGTAGACGGGGGTGGTTCGTGTATTCATTGAGCTTATGTGAGGACTATAAATATAACAAATTGAGTAGTAATTAAGGACTTAATTCACCTCTGGGCGGAATTGGTATTGAAGGGTGGTTTCAAGAACATCATGGTTTATACCCTCTGAATGTAAGTGGACGGCCGCCCAGGCTCAAAAAGATCAGACAGACTTAGTGACTAGTAGCTTCCATGCGCAACCACTAGCTAAATGGGCTCTGGCTTAGTTGAGTAGGTTGTGGGATCCTCGCCCAGGTAAGCTAGCAGATGTAGATATGAGTAGGTGTACCGGCTGCCGGGGGTGGAGGTGACTGCTTCTGAAAGACTTCGTCTCAATCTTCAGGTTGAGTCTAGTGGGTAAAGTGTGCAAACCTCTGCAGAGTATTAAAACTAATCATGATTAGCCGTGCCCCCGGTTATGGGTAATTTTGAGCCACTATGCCATTACAGTTGTTGGATGATCTTTACAGATGTGACTTAATAAATTTGTTGGGCAACTTAATAAAGGGTAGGTTGGAGTTGATTTTGCCAACTCAACCTTGTGTATTTAATTGTAGTAATAAAAGAAGTAAATAAAAATTTGACTCTTAGGTAGTTATGAGAACAAAATCAGCTTTCTGCAAAATAAACCCTCAAGCCTTCCTTTTGTTATATTATGCATATACAGGTAGGTCTGCTATATTATTACTCCAGTGTAACTTGCCAATACATTCCAAGTATTGACCTATATGGCTGCAACGTCTCATGTTGCAGGATATTCAGACGAAGAGTAAGGTACCGTTAGGGTCGCGAGTCTGCACTCAGCATCGCCAGTGGGCTATGATGGGACTCATTGTTATTTTCTGCTACTTTCCGCTGTTTGATTGAATAAAGCTAGCCAAGTGCTATGCAGATTGTTTTATTTTGTACATTCTGGATCATACGTTGTAATAAATGATGCACTTGCTATTCTGGTATTCATCTATACTGTGTGTGCTAGCGAGTTCGATCCAGGGACTAGCACAGTAAGCACAGAGACTCAAATCCTTTGAGGTTTGGTCGTTACACTGTCTTTTTTAGATCTGGAGAGAGGGTGATAGTGTGAGAAGCAAGTGGGAAGCCCTTAGCAAGAAAGCGTTGAAGCTCCATCCTATATATCTTTTTTATACTACTAGTACTAGAGGTGGAGTAGTGGTAGAGTAGTTTATATTTTCTCTGCATACAGTACCAGTTAGTCGTGCTTCAAAACTGAACGGCATGCCATTAAAAAAATAAAAGGTCGATAACTAATGCGGCACCTCGGGCCAACGCGGCCAGATCGCATTTTGCACGAGAAATTACACACCATGTTTCATTGACATGTGGTCCCGTTCCCACATGTCAGTGAGATGTAGGCGAGTCCTTTTGTACAATTTCTGAACGGACATCTATGTAGGCCGGGGCGCCTCTTTGTGTACCGTGGCAATCGTCCACCGACTCTTCGCCTTTCCCTCTTGATTTGGAACTACTGTCGCACGCTCTTCCTCCCTCCTCCATTTGCCTTCACCCTTCCTTCTGCCATTGTTCGATCGTCTTCTCCATGGAGGGAACAGGCCGAAAATGACCCCATTATTCTTGCCCCGATCTGAAAGATGGCGTGGTGGAGGAACTCATTGATCAGTGCGACGTCATCACCTCGGCTAGCATGGCAGGTTCGTTCAAGACCATTCTCGACTCAACTAAATAACATCATTACAAGGAACCCAAGGGTCCAGGAGCGGTTTGATCTCCCCTATCTTCTTCACCGTGAACCTGGTCACTGGCACGCGGACGACGCATGCCTTGCCTTGTGCAAGTTGATACCGCTTGATAATGATACGTGTGATGTTAAGATGCCATCGCTTGAGGGTAAGGCTTGGGCAGGCGCAAATGGAGACTGGGTTGTTTATATTGGGTACAACTGCGAGTGGGAACTTGTGAATGTGTACACTCGTCACCGGGTTCCACTTCCAAAAATCTCAGACTACCCAGAGGTTGAGCACACCGGTATTCTACGTACGTTCAACTATGATCATGGTGACTGTCATCTACAGAAGATTGCAATTTGTCGAGTTCCAGACCGCTCTTGGGGTTATAGGAATACTTGTGTTGTCGCTATCTTTGACAAGCTTGTTGCCGTCCTTCATGGTTTGACTCGATGGATATTGCTCAAAAATTAGTTTCTATACACGGATGATCAGTACTGTGATGCAATTCAATACGAGGGTCTTGTGTTTGCTGCCACCACTCGTGGCACTGTTTTCGCATGGAATCCTTATGCTTTCGGTACGTTTGTCTTCCACCATAATTATAATTGTTTCATCCACATGCATGCGGGTTAGCTAGTTTCCCTTTACTAATTAACCGTCTTGTCTTTCCAAGGTCCTGTGAACATTCCACCACCTATATTTAAAAAAAATTATAACCAAGGGGGAGATGACAATGATGATGATCACGAGCATGGGGACCCATATACTCAGTGGCGCCTGGGAACTTATTCCGATGGATCACCTCTTCTTGTATGTATACAGGGCACTGCTGATGTTACTAAGGAAGCAGGTGTTGTCTCCCATGGTCGCACTCTCCGGACCTATTCCAACATCCGTTGCAGGGTATTCGGGATGGATACTACTATGCTAGCGCCAACACCTTTTCCCTGGTTTAGTATTGATACTCTTGGAGGAAACTCGCTCTTCCTTGGACAAAACTATCCAATCATGGTGAAAGGCGACCCAACTGTTGTTGACACAACGTTACTACCATTTATGAGAAGCAACTGTATCTATACCTCGGACATTGCTATGGTTCCCTACCGTGGCTATCACAATATGCGTCTTGACATAGGCCGCTTCAGCTTGGATGATCAGCCCTGCGTTGGTCTCGAGATTGATAGTAGCTGCCCTTTCCCAGAGAATCACTTCTGGTTCAAAGCAAGCGTTTCCAACGCCAAGGATTGGTTGAGCTGAAGTTCATTTCATTGCTTGTTATTTGTTGTGTGATGAAAACTTTAGTATTTACTAGAATGTATCATCGTTGTCGTTGTGGGTTCATGACCTGTTGTATGTAATAAAATGATATGCCTATGATAAACTTACTAAATTTATGAATGGCCTTCGATTCGCTTCTCTGAGTGGGTGCTGCGACGAGGCAAAAAAATATTTTCCGAATACATAATTGTACGTGCATTGCAACAGGTTATCGGATGAGTCCAATCAACAATAGTACTACTACTATTTGTACTAGCTTCACATGCTTTGCACGTCGGGCGGGTGTTTTTACTGTAGCAGTGAATCCCATCATCCTAGGTCCTCGGATGAGTCCAGTAGAAATTGCATTCTGATGTTTGGGTTCAAACTTTCAAAACTGTTGCACTATCTCTACGTCTACGTATACGTAATACAACAAGTTTTTAAACTGGAGACCAGCCACCCAGCCTCACAAAGAACACTTTTTAACCTAGCACAGACTCCAGGAAATTTGGCCACAGTGTGAGGTGGGCCATATGTTAATGTGTTCGTTGTACATAGCAGCACCTCGAATCCTCAATATATAGTAGGGTAGCATGGGCCAGATCAAGCATTCACGTCCAGGAGTACGGCACACGCCACCAGCACGACTTCCATCTGACACAATATTTCTTGGAGTCCGTGCTACAGCTATCTCTTCAACCTCGTCGTTTCTCTAACTCAGCCATCGCGCGGCGGGCGAGGTGGGTGCTTGCCGATACTAGTCGGTTTCCTCAACTATGGTCCCACTTGTAAGGCCAACTCCAATGCACGACCCCTAATGGACCTCCATTTTGCCCGGATTCTGTCTGTTTGGTAGGGCAATGGGGTCGTGTCCTGGCCATTTCTCGGATGCAGTGGACGTGCGCACAACACGCGGACGCATCCCGACCGCGTACATTTTTCTTTGCAAACACATATCTTTTTTTCATCATTGATTTTTGGTACATGGAAATACATCACCAAAATTTGACTAGAAAAGCAAGACCAAAGAAAACAAGAACCACAAGAATACATTTTAGAAGATATCCAACTTCCATAACTGCTCCTTTAAGTTGGATTAGTGCCTTCTCGATGCATTCATTGTTGATCTGCGGAGGCTCGATCTTGCGTGCTTCTTTCTTCTTCGAGTGTAAAGAAGTAGACGTTGCTTCCTCGCATCTAGTCTCATGTCTAGCCTCTATTCTATCAACAAGTGCACTAGTCTCATCTCTAGCCTCAAAAAGTGCTACAACATCTACTAAATTGCGCTCTATCAATATATCGATGTACTCTTCTTCCCAATACCAAAACTTGCATCCATTCTACACAATAAAATTTTAAGTTAGCACAACAAGTCTAATCCGAGAGCACAACCGAAGCTAAAGTAGCACATATCCCATCAGTTGAGCACTTGATGAACACCCATCCGGCATGTTCCGGCGTTGTAGACACGCGGCGCAAGACCTTCTTTAGGCAGTCATCGCACGTAATGAGTGGCAACGGTGCGCCGAAGAGCTTTTGGGCCAGCACCGAGCCCGGCCGACCGCCATTCATGTATCTACCGGCGGACCGCCGACGATGTAGATCTGAGCGGCTAGAGGAGGAGTCGGTACCTGCATGTGGTCTTGCGGCCTTGCCGGGGCCTTCTGGCCCGGTGCCCGGCCAGTCCATGGCGCGGCGCGGCCTCCCACAACCGGGCGAGCTCAAGCCCGACCGAATCCGCTCCAAATCCGGCCGCCGGGTGCGCAAAACACGTAGTCGTGGTTGGGTAGCTCCGAGGCATTGAGGGAAAGGGGGCTGAGCGAGCGCGCATCCGAGCAGCGCACGCTGGAGTTGGCCTAGCGGCGTGGTGGACCAACCATGTGGGGGTGCCAAGTGGCTTCGCTCGTGTGGGGGACGGAAGCCATCCCGCGCGGACGCTAGGTCTGACAGGACGGCCTTGTAGTCAGTGTGTGACCTCTGTGGCAACCGTCCCCTCCCCACTAGCCTCTTCGTTGACATGTGGTCCCGTTCCCACCTGTCAGTGAGACGACGGCTAGTCCTTTTTTACAATTTCCGAACAGATGTCTATGTAGGCCGGGGCGCCTCTTCGTGTACCGTGGCAACCGTCCACCGACTCTTCGCCTTTCCCTCTCAATTTGGAACTGCTGTCGCACGCTCTTCCTCCCTCCTCCATTTTCCTTCACCCTTCCTTCTGCCATTGTTCGATCGTCTTCTCCATGGAGGGAACAAACCGGAAACGACCCCGTTATTCTTGCCCCAATCTGACTGATAACGTGGTGGAGGAACTCATTGATCGGTGCGACGTCATCACCTCGGCTAGCATGGCAGGTCCGTTCAAGACCATTCTCGACTCAACTAATAACATCATTACAACAAACCCAAGGGTCCAGGAGCAGTTTGATCTCCCCTATCTTCTTCACCGTGACCCTGCTCACTGGCGCGCGGACGACGGAGGCCTCGCCTTGTGCAAGTTGGTGCCGCTTGATAATGATACCTGTGATGTTAAGATGCCATCTCTTGAGGGTAAAGCTTGGGTAGGCGCAAATGGAGATTGGGTTGTTTATATTGGGTACAACTGCGAGTGGGAACTAGTGAATGTGTACACTCATCACCTGGTTCCACTTGCAAAAATCTCAGACTGCCTAGAGGTTGAGCACACCGGTTATGACCGTACTTTCAACTACGGTCATGGTGACTGTCGTCTACAGAAGATAGCAATTTGTCAAGTTCCCTGCCGCTCTTGGGATTTAATGGAATATGTAGTTGTTGCTATCTTCGACAAGCTTGTTGCCTTCCTTCATAGTTCGACTGGATGGATATTGCTCAAAAATATTTTTCTATACAAGGATGAGTATTGTGATGCAATTCATTACGAGGGTCTTGTGTTTGCTGCCACCACTCGTGGCACTGTTTTTGCATGGAATCCTTATGCTTTCGGTACGTTTGTCTTCCACCGTATTTATAATTGTTTCATCCACATGCATGCGGGTTAGCTAGTTTCCCTTTACTAATTAACCTTCTTGTGTTTCCAAGGTCATGTGAACATTCCACCACCTATACTTGAAAAATTTTATAACCAAGGGGGAGATGACGATGATGATGATCACGAGCATGAGGACCCATATAGTCAGTGGTGCCTGGCAACTTATTCCGATGGATCACCTCTTCTTGTGTGTATATAGGGCACCGCTGATGTGACTAAGGAAGCAGGTGTTGTCTCCCATGGTCGCACTCTCCGGACCTATTCCAACATTCGTTGCAGAGTATTCGGGATGGATGCTACTGTGCTAGTGCCAACACCTTCTCCCTGGTTTAGTATTTATACTCTTGGAGGAAACTCGCTCTTCCTTGGACAAAACTATCCAATCATGGTAAAAGGCGATCCAGCTGCTGTTGACACAACATTACTACCATTTATGAGAAGCAATTGTATCTATACCTCGGACATTGCTATGCTTCCCTACCGTGGCTATCACAATATGGGTCATGAAATAGGCCGCTTCAGCCTGGATGATCAGTCCTGCGTTGGTCTCGAGATTGACAGTAGCTGGCCCTTCTGAGACAAACTCTTTGGGTTCAAAGCAAGCGTTTCCAACGCCGAGGAGTGGTTGAGCTGAAGTTCATTTCATTGCTTGTTATTTGTTGTGTGATGAAAACTTTAGTATTTACTAGAATGTTTTGTTGGAACTAATCTATAATCCAACATGTATCCTCGTTGTCGTTGTGTGTTGATGACTTGTTGTATGTAATGAATGGCACATTTGCATATGCATGTCATAAACTCAATTTATAAATGGTTTTCGACTCACTTCTTGGAGTGTTAGGGTCGTAGTAGTATAGCCAGCATCCATAGTAGTATGAAGTTGCCACATCACATAGAGCCAACCAATAGTTAGGTGTCGCACGGAGGCCGAGAAATATGGTGATAGCATGACTGCGTGAGGTGGGCTTGTACGTAGTATGATGTACGCACAGGGCTTGCCGTGTTTCCTACTCCTCCGGTCTGCCTCCTTTTGCTGACATGTGGGACTTCCAGCATCCAGGTCGTGTCATGCAAGAAAATGGGGTGCTAGTTGAAGCCACATGATGTGCATCTTGGGTTAAACTGTAAAAAGAATCTTACTACTCTTGAGTAACTCCAAAAGCGGCCACCGAAGATCTTTATTGCATTTGTTTTTCATCACCAGCACGTCGAGGTGAAAGATGTGCAGGTTCAGTGGGTCCTCTTGCGTTTTCACTAACATGTGGGGCCGCATGTGAGCAAATAGACGATGGGCTCCGCGCGTCTGCTGGCTGACTGAGAAGAGAGATAGAGGAGGGCTGAGCACGGACTCCAGGAAATTTGTTCTACGTAACCAGCACCTCAATATAGGCTCGATATAGTGGGGTGGCATGGGCCATAACTAGCATTCACGTCTAGCAGTACGGCACACGCCACCCACACGAGTCCCATTCGACACCAATTTTCTTGGAGTCCGTGCTGCAACCATCTCTTCTCCCTCCTGTTTTCTCAGCCATCATGCGCTGGGCGGGGTGGGGGCTTGCCGATAGTCGGATTCCTCAACTGCGGTCCCACTTGTAAGTGAAAATGCAACACAGCATGCATTCCCCCTTGAGCGGCGTGCCGGACCAACCGTGTGGGGGTGCGATGCGAACAGGGCAAGCTTTTTCTTTTGAACCTGTAACTTGTAAATTTTGGTTCTGCTCCATGGCGCGATCGGTAGATAGAAATAATGATTTTCCCTAGAGTAATGAGAAGTTAGGTTCTGGCACGGTTCATGCATGGAGTACGTACAAAAATTATGAAGTTGATGCGAAAGGTAAGATAATTACTAGTAGTACCATATACTTGAAGGAAATATGCCCTAGAGGCAATAATAAAGTTACTATTTATTTCCTTATTCTCATGATAAATGTTTATTATTCATGCTAGAATTGTATTAACCGGAAACATAATACATGTGTGAATACATAAACAAACAAAGTGTCACTAGTATGCCTCTACTTGACTAGCTCGTTGATCAAAGATGGTTATGTTTCCTAGCCATTGACATGAGTTGTCATTTGATTAACGGGATCACATCATTAGGAGAATGATGTGATTGACTTGACCCATTCCGTTAGCTTAGCACTCGATCGTTTAGTATGTTGCTATTGCTTTCTTCATGACTTATACATGTTCCTATGACTATGAGATTATGCAACTCCCGTTTACCGGAGGAACACTTTGTGTGCTACCAAACGTCACAACGTAACTGGGTGATTATAAAGGTGCTCTACAGGTGTCTCCAAAGGTACTTGTTGGGTTGGCGTATTTCGAGATTAGGATTTGTCACTCCGATTGTCGGAGAGGTATCTCTGGGCCCACTCGGTAATGCACATCACTATAAGCCTTGCAAGCATTGTAACTAATGAGTTAGTTGCGGGATGATGTATTACGGAACGAGTAAAGAGACTTGCCGGTAACGAGATTGAACTAGGTATTGAGATACCGACGATCGAATCTCGGGCAAGTAACATACCGATGACAAAGGGAACAACGTATGTTGTTATGCGGTCTGACCGATAAAGATCTTCGTAGAATATGTAGGAGCCAATATGGGCATCCAGGTCCCGCTATTGGTTATTGACCAGAGAGGTGTCTCGGTCATGTCTACATAGTTCTCGAACCCGTAGGGTCCGCACGCTTAACGTTCGTTGACGATATAGTACTATGAGTTATGTATGTTGGTGACCGAATGTTGTTCGGAGTTTTGGATGAGATCGCGGATATGACGAGGAACTCCGGAATGGTCCGAAGTAAAGATTGATATGTGGATAGTAGTGTTTGATCTCCGGAAAGGTTCCGAATCCATCGGAAGGGGTTCCGGATGTTTCCCGAAATGTTTGGGCACGAGAACACTTTATCTGGGCCAAAGGGGAAAGCCCACGAGGTTTTTGGAAAGCGCAAAAGGAAGTATTGCGGAGTCCAGGGGCCAGATGCCAGGGTCCCTGGCATCTGGGCCCAGACGCCGGGAACCCTAGCGTCTGGCCCTGGAGTCCGAGAAGGACTCTTGCCTTTTGGGTAAAACTGACTTTGTGGAGGCTTTTACTCCAAGTTTCGACCCCAAGGCTCAACATATAAATAGAGGGGTAGGGCTAGCACCCAAGACACATCAAGAAACACCAAGCCGTGTGCCGGCAACCCCGTCTCCTCTAGTTTATCCTCCATCATAGTTTTCGTAGTGCTTAGGCGAAGCCCTGTGAAGATTGTTCTTCACCAACACCGTCACCATGCCGTCGTGCTGTCGGAACTCATCTACTACTTCGCCCCTCTTGCTGGATCGAGAAGGCGAGGACGTCACCGAGCCGAACGTGTGCAGAACTCGGAGGTGCCATGCTTTCGGTACTTGGATCGGTCGGATCGTGAAGACGTACGACTACATCAACCGCGTTGATATAACGCTTCCGCTTTCGGTCTACGAGGGTACATGGACACACTCTCCCCTCTCGTTGCTATGCATCACCATGATCTTGCATGTGCGTAGGAAATTTTTTGAAATTAGTACGTTCCCCAACAGTGGTATCAGAGCCTAGTTTTATGCGTAGATGTTATATGCACGAGTAGAACACAAGTGAGTTGTGGGCGATACAAGTCATACTACTTACCAGCATGTCATACTTTGGTTCGGCGGTATTGTTGGATGAAGTGGCCTGGACCGACATTACGCGTACACTTACGCGAGACTGGTTCTACCGACGTGCTTTGCACACATGTGGATGGCGGGTGTCAGTTTCTCCAACTTTAGTTGAACCGAGTGTGGCTATGCCCGGTCCTTGAGAAGGTTAAAATAGCACTAACTTCACGAACTATCGTTGTGGTTTTGATGCATAGGTAAGAACGGTTCTTGCTCAGCCCGTAGCAGCCACGTAAAACTTGCAACAACAAAGTAGAGGACGTCTAACTTGTTTTTGCAGGGCATGTTGTGATGTGATATGGTCAAGGCATGATGCTATATTTTATTGTATGAGATGATCATGTTTTGTAACCGAGTTATCGGCAACTGGCAGGAGCCATATGGTTGTCGCTTTATTGTCTGCAATGCAATCGCCCTGTAATGCTTTACTTTATCACTAAGCGGTAGCGATAGTCGTAGAAGCACAAGTTTGGCGAGACGACAACGATGCTACGATGGAGATCAAGGTGTCGCGCCGGTGACGATGGTGATCATGACGGTGCTTCGGAGATGGAGATCACAAGCACAAGATGATGATGGCCATATCATATCACTTATATTGATTGCATGTGATGTTTATCTTTTATGCATCTTATCTTGCTTTGATTGACGGTAGCATTATAAGATGATCTCTCACTAAATTTCAAGATAAAATTGTTCTCCCTGAGTATGCACCGTTGCCAAAGTTCGTCGTGCCCAAACACCACGTGATGATCGGGTGTGATAAGCTCTACGTCCATCTACAACGGGTGCAAGCCATTTTTGCACACGCAGAATACTCAGGTTAAACTTGACGAGCCTAGCATATGCAGATATGGCCTCGGAACACTGAGACCGAAAGGTCGAGCGTGAATCATATAGTAGATATGATCAACATAATGATGTTCACCATTGAAAGCTACTCCATTTCACGTGATGATCGGTTATGGTTTAGTTGATTTAGATCACGTGATCACTTAGAGGATTAGAGGGATGTCTATCTAAGTGGGAGTTCTTAAGTAATATGATTAATTGAACTTTAATTTATCATGAACTTAGTCTTGGTAGTATTAGCATATCTATGTTGTAGATCAATAGCTCGCGTTGTTGCTTCCCTATGTTTTATATATGTTCCTAGAGAAAACTAAGTTGAAAGATGTTAGTAGCAACGATGCGGATTGGATCCGTGATCTGAGGTTTATCCTCATTGCTGCACAGAAGAATTATGTCCTTGATGCACCGCTAGGTGACAGACCTATTGCAGGAGCAGATGCAGACGTTATGAACGTTTGGCTAGCTCAATATGATGACTACTTGATAGTTTAGTGCACCATGCTTAACGGCTTAGAATCGGGACTTCAAAGATGTTTTGAACATCATGGACCATATGAGATGTTCCAGGAGTTGAAGTTAATATTTCAAGCAAATACCCGAGTTGAGAGATATGAAGTCTCCAACAAGTTCTATAGCTAAAGGATGGAGGAGAATAGCTCAAGCAGTGAGCATGTGCTCAGATTGTCTGGGTACTACAATCGCTTGAATCAAGTGGGAGTTAATCTTCCAGATAAGATAGTGATTGACAGAATTCTCTAGTCACCATCACCAAGTTACTAGAACTTCGTGATGAACTATAATATGCAAGGGATAACGGAAATGATTCCCAAGCTCTTCGTGATGCTGAAATCGAGGAAGGTAGAAATCAAGAAAAACATCAAGTGTTGATGGTTGAAAAGACCACTAGTTTTAGAAAAGGGCAAAGGGAAGAAGGGGAACTTCAAGAAGAACGACAAGCAAGTTGCTGCTCAAGTGAAGAAGCCCAAGTCTGGACCTAAGCCTGAGACTGAGTGCTTCTACTGCAAAGGGTCTGGTCACTGGAAGCGGAACTGCCCCAAGTATTTGGTGGATAAGAAGGATGGCAAAGTGAACAAAGCTATATTTGATATACATGTTATTGATGTGTACTTTACTAGTGTTTATAGCAACCCCTCGGTATTTGATACTGGTTCAGTTGCTAAGAGTAGTAACTCGAAACGGGAGTTTCAGGATGAACAGAAACTAGTTAAGGGCGAGGTGACGATGTGTGTTGGAAGTGGTTCCAAGATTGATATGATCATCATCGCACACTCCCTATACTTTCGGGATTAGTGTTGAACCTAAAATAAATGTTATTTAGTGTTTGCGTTGATCATGAATATGATTGGATCATGTTTATTGCAATATGGTTATTCATGTAAGTTAGAGAATAATTGTTGTTCTGTTTACATGAATAAGACCTTCTATGGTCATACACCCAATGAAAATGGTTTGTTGGATCTCGATCGTGATGATACACATTTTTATAATATTGAAGCCAAAAATGCAAAGTTAATAATGATAGTGCAACTTATTTGTGGCACTGTCGTTTAGGTCATATTGGTGTAAAGCGCATGAAGAAACTCCATGCTGATGGACTTTTGGAATCACTTGATTATGAATCACTTGATGCTTGCGAACCATGCCTCATGGGAAAGATGACTAAGACTCCGTTCTCCGGAACAATGGAGCGAGCAACTGACTTATTGGAAATAATACATACTGATGTATGCGGTCCGATGAGTGTTAAGGCTCACGGCAAGTATCGTTATTTTCTGACCTTCACAGATGATTTGAGCAGATATGGGTATATCTACTTGATGAAACACAAGTCTGAAACATTTGAAAAGTTCAAAGAATTTCAGAGTGAAGTGGAGAATCATCGTAACAAGAAAATAAAAGTTTCTACGATATGATCGCGGAGGTAAAATATTTGAGTTACGAGTTTGGCCTTCAGTTAAAACAATGTGAAATAGTTTCACTACTCACGCCACCTGGAACACCACAGTGTAATGGTGTGTCCGAACGTCATAACCGTACTTTATTAGATATGGTGCGATCTATGATGTCTCTTACCGATCTACCACTATTGTTTTGGGGTTATGCATTAGGGACAGCTGCATTCACGTTAAATAGGGCACGATCTAAATCCGTTGAGACGACACCATATGAACTATGGTTTAGCAAGAAACCTAAGCTGTCGTTTCTTAAAGTTTGGAGTTGCGATGCTTATGTGAAAAAGTTTCATCTTGATAAGCTCAAACATAAATCGGAGAAGTGCGTCTTCATAGGATACCCAAAGGAGACAGTTGGGTACACCTTCTATCACAGATCTGAAGGCAAGACATTCGTTGCTAAGAATGGATCCTTTCTAGAGAAGGAGTTTCTCTCGAAAGAAGTGAGTGGGAGGAAAGTAGAACTTGATGAGGTAACTATACCTGCTCCCTTATTGGAAAGTAGTTCATCGCAGAAATCTGTTCCTGTGACTACTACACCAATTAGTGAGGAAGCTAATGATGATGATCATGTAACTTCAGATCAAGTTACTACCGAACCTCGTAGGTCAACCAGAGTAAGATCCACACCAGAGTGGTACAGTAATCCTATTCTGGAGGTTATGTTACTAGACCATGACGAACCTACGAACTATGAAGAAGCGATGGTGAGCCCAGATTCCGCAAAATGGCTTGAGGCCATGAAATCTGAGATGGGATCCATGTATGAGAACAAAGTGTGGACTTTGGTTGACTTGCCCGATGATCGGCAAGCCATTGAGAATAAATGGATTTTGAAGAGGAAGACGGACGCTGATAGTAGTGTTACTATCTACAAAGCTCAAATTGTCGCAAAAAGGTTTTCGACAAGTTCAAGGTGTTGACTACGATGAGATTTTCTCACTCATAGCGATGCTTAAGTCTGTCCGAATCATGTTAGCAATTGCCACATTTTATGAAATCTGGCAAATGGATAAACAAAACTGCATTCCTTAATGGACTTATTAAAGAAGAGTTGTATATGATGCAACCAGAAGGTTTTGTCAATACTAAAGGTGCTAACAAAATATGCAAGCTCCAGCGATTCGTCTATGGACTGGTGCAAGCATCTCGGAGTTGGAATATGTGCTTTGATAAGTTGATCAAAGCATATAGTTTTATACAGACTTGCAGTGAAGCCTGTATTTACAAGAAAGTGAGTGGGAGCACTACAGCATTTCTGATAAGTATATGTGAATGACATATTGTTGATCGGAAATAATGTAGAATTATTCTGCAAAGCATAAAGGAGTGTTTAAAAGGATTTTTTTCAAAGAAAGACCTCAGTGAAGCTGCTTACATATTGAGCATCAAGATCTATAGAGATAGATCAAGACGCTTGATAAGTTTTTTCAATGAGTACATACCTTGACAAGATTTTGAAGTAGTTCAAAATGGAACAGTCAAAGACAGAGTTCTTGCCTGTGTTACAAGGTGTGAAATTGAGTAAGACTCAAAGCCCGACCACGGCAGAAGATAGAAAGAGAATGAAAGTCATTCCCTATGCCTTAGCCATAGGTTCTATAAAGTATGCCATACTGTGTACCAAATCTATTGTATACCCTACCACTGAGTTTGGCAAGGGAGAACAATAGTGATCTAGGAGTAGATCACTGGACAGCGGTCAAAATTATCCTTAGTGGAATAAGGATATGTTTCTCGATTATGGAGGTGACAAAAGGTTCGTCGTAAAGGCTTACGTCGATGCAAGTTTAACCACTGATCCAGATGACTCTAAGTCTCAATCTGGATACACATTGAAAGTGGGAGCAATTAGCTAGAGTAGCTCCGTGCAGAGCATTGTTGACATAGAAATTTGCAAAATACATACGGATCTGAATGTGGCAGACCCGTTGACTGAACTTCTCTCACAAGCAAAACATGATCACACCTTAGTACTCTTTGGGTGTTAATCACATAGCGATGTGAACTAGATTATTGACTCTAGTAAACCCTTTGGGTGTTGGTCACATGACGATGTGAACTATTGGTGTTAAATCACATGGCGATGTGAACTAGATTATTGACTCTAGTGCAAGTGGGAGACTGAAGGAAATATGCCCTAGAGGCAATAATAAAGTTATTATTTATTTCCTTATTCTCATGATAAATGTTTATTATTCATGCTAGAATTGTATTAACCGGAAACGTAATACATGTGTGAATACATAAACAAATAGAGTGTCACTAGTATGCCTCTACTTGACTAGCTCGTTGATCAAAGATGGTTATGTTTCCTAGCCATTGACATGAGTTGTCATTTGATTAACAGGATCACATCATTAGGAGAATGATGGGATTGACTTGACCCATTCCGTTAACTTAGCACACGATCGTTGAGTATTCTGCTATTGCTTGCTTCATGACTTATACATGTTCCTATGACTATGAGATTATGCAACTCCCGTTTACCGGAGGAACACTTTGTGTGCTACCAAATGTCACAACGTAACTGGGTGATTATAAAGGTGCTCTACAGGTGTCTCCAGAGGTACTTGTTGGGTTGGCGTATTTCGAGATTAGGATTTGTCACTCCGATTGTCGGAGAGGTATCTCTAGGCCCACTCGGTAATGCACATCACTATAAGCCTTGCAAGCATTGTAACAAATGAGTTAGTTGCGGGATGATGTATTACGGAATGAGTAAAGAGACTTGCCGGTAACGAGATTGAACTAGGTATTGAGATACCGATGATCGAATCTCGGGCAAGTAACATACCGATGACAAAGGGAACAACGTATGTTGTTATGCGGTCTGACAGATAAAGATCTTCGTAGAATATGTAGGAGCCAATATGGGCATCCAGGTCCCGCTATTGGTTATTGACCAGAGAGGTTTCTTGGTCATGTCTACATAGTTCTCGAACCCGTAGGGTCCACATGCTTAACGTTCGTTGACGATATAGTACTATGAGTTATGTATGTTGGTGACCGAATGTTGTTCGGAGTTTTGGATGAGATCGCGGATATGACGAGGAACTCCGGAATGGTCTGGAAGTAAAGATTGATATGTGGATAGTAGTGTTTGATCTCCGGAAAGGTTCCGGAATCCATCGGAAGGGGTTCCGGATGTTTCCCGAAATGTTTGGGCACGAGAACACTTAATCTGGGCCAAAGGGGAAAGCCCACGAGGTTTTCGGGAAGCGCAAAAGGAAGTTTTGCGGAGTCCAGGGGCCAGACGCCAGGGTCCCTGACGTCTGGGTCCAGACGCCGGGAACCCTGGCGTCTCGCCCTGGAGTCCCAGAAGGACTCTTGCCTTTCGGGTGAAACCGACTTTGTGGAGGCTTTTACTCCAAGTTTCGACCCCAAGGCTCAACATATAAATAGAGGGGTAGGGCTAGCACCCAAGAGACATCAAGAAACACCAAGCCGTGTGCCGGCAACCCCGTCTCCTCTAGTTTATCCTCCATCATAGTTTTCGTAGTGCTTAGGCAAAGCCCTGTGAAAATTGTTCTTCACCAACACCGTCACCACGTCGTCGTGCTGCCGGAACTCATCTACTACTTCGCCCCTCTTGCTGGATCGAGAAGGCGAGGACGTCACCGAGCCGAACGTGTGCAGAACTCGTAGGTGCCGTGCTTTCGGTACTTGGATCGGTCGGATCGTGAAGACGTACGACTACATCAACCGCGTTGATATAACGCTTCCGCTTTCGGTCTATGAGGGTACGTGGACACACTCTCCCCTCTCGTTGCTATGCATCACCATGATCTTGCGTGTGCATAGGAAATTTTTTGAAATTACGACGTTCCCCAACAATACTACTACATGGATTTGACGGAAAGATAAAGATACATACGGATCCATCAACGACATCCTCACGCCCTAGTGCACCGGGTCACCAACCGACGTGTAAGGAGCAGCGGCGTTGGTGGCGAGCTCAACAGGCTTCTGAACAATGACGTCCAAGGTTGCCCTGCGGGTCAAGAAGGCGAGCAACCTATCGTCCTCCTCTGGCACGTAGTAGTCCTTGTGGATGATTTGCACGTAGACGTGGGTGATTATGTCGATGTTGTCTTGCTACGCCAGGCGCTGCGCGGCGAGCGCGACCTTGAGGTGGACATTCTCCGGCGCGACGGTGGGCAGTCGCAGGGCCACCAGTGCGTCGAAGAGGTTGTCACCATAGAGGCTGTTGAGGGTGGTGGGCATCGCAGAGCCTGGGCTCGTGGGCTAGAGGCGTACGTCAAGGTCATCCGCGAGCTTCTTGACGATGGTGAACTTGTCAAGGAAGCCGACAAGGACCTTTTCGAACAAGGAGACGAAGTTGTCGTCCAAGCGGCCTCTCATTGTGGCGGCCTCAAGCACGACCTGGAGACATTCCTTGGTGCCGGGCCATAGGCCGGTGTCCTAGACCATCTGGCACAGCCGGCTGATGCTCGCGCTCATCGCCTCCATGGGTCTAGCTTCTAGTCAACTGATCTTGCGATTGGAGTGATCACTCTTGCCCTTGGTTAGGGTGCGTAGGTGCGTAGGATTTCATAGATTGGACTAGCGGGGAGCCTTTATATGAGAAGTGCAGACTGCATTGAATTCACGTGCGTGTTGGCCATCTACTCCTCGGCCCTCTACTGCACCTGCCTTTGGCTGTATGACAGGTGGGCCAGCCACCTGTTGGGCCCACATGTCATACAACCAAAGGCAGGTGCAGTAAGTCAATGAAGCTGCGTCCCCCTCCGTGCCGGTGCAATATAGTCATCTCATCGGACCTCTAGCTAGGGCCAAACGAGAGAACTTTGATGTTTACTGGTTTATTGGTCCCCTTTGCATATTGCTCCAAGTTTTGACCTTTGATTTAACTAATAAAATGTTAATGCATGTAACCAAAAATGTTGTGTAATCCCAAAACACTTAGGCACGGTACGTTAACTCCCTCCTCATTTCTTATTTTGTGACATATCAACCAATGAGAGATGTGGGCCGTGCATGCTTTCAATGACTTGAGACTACCAAACATGACATGCAGTGGTTAGTTCATTGCATGTAATCCTATTAATTAGCAAAAAGACATTAAGTTCTCTCGCCGATAGGAATAAAACAATACACCATGTATTTATTTACAGAGGGAGTAGTACATTTTTTGTGACATGCATTACTAGATATTGCTAGTCAAATACTAAATCCAGATGGACGTGGTAGTACTACTAAATCCGGACGGTGGTGCTAGTACTAGTAGTAGTACTACCAATGTACTAGTAGCACTGTACTACCCGTTGGTCAAATTATTACGTGTTGCTCCTCACAGTGAAGCGACAAGACCCTGCGCCGGAGAGACACCTGAGTATAGGCGCCGTGTTCGGCATACCATAGTCAGCCTCACCATCTGCAGTCACTATCATCATGGCTGTAGAGCTAGCCTGCTTACAACTAGCCGTGTTCGACATAATTTCCCATGCGTAGATGCCCGTGCATTGCACGGAACACCAAGATTGGGGGTGGACGGCGCCGGCAGCGGCCATCGTGCCAGATTTTTCCATGGCCTTCTAGATGTGGTGGGGAGGAGATAAGGCTGATTGTGAGAGACAAGGAGTTGTTTGTAAATAGGGAACAAGTGCGGGCATCTTTTTGCAAAACTGGAGAAGTTTGGTTTGTATGCGTCAGATCTAGATCCAACGGCTATTGGTGAAAGATGGAAGGCACAACATCATCACCAACTCAGGACCTCTTTGATTCGCAGGATTTTGAAAGCACGGGAATAGGACACGGCAATATTACAAGTTTCAAACTGATATTACAAATGTTAGGAGTAATGCTGCACCTACGAAGAGGGAATTACTAGGAAGTTTACGTAAGAACTTCCGTTACTTTAGGTGGATGCAGCATTATCGTACAAACTAAAATCCACCGCCCTGACAAGTCACTAATGGGCAAATAAATTTTTGAGTCTCTGGCCACTTGATGTTTCAAAAACAAATTCAGCTTCTGCGGAGACTTTGTCATTTAGGCTTAGACGCTTGCGGTGATCAACACGCCATTAATTGTTGCGCCAGAGAACGCCAAACCTCATTACCTTGAGCACACTTGCCTCCAGAACAAAGAACCTGGCCAATTTAATCTCAGATTTGCTGCCTCGGTAGTCGATCAAATCAATTTCTGTAAGATGGATATCAAGGCATTCGATGAGATTGTTATAGTGCAGCACATTTTTCACTTTCGGGTCTTTTTTTATCTGGAAAAGAAGAGAACATATTAGAGTAGTTGGCTGTATAAGATTGCCGTGTCATCAAGAGGTACCAATATCATTCGCTCATACGATAGGGTTGTCTGGCTAGTGATATTCTTTCACTCACTCTTTCTCTCTCTCTCTCTTTCTCTTTCCTCTCATTTACCTAGGAGCACGTGAAGAGCTTGGGCATTTGTTGCCTTCCACTATGTGGCCGATGCCATATTTCTCAAAAGTATGCCACATAATACGCATCGATGTCAAATCAAAAGATTTTGGCATCGCTCTCGCGATGTAAGAGAGTTGGCACCGCTGTGCACACAGACCCACATGTATAAACAAATCAATCAAACCAACTACACCATCCTCTCACTCTCCCAAACAAGTGTTTTTTATTGCCTCAGTCCTCTCTCTCTCTCTCCCCCACGCAAGTGTTTTTTCATTGCGTGAGTTAATTTGGCACCGGAGCAAAGTAGGTGATCCAGATTGGGGCACCAGGTGAGCAATGGAGGGGCATCGATGCCAAATGCATCACAAGTGAATTTGGCACGTGTTTTGGCCTACATAGTGGAGGGCCGTTATAGCCCACTTTTGTACTACCTCGTATTTACTGTAAAATTTTGACCATAGATTTACCTAAGAAAATGCCAATGCATGTCACCAAAAATTATACCATTTGAAATTATGTTCAAATACGAATCCAACGATATAATTTTTAGTGACCTGCATTAACATTTTGTCAGTTAAATCTATGGTCAAATTTTGATACTACAAAATAGGAAGAGTAAACCAGGACGGAGGTAGTACTTGCTCTTAGGGTAACCATAGAGTTACTAGTCTAAGTTACTTTCCACTATGACTAGCCTAGGCTACTATAGTAGTACAACAAAAAATGATGCAGGTGATCACGTGAGAAAAATACTAAAAACATTTCTTTCGGTGTAGTGCGTAGATGCAATTTTGAGCACTACACTTGTCATCATAATTTGGGAAAATTACGAAAAAATTGAGCTACGTTGTGATTACCGTTTATTAATAGGAAAGAAGTTTCACCTCGATGAGTCGCTTCTCTGTGCACGGAAAGCATGTAAGGAATCCAACAACTTGATCCAGATTGGGGCTGATAGATTTTATTGCCAAGATCTTCACTGTGCGCATAGACTGGGTCAAGCTTGTGGGAATCATTTTCTGGAAGACGGTCGTAAATACATCAAGAAGAAATTTAAAAATGTGAATTTCAAGAAGATGGAGAAGAAGATGAGTGTTGTACCTGAACGATTACGGATCCAATAAAGAGTTCGGAGAATTTGGCAGACGAGTACACCAACGCTGTCAATTTCGACGCGTCAATAACCCTGATTTTTATTGGACCTTCTAGATCAGATACAAGCAATCTCTCAAGGAAAGGCGCATTCTCAATGACCATAACGTGGAACAGCTGGAGTGATCTCTTCCCAATTGATTTCTTGTTGCGGGGCCAGCAAGACACAAAAATCCATCGAAGATTCGTCGAGACGATGTGGAGGCTAATGAACCCGTGGATCTGCTCAAGACGAAGGTATTCGAGTGCAGTACAGCTGCGGAACAGGTGCTCCATAGCCTGCTTCGAGATGCCAACGTCGAAGAGGTCGAGCTGCTTGAGTTGAGGGAGAAGAAGGGCGGGCACGTCATTAATCTAGGGAAGATAGCAGGAGCTGAAGCTGGAGCGGTGCAGCGTTGGCGTGAGGCGGAGCGCGGACGGCGGCAGAGAGCAACATCGTCCAGCTTCAAAGTTGAGCTCCTCGAGCTGATCTAGGGCGGGGGATAAGAACCACTCGTCGAACTTGGCTTGCACCTTGCAGTTGGTACTGAACATGCGGATGTCAAGGTGTCTCGCTGGCCCAGGGTGCGATGAAATGATCTTGGAGACTGCGGCCATGCGTTTGCAATCCCCGTCGCAGAGGGAGCTGTCGACAGTGAGGTTGAGGGGGATGCGGCGCCAGAGGGGGCGCCATCGCCGGGAGAGCAGGGTGGTCCGCATGGCAGATTTGGTGGGGAGGAGGCCGATGATGACGAGCAGCATGTCGTCGGGGAGGCTACTCATGAAGTCCAGGCTCGCCGGATGCGGTTTTGGCTCGAGCCGCCTCCGCTTGTAGGCTGCCTCGCCGTCCATCTCAACCGGCGGCGACGCCGGTGTACACATGTGCTGGTCTGTGTTGTGTGCTGGCCTGCTAGGTGTGCGCGAGTGCGTCCTTCTGTGCATGCCGCCGCGCAGTGGTGAATTGTGCGCGAGTGTGTCCTTCACGCGGAAGAAGTGTGTCCTTAATGCGCCCTCAATTTACTAGCGTGCGGGGTGCTACCCCGAGTGGTTTCAACTTTGTTTACTTCACCGCGTGTCAGATGGTCCTCTAGTTTACTTATTTTCACGGACTGCCACATGGGCCAGCACACGAAGATAGAGAACACGAGCTGACAAGGCAGCATGTGGACTGGTTGACCGATCAACTAAACAATATACGGAGCTATACACTAACACGGTGAGTGTATAATCCGTCGGTATAGAGAGTTCGAGTGAGAGGGGAGGCCCGTGAGAGATAGCAAAGAGAGAGAGAGAAAGAGCTACTCCCTCCGTTTGATAATGTAGTGCCAACATATTTTTTAAGTCAAACTTTTGAAACTTTGACCATGTTTATAAAGAAATTACTTATATCTACAATACCAAAGATAAATGATAGTATGAAGTAAGTAGATGTTGTGATGAATCTAATGATCGTTCCAGATGTTAATGTTTTTCTCCACATATACCTGGTCAAACTTTTCTGAGGTTTGACTTTTCAAAACATCCATATGCTTATGGACGTGAGAGAGTCCCTAACTAGAGAGAGAGAGAGAGAGAGAGAGTGTGAAATAGAAAGAGTGAGTGAAAAAAGTGTGTGTGCATGTGTGAAAGAGACATGGACAACACACGATAAAAGTAGAGAAAAGGCGTGTGTGTCTTATGCAAACATATCACACATGCATATTCGACAATGGAAGCAAGGTGAGTGATAGAGGCAAAGGTGTCCCGATGTTTTGATGATATAGGAATCGTTTTCTGTGGGAGTCGACTTTGACAATCCGACTACGAACGTGCGGAGACGTCGCGCCTTAGCAATCGCTAAACCAACTTCCGAGGGGTTGTTGACCACGCCGGAGCACGATCAACCTAACCACGAGGGTCTATTTCCTGTGAGCAAACGAAGAACAAGCAAGAAACTGAGATTGCAATCTGGATATTGCGAATAAAAGAGGAAAGCTTTATTAATGAAGGTGGGGTTCTGTGACGCCTTTGTCTGGTCGTTGAACACAAACGAAGTATGCGAAGTTGCAGCTATGGTGAACTTTTAATCTAAACAAAACCCATAGTCTAAACGATGCCCTAAGGGCTGTATATATGGAGGAGAGAGGGGGAATTTCGTGGCCCTTGGGGGAGGGGTCCGAAACCAACCCTAACTCTTGTTTCCCCACACATACGGACTCTAAAAACTACCTATAATCAAGTATTTTGAAATTACATGGGCCTGGCCCAAAAATAAGGTGACGCAGCACCTAGAATAGCCTCTGGACAAAATTTATGAAGTGTCATCTTGTATATTTCGTCCAAGGCTTCATGCACTCATTATGGTGGCTTCAAAGTCCTGGAATCATCACTTGTAACTCTGTTCTTGTTCCCCTTGTGCATGCCACCATCTCCATGCTTGAACTTGCTCCAAGGTTCATCTTTCTTGTCCAAGCTAGGCCCTTCATTTGTAAGCAAAACAAATGTATCCAATTTAGGCAGCATCATATTCTCATGAACATTAGAATCGTTACCAAGAAACGAAAGTACCTGATAATTCAATTGGCGTGCGCGAGCTCTAGGAAACTGTCCAGTATGTATAGCAGCAGGGGCTGTGGGTGTAACAATGGTATTGATGTCCTCATCATCCTCCCCTTCTTGAAATGAAGTCGTCCTCGACGAAAGCTCATCTTCCTCTCCCAAATAAGGCTTCAAATCTGCAATGTTAAAAGTGGGACTAACCCCAAAATCTGCAGGCAGCTCAAGTTTATATGCATTATCATTTATTTTCTCTAACACCTTAAAAGGACCATCAGCACGTGGCGTTAGCTTTGATTTGCGCATATTAGGAAATCTATCCTTACGCAAATGAAACAAGATCTCCAGGTGCAAACACAACATGTTTTCTACCCTTATCTCCAGCAAGTTTATATTTAGCATTCATACGCTCAATGTTTTCCTTAGTTAACTCATGCATTTTTAAGATCAATTTAGCATGTTCTTTAGCGTCAAATTATCCTTCTCCGAAGATGGAAGAGGTAACAAATCAATAGGTGCACGAAGTAGGAAACCATACACAATTTCAAAGGGCACATCTTAGTAGTAGAATGCAATGAACGATTATAAGCAAATTCAATATGAGGCAAGCATTCTTCATTTTCTTATTATTCTTCAAAACAGCCCTAAGCATAGTAGACAATGTTCTATTGACTACTTCAGTTTGACCATCAGTTTGGGGGTGACAAGTAGTACTAAAAAGTAGTTTAGTCCCCAACTTAGCCCATAAATATCTCCAAAAGTGGCTAAGAAATTTAGTATCACGATCTGAAACAATAGTATTCGGCACACCTGCAAGCGAATAATTTCACGGGAACAAATCAGCAACATTAACAGCATCATCGCTTTTATGACATGGTATAAAGTGTGCCATTTTCGAGAACCTATCCACGACAACAAATATGCTATCCCTCCCCTTCTTTGTTCGAGGTAAACCTAAAACAAAGTCCATAGATATATCCTCCCAAGGAACACTAGGTACAGGCAAAGGCATATATAAACCATGAGGATTGAGTCCTGACTTAGCTTTTTGACATGTAGTGGAGCGAGCAACAAAACGCTCAACATCCCGTCTCATCTTTGGCCAAAAGAAATGTGTAGCAAGTATATCCTCCGTCTTCTTCATGCCAAAGTGTCCCATTAGTCCTCCTCCATGCGCCTCCTGCAACAACAAAAGACGAACGCAGCTAGCTGGAATGCATAGCTTGTTAGCACGAAACACAAATCCATCATTAACGACGAACTTGTTCCATGTTCTACCTTCTTTACAATTCTGTAATACATCTTTAAATTCAGCATCATGCACATATTGATCTTTGATGGTCTCCAAACCAAATATTTTAAAGTCAAGTTGTGAAAGCATAGTATAACGACGAGACAATGCATCAGCAATAACATTTTCTTTACACTTCTTGTGTTTAATGACATAAGGGAAAATCTCAATGAATTCAACCCATTTAGCATGTCTACGGTTCAGTTTAGCTTGACTTTTAATATGTTTCAAAGATTCATGATCAGAATGTACAACAAATTCTTTGGGCCATAAATAATGTTGCCATGTTTCTAAAGTCCGAACAAGAGCATATAATTCTTTGTCATAAGTAGAATAATTCAGACTAGGCCCACTCAATTTTTCAGAAAAGTATGCAACAGGTTTGCCATCTTGTCATAACACACCTCCTAATCCAATTCCACTAGCATCACATTCAAGCTCAAAAGTCTTATTAAAATCAAGAAGTTGGAGTAAAGGAGCATGTGTCAACTTATCTTTCAATACCGTGAAGGCTTCTTCCTATGCGGTACCCCAAACAAAAGGCACATCCTTCTTTGTAAGCTCATTGAGAGGTGCAGCAATGGTGCTGAAATCTCTCACAAAACGCCTATAGAATCCAACGAGGCCAAGAAAACTCCTCACTTGTGTGACCGTTTTGGGGTGCGGCCAACTCTCAATAGCTTCATTCTTGGCTTTATCAACTTTAATTCTCAGTGGAGTAACAACATAGCCAAGAAAAGATACTCGGTCGATGCAGAAGGTGCACTTCCCAAGGTTACCAAACAAACGTGCATCACGTAGAGCAATAAAAACATCACGTAAATGTTCCAAATGTTCCACCAAAGATCTGCTATAAATCAGTATATCATCAAAATAGACTACCACAAATCGTCCAATGAAAGCACGTAAAACTTCGTTCATTAGTCCCATGAAAGTACTGGGTGCATTAGTTAACCCAAAAGGCATGACTAACCACTCATATAAACCAAACTTAGTTTTAAATGTTGTTTTCCATTCATCTCCCAATTTCATACGAATTTGATGGTATCCACTACGCAAATCAACTTTGGAGAAAATTGTAGAGCCACTCAATTCATCAAGCATATCATCTAGCATAGGAATAGGATGACGATAACGAATAGTAATATTATTAATGCCTCTACAATCAACACACATACGCGACGTACCATCCTTTTTAGGCACTAGTATAATAGGAACAACACAAGGACTAAGAGATTCGCGTATGTAACCTTTGTCGAGCGGCTCCTGTACTTGACGCATAATCTCTTTCGTCTCCTCTAGATTGGTACGGTATGGTGCACGGTTGGGTAGCGATGCACCGGGAATTAAGTCAATTTGATGCTCAATCCCTCGAATAGGTGGTAATCCCGGTGGCACGTCTTGTGGGAAGACGTCAGCGAACTCCTGCAAAATGTTAGTGACAGCAGGGGGCAAAGAGGAAGGCACGTCCTCGAATGAAAATAATGCCTCTTTGCACACAAAAGCATAGCAAACAGATTTGCTAAATCTAGCTCATCAATATCAGATTTTGTGGCAAGTAAACATGCACTTTTCAATTTAATTTCAGAAGCAACACTAGATGGTTTATTATTAGGTTTCATTTGTTGCTCAAATTCTTTTGCCACAATCTGATTTTCACTCTTATTTTTCTCCTGTTTTGCTTTATTAGCTCTATTAATATCATCTTTCAAAATGGATTCAGGAGTCATAGGAAGCAAAGTAATATGGCTATCCTTATGAACAAGAGTATACTGATTATTTCTACCATGGTGTACAGAATTTTTATCAAATTGCCATGGTCTACCAAGTAATAAGGAACATGCTTGCATAGGTATCACATCACAATCAACATAATCAACATATGTAGAGATACTAAAATGCACACGAACAGTACGTGTTACCTTAACCTTGCCGCTGTTGTTGAACCATTGGATGTAGTAAGGATGTGGATGTGGTCTTGTGGTGAGAGATAGCTTCTCCACCATCTCCATGCTAGCCAAGTTGTTGCAACTCCCTCCATCTATGATGACGCGAACAGAACGTTCCTTCACAACTCCCTTTGTATGGAACAAATTATGCCTCTGATTTTGCTCAGCTTGTGTAACCTGCACACTCAAAACACGTTGCGCAACTAAACATTCATACCTGTCAGCATCTTCAGGAGCCATGTATTGCATCTCATGATCAAAATCATCTCCACCGTGTTCTTCACGTGTAATAAGAGCCAAAGTCTCCTCATCATAGTCACTAGCGGACTCATACCCACCATCCTCAGTAGCAATCATCACACGCTGAGATTTGCATTCTCTCGCATAATGACCTCTTCCCTTACAACGACGAAAAATAATATCACTTGTGTGCCCTGTTGATGCCATGGAAGAAGAAGAGCTCTGTGCAGGCCCGACAGGTGTGCTCTTGGCAGATAGTGGTGGTTGTGCCTGCTTTCTTGTATCACGGTTGGAGGTGGCACCTGATGGAAGTGATGGTGCAGTGGAAGTAGAGGATGCACGTGGTGTCCATGATGAAGGTCGACCTGCAGAAAAGTTAGTTCGCGCCAATGCCTGTCGATCCTGCACTTCACGTTCAGCTTTACAAGCAAGATGGAATAAATGAGTGATATTATTATACTCCTTATACTCTAGAATGGTCTGAATCTCTCTATTTAATCCACCCATAAAACGTGCAAGCATAGCTTCATTCTCCTCAACAATACCACATCTAATCATGCCAGTTTGTAATTCCTGATAATATTCTTATACAGAATTTTTTCCTTGTCTTAAACGCTGCAATTTTTGAAGTAATTCACGTTGATAATATGGTGGAACCCAACGAGTACGCATAGCAGTTTTCAAAGCAGCCCAAGTAGCTGGAATAGGATATAATCTATAATGTTCAGACCACCAAACACATGCAAAGCTAGTGAAATCACTGTAACACCCCGAGAATCATGCTACATTAATCTCTCTCTAACGGTGGCCATGTCATCATCATTACTATGCAAATTGCCACTTGTCCAAAATCAAAGTCAAATTCAAATTTAAATAGCAAGTGAAATTATTATTTCTTCGAACAGTAAAACTAAAATGTTCACATTATTCTATAATTCCCTTAATCATTTTTCATGTTGAAACCAACCTTATTTGACCCACGAAATAATCATTGGCAAAATATTAAAGTGGTCCAAAAGCATTTAAATTGGCCTTTTCAAAATAAGCAAGTATTTATAATTTTCCAAATGATGTGAAACATTATGTAGAAAACAATTAAGTAGAAAACAATACGGAATTAATAAAACAGAAAACTTGAAAAAAGAAAATGGGCCAAGTGCACATTGTGCACTAGAAGCCTAGTGCTGCAGTAGCGCAGCCCAAGCCCACCAGGGCCTTCTCCAACTTCCTCTGTACAGGAGGCAAAGACCTGTGCGTGGCGCACATCCACGCCTCCATGGCCGCCGTGTCGACCATCCGGCGAGCCCCCGCGGTGTACAAGACCATCCCCAAGCCCCAGGACAAACCCTAAATGCCCAGTTCCCTCGTTTCCCCCTCGCACTCGATCTGGAAGAGGAGCCGAAGCTTCCGGCGCCGCGCCATAGTCATCATCGCGGCCGCCGGC
Organism: Triticum aestivum; assembly: GCF_018294505.1. Lineage (NCBI taxonomy): Eukaryota > Viridiplantae > Streptophyta > Magnoliopsida > Poales > Poaceae > Triticum > Triticum aestivum. The sequence goes on from NC_057802.1 coordinate 264,313,497, forward strand.
CTCCCCTTGCTGCACCAAGATGTCCAGAAGCCTCCCCGCGGTCCTCTCCTTCGTCCCCATCGAAGAACCCGAGCCAAGCTGCACCGTATGCTCGGGATCGAGTCGGTTTCTCGGCCACAGCCGCGGCATCTCGCCGTCGATCTACACCACCGCGCCACCCCGGCCGTCACAAGCACGTCCCCGACCTCCCTCTCGGTGAGCCGCGCCGATTCCCCCCGTTTTCCCCTTCGATCCATCGTCGTAGGCCGTGTTTTCCATCGTGCCCGAAGCTCCGCGCGCCCGCGTGCCGCTGGTTTTGTTCGGCTGCACCCTGGCCACGTGCCCGCGTGTGAACCTCCACGGCCTGGCCATGCCCAAGCGCGCACTCGACCGCCCCTGGCTACGCCCTTGCCTAGCCACCCACGCGCTGCTGCCGCCTGTTACTGCTTCTGTTGTCGCTGTTGCCCGTGCTGCCTGCTGTCGTTGCTGCTGTCATGCGCTCGCCCATGACCCTGGCAGCTCCACACCGCGCGCTACGTCGGCCACGCCCAGCCCACGCGCCCACGCCCGCATGCCTGCTGCTGGCGCTGCTGCTGTCTTCTGCTGTTGCGCCGTTGCTGATGCCTTTGCTTGCTGCTCGCGCCTGCTACTTTGCTGCTCATGCCACTGTTGTTGCTGCTCTCTGCTCTGGCTCATTGCCGCTGCTGCTCCTAATCCCTGCCGCTGCTGCTCTTTGCTACTGCCTTGCTGCTACTTAGCTGCCGCCGCTGCTCTTACTTCTGCTGCCTTGCTGCTACTTAGTTAGTTAGTCTAATTAGTAGTACTAGTTAATTAGTTCAATAGTAGATGACATGTGGACCCATGGTTAGTTTAAAGAAAAATAAATTTTCAGAAAAGTCTAAGTCAATGACATGTGGCCCCCTACCATTGTTCAAGATATCTTCCGATATTCCGATAAATCAACCGATTTATTGCTTATCGGTGTCTGGCCGATAAGATAAATCGGCCGATAAATGAGCCGATATGGCAATAAATCGGGCGATATGCCAATAAACAAGCTGATTTACCCCTTATCATGGGTCGACCGATAAGTTCCCGATAAGCGATATCACCAACATTGCCCCCTACATTGTTCATATATTGACTAGTCAACATTTGACTGGGTCAACCCAACCCCACTGGTCCCACTGTCATACACTACGGCTAGTATAGCACTAGGTGACCAAAGTTTTTTGCTGTTTTATTTTCGAATTAAAAGAATTCTGTAAATATAGTAAATCATTTTAAACTTTGTAAATTCATAGAAAATAAACCGTAACTCGGATGAAAATGTTTTCTACATGAAAGTTGCTCAGAAAAATCCAACGAATCTGGATACGCGGTCCGTTCATCTGTCACATGCCCCTAGCATGCTGAACATGGAACCGTCCCCTCTCTTTTTGTCTGTCCGGAAAACGCCAGACGTCGGGAAAACCCCTCCGGATGTTTCCCTCTCCGTCTGCAATGTCTAGCATTGTGTTAGTTCACATCCGGCACATCTTATTGCCATGTTATGCTTTGTGGTGCTATGTTTGCTTTATATTTACTGTTTCTTCCCCCTCTTCTCTCCGGTAGACCCCGAGACCGATGCTGCCCCTGTGATCGACTACGTCACCGACGACCCCTCCTTGCCAGAGCAACCAGGCAAGCCCCCCCTTTGATCATCCCGATATCGCCCATTCCATTCTCTCATGCTTGCATTAGATTTTGCTACAGTTATTGTTTGCTCCTATTCTGATGCATAGCCTGCTTTTGTAACCTGCTCATTGTTACCTACCTGCTTATCCTAAACTGTTTAGTATAGGTTGGTGAGTGATCCATCAGTGACCCCCCACCTTGTCCTTGTTGCCCCTGCTTCATCATTGAAGACCCGATCAACGGGATCGAAGACCAGGCCCCGGATCGCACATCAATTTCCCCTTAGTTGCTCGACACTACTGGGTTACTATCGAGTGCCGAGGGTGAGACCTCTAAAGCACTTCTGATGTTAGCCCTATAGTGTAGCTATTCGGTCGTGGTCATCGGGGGTGATTCCGCCTTAACCACTTCCGATACGACTCTGTCGTGCAACCCCTCAAGTGTGAACCTCGGGGGTGGTTCCTCTTACGTTCACCTTGATGATTGCATTGAGTGGAAGCCGTCAAGGGTGATTCCTCAGGTTTTCCCCTTGATGTTTGGACACACGGTTACTATGGTTACTATGACTTTACACTGAACCATGTTACTAAAGACGGGTTGGCCCTGAGGGGTACCCGTGCGAGCTTCATTGCGAGTGATGTGGAGACGGGTTGATCTGGAGGGTGCCCTTGAGATAATTACGAGGCGTGGCCGGGCATTCCTAGCCCTTGTCGCAAGTCCTCGAGACGGGGCAACGGGGTCACATATTTCATGAGTCTCTGCTTGTTACCGCGTGCTCCTAATCCACTAATATTTGGATATTTGATCTGAGGGGCCTCTGGCCTGATAGCACTAACCATCACGTGGGCATAGTATGGGCGTTCTGCATCGTATACATCAGCCAAAGCTTAATAGACGTCAGCGACTGAGCGGCGCGCGCCGGGTTGGACTGCGTAAGCACCTGCCTTGTTGAAGGAGGTAGCTAGGTCTGCTCACCGGCCGCCCACGCAACGTGCAGGAGTTCCCGGGGCGATGGCCCATGACCCCTGGGGGCATAGGTTTAGTCCGGCGTGCTGACCTCTCTATTAAGCCTAGGTCGGGTTGCGGCGTATTGTTTGGCCGAGGCCAGACATGACCCAGGAAAGTGTGTCCGGCCGGAGTTAATCGAGCGTGGTGGGTAAGTTGGTGCACCCCTGCAGGGAAGAAAACATCTATCGATAGCCTGTCCTACGGTAACGGACACTTGGAGTTGTATCCCGATCGATACAACTAGAACTGGATACTTGTGATGAGAATTGGATTATGATGAGAACTGGATAGTATGGCTCTGGGATTGCTTTCTCGCAGGGAGTCGAGAAAGGATCTCTGGTCGAGGTTGATAACACTGCTACTACTTTACTTTATGCTACTCTACTCCTTCCTATTGCTGCAAGATGGTGGTTTCCAAAAGATGCTAGTCTTCGATAGGACTAGGCTCTCCCCTCTATTCTGGCATTTCTGTAGCCCAGTCCACATATACAACCTTCCTTTGATAATGTTGCATATGTAGTGTAGATCCTTGCTTGCGAGTACTTTGGATGAGTACTCACAGTTGCTTTGCTCCCCCTTTTCCCCCTTTCTTCTTCTTTCCGGTTGATGCAACCAGATGTCGAAGCCCAGCAGCCAGATGCCACCGCCGATGCCTGCTACTACGTGGAGACCGCCGACGACCAGGAGTAGTTAGGAGGCTCCCATGCAGGAGGCCTTGCCTTTTCGATCGTTGTTGCTTTTGTGCTAGCCTTCTTAAGGCAAACTTGTCTAACTCATGTCTGTACTCAGATATTTTTGCTTCCGCTGACTCTTGTGTATTTGAGCTTATGTATTCGAGCCCTCAATGCCCCTGGCATGTAATATAAAGCTTGTATTATTTTAATTTGTGTCTAGAGTTGAGTTGTGATATCTTCCCGTGAGTCCTTGATCTTGATCGTACACATTTGCGTGTATGATTAGTGTACGATTGAATCGAGGGCGTCACAAGTTGGTATCAGAGCCGACTGCCTGTAGGTAGCCCCCTTTCCAACTCCTTGGCCGAAGTTGAGTCTAGTCACTGAAAAACTTTTACTAACATTGGCTGTGTGGCTTATGGGCCCACGTCGCCATTGGGTGGTATTAGGATCTTTTATTCCTCGTCTATACTCTGGGACTCTGATCTCTCTTCTATTCGGGTTAAACATTTTACTAACTCTGACATTAGGTTCTCGTACCCACTTCCTCCCGGAGAGCCCCAACATTATCGATGATCCTTGCTTCACCAGAAGATTTCGAAGATACTCTGCGTTGTTCTCTCAAGACCTTGTGCCAATGCTTTCGCAATTCCCTTCAATCGATAAACCCCTATGAATAACCGCGTACCCTTGCCATTCATACAATCATTCCCCGTTGATCTTGTTATTACAAGATACCCCGAAATTCTCTCTATTGTTACAAGAATACTGTGTCTACTGCCTTGCAGTTCTTTGCCACATGAATACCCCTTCCGATAATTCCTCGCACTTATCGAGTACCGCTCATCCCCAGTTGTTCATCTGTTTCACAAAAGTCTTCGAAATACCATTCGATCTTCCGAAAATCCTCAGTAGCCTATTGTCGTTGAAATTCTTGCTTGCTTGCATTATCGTTAATTTAATAAGTCTAGTAATCTTATTGGCATCCTTTGTCACTAGCATTTTGAGTCCGTCGATTCAATATGTTGTAGATGCTCGCAATCCTCAGTCAAAACTAGAGTTCGTCCTTTTGGCTCAGACGTCACTTTGGACACGGGCTGGTTCTCGGCAAATCAAACCTAGATTGATTGTCGATATATGTCTATTCAACTTACTTATCTATTGATCAGAGCCTCTGCTTTTGATCCCCCCGATATGGAAATCATAATTCCTTTGTATTTAAGCTTTGAAATTATCCAGATGTCCCTATAATCCGATGCCTTTGCGTTATTTCTTCTTCTGGTTGAATATCGACACTCACATCAGATTCCTTGTGGTCCGCGAAATCCATTATTGGATTATCATCCGACAGTGTCCTTCCTATTCAAAGAACCTCGTGAAGTCCTTTCCGAGATACATAATGCCTTTGGTCAATTGTATCCTCTCCTTTTGTCAACCATGCTCTGCGAGCTTGTGTTGTTTACTTCTCAAGTTTGTGGAATAGGTTCCTACGATACCTCTATGGGTTGAACCTATGCCTCCCCTAATCCGTTTGAACCCGAGAGTTTTAACGAGTCTTACTCTTCTGGTGCTTTGCCAAATAACTTTCAACATTACAACTCCATCTAAGGCGAGAAGTGAACGAGAGGTTATGCATTGAAGAGTGGGAGTCGACCTTGAACTTTTGTTCATGCCCATGGACACGATGTAGATCCTATCATGGAAGCTTCTTGTGATAATAATAATCCCCTTATTATAAGTTCATCTGGTATCTATGTTTGGTCCTTTGCAACCTTGGTTCTGACCATGATTGTTCCCCTTTAGATCCATTTCTCGAACATTGATCAGGTTTACGCAAATGTTATTTATATCTACAATACCAAAGATACATCATATGAAACTACATCTCATGATGAATCTAATGGTATATGTTTGCCGTTCTAGATGTAAATGTTTTTCTCCACGTACATGGTCAAATTTTGTGATGTTTGACTTTTCAATAAATCTATATGCTATGGACCAAAGAGAGTGCCTAAGTCGAGAGAGATCAAGTGTGTGTGAAGGAGAATGAGTGAGTGTGCAAAAAGAGTATGTGTGTGAAAGAGAAAGGGACAACAAACGATAAATTAGAGAGACAATATGTTTTTTTGTTTCTTATGCAAACATATCACGCATGCATCTCCGAGATAGAAAAGCGAGGTGAGTAGATACACGAAGATAGCTAGTGCGTGATTGTTTGCAACGGAGAGAGACATCCCTATAGCACATGTCCAATAGAGGTCTGGCCAACAAGGAACAAAGGTCGAGAGGGACACATGGAGAACATGGACGCATGGGGAGGGAGAGAGGGTGTGTTTGTGATAGAGAGATCCCCTCGAGATTGTTAGGGGACTTATATGGGTGGGAGATCGAGGGAGGTGCGTGCGAGATAGAAAGATGCCCCGAGAGAAATCGAGATAGACCATGCACATGTTTGTGATGGAGACTAAGATTAGCTAGTCATATACATATAGGGGGGACTGCGTGTGCCTACATTTGAGTGAGAGACCATCATACTTGGCTAGGCATGAGATTGTGTGTGTGTGCGTGTGAGATGGAGAGAGAACGAGGGAGAGAGATAAAGTTTTAGATGGGTCTATCGAGTGCGAGTGAGATATGCATGTGTATGTGTGACCCAGGTAGATGGAGAGTTTGAGAGAGAGAGAGAGAGAGGGAAGAGCTCCGAGACGACAGAGTGGTGCGTGAGAGAGTTACGGGCAACGAGCCAAGGAATTTGTCTGCGTACGATGAGTGCACCCAAGATATTTAGCTTGGACTAGAGAATCATACATAGTGTGCGTGAGAGACCTATAGATGGAGAATATATGCATGCGAACTAGAAAGACCCCCCCCCCCACACACACACAAAGAGAGAGAGAGAGAGAGAGAGAGAGAGAGAGAGAGAGAGAGAGAGAGAGAGAGAGAGATGGAGAGAGAGGGAGAGGGACCAACAAGTTTTGTGTGTTGGATGCGTGCGACGGAATTGAAGATGGTCGGCGAGAGAGAGAGAGAGAAAGAGAGAGAGAGAGCAGGAGTCCGGGAGAGGGGGAGGTCATGTTTTATGCATCAAAGACTGATATAAACCATGCTTCGATATAAACTTGCATTCAAATATTTAAATTGGAGAACATGTTGTCTGCAATCCACACATGAACGGAGATATGTCTATATCAAACAAGTTCATTAATTTGACTCTCAACATGTTCATGGAATACTATAATACTGTACAACGTGCTACTTGATTGAGGTGTTTAATTTTGGATTTAGTTCACTATTTTGACCTGGTGAACGAGCTATTTCATTGAATCGAGATATTTCATTTTGGGTTTGATTCCCGTTTTTTTGAGTGTGTCAACTATTTGTCATATAGTAAATCGCTAGCAACGAGCATGTAAAAACACATTACTCCCGAGCATCATCTCTCCATCTAAAAAAGAAGTGGCAAGCTAATATTTCAAAATTTGATTCGAATCGACTTGGTAAGGTAGACGTGGATGGCCGTTCTCCCAAAATTTGCACGAAACGTTAAACACCCTCTGCTCGGTGGAATTCGCCCGAGCAAATAAATGGGAGACGCAAAATTACCGGCCTATGTGGGACACGCATCAATTGGCCCGTTGTACATCGAGGGTAGGTTCGTAACTTCATCCAAGCGCGCCTTCTCCTCGGCCGAAATGACATGTGCCGAATAATTCATAAACCATAGTCGGCAAAACACCCTCTCCTCGCCCGAAATAGCTCGCGCCCACTATCTCAAAACACGCTCTCCTCGCCCGAAATCGCTCGCGCCCACTATATTTCAAAACACGCCCTCCTCGCCCAAAATCGCTCGCGCCCACTATATTTCATGAACACGCCCTCCTCGCCCGAAATCGCTCGCACCCACTATTTGGGAGAAGCAAAGTTACTCTACTATCCCCGACCCTCAGTACACAGACCCAAGCCGAGAAGCCTAAAGGTAGGGGTAGAACTGTAACTCCCCCCCACATTTCAGACAAATGCGTCCGTAAGACATGGTTCCCCCTCCCAATCCCCCATTCATACCTCGTGGGCGCCAAATCACCTTCTCCCCGGAAGCTCCCTTCTCCCGAGCCGCGAAACCTCAGCCCCTCCTCCATGGCGCCTAACACCGCACCAAATTCATAGCCGCCTTCCTCTCTAATCCCGGAGACGCTGTCCATTTGCCGTCGTGCACTGGGCCGTGTGCCTCTTACTCCGTGCTGTCGGAGCTGCCTCGACGAAGGCCGCGTGAACTGTACCGGAGCCGATTCACCCCCGCCGTTGTTCACGGCGCCGGAGCGGCTCCAACTTTGGACCCGTCCAGAGCCCCGGCGCTGCTTCCCCGTAGTCGTCGACCATCGCAACATCTCTACTTCCCTGCCACCGGTAGCCACCGCAACCACGCTGGCCTCACCGACTAGGCAGCTGGAGCAGCCTACTTCACCGGGCCACCAGATAGGTCGCACCCTCATCTCAAATCACTTTATTTAGGCATCAGTTGTCTGAATTTTTATTCTGGGCCAATCGATTCCCAATGGGAAGCAACACCCCTCGAGCCGGCGGAGCTCCTAGGCTGCCGGTTGGCTGGTGTCTAACGTAAGGGTGCTGGGGCGCAAGTTCGCCGCGGAAGCAGCGCTTAGATGGCTATCTTAGAGTTGCGTGGGTTGAAGGTACTGCCGCCGCCGGATCTGGATGACGGCGAGTCTTTGTAGATTGGCCCGGGGGCGGAGCAACCATGGCAGTGCGATGGGGCGGGAGAGGGGTCTTGGTCGGGGCCACGGACGGTGGAGGCAGGCTGCTCTGCCGGTGGTCGCTGGCTCTCAGGGAAGATTCCGAACAGTGTCAGCTGGGAGGCACAAGACGGCCATCAAGCCATCCGGCGTAGATGGGACAGTACCAAAATAAAATAAAATCGTGTGACCCCAATTTAGTCTTCAGTCAACAGACGTGTGACCACTCTCGTACCTTGCTGTTGATCTCTTAGGGTATTTCTTCAGATCAGAGAGATGTGTCGTTCTTAACATTATGCGTTTTCTGCATCTTCAGCCACACCGTCTTCCGACTCACCGCAGCTGCTCCAACAAGGGAAGCATGCACCAGAAGGGAGCTATAGTCCCCACTCAACAGTTCCCTGCATCGAATGCGCGTGCCCGACATGGACAGCCACAACAACTGCAGGGCCATCAACAAGTCAGCACATGATGCTCACTCCTATGGATGGCGGCCAAATAGGTTGTACCCTCATCTTACTTGTGTGCAACATCTATGGCTTTGTTATTCATCTAAGCATTGAAAATAGATTATCACATTTCACTGTATATTCATGCTGATCTCTTACGGGTCTTGTTCAGGAGTTAACGTTGTTCCATAGTTCAGCTAAGAGACTTGTTCTTTAGGTAACGTTGTTCCATAGTTATCATCCATCAGCCAATGCTATCCCACAGGCTGGTGATTATAGTATTATACCACTTCTAGTATAACCTATGTTGTTCCTTAATACTTTTGTGTGCCATCTAGTTAATCTCGAGTACAAACGATACATATTATGTAGCTTTCATCTGTGTTCTTCCTTTAGTTTTTGAGACCAGTTGCTTCTAGTTAACCCCAGTCCTACTATTTATGTCGTCTCCTACAGGCACTCATTACATAAATCTAACTACTAGTTGTCTTCCATGCATGTCAGATATAATTGCACACACTGATTTATCCACAAGAACCTCACGGAGCAATGTAACGGCCAACAAACTTGACGTCAATGATACCCAATATGATGGAACATGTAAAGGCAGTTCTTCACAAGACTTGCAGAAAGATGATGAATCCTATTCACCCCATAAGGTCCTTGCTCTAACTTGGCCCTTGATATGGGTACAGCATGCATATAATGTCCTGGAGTGCATCTACTCTATTGCAATGCCTTGTGCTTCGCCTGCTGATCATGCATGTAAATATGGCATGCTTTCCTATTTTTCAGTACCTATTCCATTAATGATAACATGTTTTCAAATGCAAGTACTATCATTCTACTCTATCGCAATGCCATCTGCTTAGTTTGGACATCATGCTTCTCAATATCTTATGCATTGTTGCTCATCAGTATGTACTTCATCTGTCTACCATACCATGTTCTTTTTTTTACATTGAAGTGCTGTTCTAGTGGTCTCTTGCAATGCCATCTTAGTTTCCCAATCATACACGCATATGTTGCCTTAGTGTTTTTCTGTAATGTATTCCGCTAGCATACAGTTTTACATTCAAATAGTGTTTTTTTACACTGCTGTCCTGTCGTATCCCTAGCTCTTACATCGTACTCCCTCCGTCCGGATTACATGTCGCAGAAATGGATAAAACTAGATGTATCTAGAACTGAAATATGCCTAGACCCATCCATTTATTTCCGGATGGAGGGAATACATGTCAATATGTCATGCCTTTCTATTCTTCAGTATCTATTCCATCTTTGCTGTAGCATGTTTTATAATTGAAGCACCATTCTTCTATATAAGGAATGCAAGGGGAAGACGGCTATGTTAGAATCTGAAGGGTTACAAACCAGGTCTTTGCAAAAGATCCAAATGCCAGGAGATAATAAACCAACTCCAGTTTTCATAGATACTGCTCCAGCACAGAGAAACCCAACTCCCACTGATAATAAGCAGATTCCAGTGGCCAAAGAACTAGTCCACTCCAGTCCAGCAAAAATATGTCAACTCCATTCTAAGAAGCATGTGCGTATCCTCGCATCATGAAATTTTATAGCATTCTGATCATATTTTCTACATGTTTCTTACCCATCTCTCTTTTAGAAAATAAGGTTAAACGATAGAAGATTCCCTCCATTGGGATCATATTCGAGGAAAGTATCTTGCGGGAATTCTCTGTGCTCCAATGCTGATGTAAGTACCTGTTGTATATCACTTTACATCAGCATGTATTTTGTTACTCGGTGTGAATCCAACCTTTATCTGATCTAAATTCAGTTGTAGCAAAATGTTAAAGGCGACAATGTTGATTTTTGTAAGGAAAACTGCCTGGTAGTTTTGCATGCTGAGCTGCATGAGTGTACTATCTCATATCATGCACATTCATTCATTGTGTCAATGTTGCTTTCGTGTTACCTTACCTGGTTGATGATAGATGTGCCATATTGTGTTAATTTGGTATAGGCTGGTGTGGTCTGGTTGCCCAAACGTTCATTGTGTCAATGTTGCTTTCCTATTATCTGACCTGGCCAATGATAGCAATGCCAGTGTGTTAATTTGGTGCAGGCTGCTGAAGATAAGAAGACAAACTCTGAAAACAGCAAGGCAACCCCATTGTTTCTTTCCAATAAATCTAGGCCAGGTAATATGGCAATAACTCATGATTAATCTGTTCGGTTCCCCTCCTAATTTATGTTATGATGCAGTGGTCGAGACACTCTCCACTATCAATAATACAAGCCTGCCAAAATCGCCATCTGAATCTGTTCAGCTTCCTCTGTCTCGAATGCAATGGAAAAAATGTATGTTTGTGAAGCAATTAATGGCTGAAGCAATGATGGAAATGGTGGAGGAATCAGAGCTGCACATTCGTGTGCAACAACAACTGATCAATGTTTTCAGAGACAGTGTAGCAAAGCAGCAAGAACTTGCCCACATGCTTATGGGCGTCATCCGCGCTGAGGTTGCAGATTGTGACATTGTAGATCGTTAGGTTCTGTTCATTTATTTGCACTGGCATCAATCTTTGATTGCCTAGTGGATGTAATTTCCTGTAATATATGTTGGATGTGCAACATTTTTCCCTGTATGTTGTACCTTTGCTTGATCGGTTTTGGTCCTCTGCATAATTGCTCATCATAATGGGCTCAAATTATCTAATTGGGCCTAAAGACATGTACGATCTTTAGTGGGCCCATTAAGTTAATGGGCCGTTACCAGGCCGAAAGTTAATGGTCGGCCCTCTTACCTCCCGGGTCGTTAACAGGCCGACATCGAAGCGGGCAACAGGTGGGCCCATTTGATTTCACGGGCCGTTAACAGGCCGTTACTAAGGTCGGGCTACATATGGCCCAACTATACTATGGGCCTTTAGCAGGCTGAAACAGCCAGCGGGCTCGTACTGGACCATGAAGAGCATGGGCTGCTAAGAGGCCGAAAGTCAGGTCGTACTGTAAATGGCCCAACTGTGTTGTGGGCCTTTAGCAGGCCGAAAGAGAAACCGGGCTGGTATTGGACCATGAAGAGCATGGGCCGTTAAAAGGCCAAAACTCAAGTCCGACTAAAAATGGCCCTACTCATTTATGGGCCGTCAACAGGCTGAAAGACACACCGGGCCGGGAATTGGCCCAACACTTAAATGGGTCGCTAAAAGGCTAAAACTAAGGTCCGACTACAAATGGCCCAACTCATTTATGGGTCGTTAACAGGCTGAAAGACACACCGGGCCGGAAATTGGCCCAACACTTAAATGGGTCGCTAAAAGGCCGAAAGATGTACATCTTGAAAATTGGCCCATCCCTTGAATGGGTCGCTAACAGGCAGAAATCACATCGGGCCGATATTGAGCCGAAATATATAGCGGGCTGTTAACGGGCTCGAACTGACGATGGGCTGCAATGGTCTCAAATCTTTAACGGGCCGTTGACGGGCCGAATTGGCACATCTCGTATGGGTCGTGGGCTTAAATGGACCTGACACAAGTAGGCCTTATATGGGCCGGCCTGCTAATTTTTACTGGGTCGGCCTTTTTCACCGGAATGGGCCACTGTTGGGCCGGGCCAGGTGTCGACCTATCATAGGCGCCTCCTGTCTAATGAGTGGATGACATCTATCCCAACGGTGAGCCAACACGTGTTTCCTTCGGCCAATGAGAATTTTACACGTGGAAAATCCTCATTGGTCCGGGCTGTTAACGGGTTATCGGATCCAAAACCGGACCCGATAGCTTAACGGCGACCCCTTACGGTGGATGCCACGTGTCGGTCACCCTTGACGAAAGCACTTTCATGACGCGCCATTTATCTTCATGGAAGTGGACACTTCCGTGATGATAATTTTGGTAATGTCATGAAACACTTCTACGACAGCATAGGTATGACTATCTTGATTCTGTCATAAAATCGTCATGGATGTACATGCATGACAGAAAACGTGACCTACTATGACAAACATGTATCATCACGGAAGTGTATTTTTTTGTAGTGTCCATATCCACATAAGGAATGTGCTCACGGTCAAAGATCTTGTCCTTATCGAATAGCAGTGAAGAATAGAAGTTCATCTGACTCGCTGTCTAGAAGTGCTTGCGTCAAAGACGAGCAGAGTCATAGGGATTGTATTCCGTGAAGAAAATGTGCTCATTGAAGAAATCATCAGCTTTGAACTTCTGTTTCTTGGAGAAGGGATTCTTGGGTTTGGGCTGAGGAGTGTCATTCAAAGTCTTCACAACCTCTTGAATCACATCCTCTGGAGCCGCAGGCTGAGGAATTTCAGTTCCAGTGTCATCAGTAGCAGCCTGGGTCTCCATTTCTTCAGCAGCATTTACATCAGCACTACTGGTTGGAACTTCTTCAGGGATGGTGAGGAGAAATGCCTGATGTTCTTCAGATCCCGTGTGAATTTCTTGGGTCTTAACAAGGGACTGAGGAATCTATTGTAGAGGGGTGAACACTGGTGAATTGGGGTGATGACTTTCCCAGTAGTCATCATTCAGAATTGGAGTGGTACACCCAATGTCCACGTCTTCATCTTCCTCATCAATTTCTTCAATGCCGGCCTCTTCAGCAGTGAACTGAGGCATGGGTGAGGAGACCAGAGGGGTTGAAGGGATGTTATTCACTTCAATTTCTTCATCCAACTGCTCTGTCGAAGCAGCAGAAGGATCTTCTTCATCAGATTCACTTGCAAACTCATATTCTTCACCAAAGGGTACAATTTCCTTTGATGGCATGCCTGAAACAGGAACATCATCTATGGGATTTTCATAGGATCTTGTCAAAGTCTTTGCCTTCTTTGGTGTAGAAGACTCTGAGGAAGCAGATGTTTTCCTTTTCTTCACAGCTGCTCGCTCTGCAGCTTTGGTCTTCTTCGCTTCTGATGCAGAAGGAAGGATAGAACTTGTCGTTGGTGCAGGAGGAGCGGAGGAATTTGGTTCAGTTTCTTCAGGCGCAACTGATGCAGTTGCCCTGGCATTTTCAATGTCTTCAGGCGCAGCAGCAGATGCTTCAACTGGCCTGGATTGATCCTCAGGCGCAACACTAGTGGTTGCCCTGGTAGTTTCTTCAGCGGCTGGAATGTCTTCATCAGCCTTGGTGGTTTCAGAATCATCAGTAGTCTGATTGTCATCAGCTGTGCTTGCATTTTCTCCAGTTTGCTGTGCAGAAGCTTCAGCTTTAGGAGATTCATGTTGTGTTGAGGCTACAACATTTGAGGTGAATCTTTCTGCCATTTTGACGAATCTGACCTTGGCTCCCAGCCAATCTGCTCGGTAGGCGTCAAATTCATCACTGAGGGTTTTGATCTCAGCTTGCATGGTCACAAGTTCATCAGTTGTCATTTTGACAACATTTTTCTTCAGGAAACGCTCCTTCTTGTACTGAGCTTTCTTCAGTTGCCTGGCCTTTTCAAATTTCCATTTTCCTCGCCTATGAAGGCTGTCAACATGTGACTTTGGCCAGGTGTGAGATTGAAGTCAGGCATAGGAGTGTTGGGGTCCTTGTGCCAAAGATCAATGAAATCTAGGATCAACTTGGGATCCAACAGAAGAGGCACATCTATGCCTTTGGCTCTAGCGGCCCGTTGCTGTCTGTCTCTGATGATTTCAGCGAGTTCTTCATCATCAGCTTCGTCTTCACTTGACATCACATGAAAGGCAACCTGCTTCTTGTGAGGTGTTGGTCTAGTGCCTCGTCCAGCAGTGGCCTTGGTCTTCAGCAATGTTGGGCCTATTGAGGACTGAGGAGGAGCTAAAGAACTTGTAGATGCTCCTGAAGCAATTGAGATGCCTATGGTCCTTTGGCAAGTGGCGAGATGCGCAGGTGCCGAGGACTTTGTAGCAGCAGCTGAAGGTTTTGGAACAGAGGGGACTGGTGCTGCTTGAGGAATTTGCTGTGAGGGCTTTGACAAGCTTGGCCATGAGGGCATATCTGAGGAACTCGGCTTGCGAGCTGGCTTCTTTGGCATAGCCTTCTTAGGCTTGCTAGCAGAGACCTCAGCAGCGGCAGCAGCAGAGTCTTCGTTGAATTTCCTCACTGCTTCTCTGGCCATTTTGGCCAACTTAGCTTGTTGTTTGGCCCATTCATTAGGATAGTCCTCACCGCGCTTGAGGCTAGTGGGACCAGCAACTTGGCCAGGTGCCAATGGAGATCTTGGGAAAGGAGGGTGTAGAGCAAATTTCTTCATGTACTTAGGAGTAACATATCTGTACTCCCTCCATTCCCGTGCCCATCTTCTCTCAATCCTCTGTATGCGCACCTTGCGCTGATTCTTGTTCTCCTTGCCATGTTTGGCTTCATCAGGAGTGCAATATTCTGCATAAATGTCATTACGGATCTCAAATGTTGTATTTACTTCTGGTCTCTTGCCTCCCTTCTCAGGTCTCTTGCCATCAGCCATTTTCTTCAGCTAAGGATTTTGAACAATGGAATTCTCTGAAGAGGTATGTAACTTGTCTTCGAGGAACGCTACAAATGAGTTAAGTTGATGAGAACCTAGTGATTCGGCAACGGAGATGTGTACCTGTGAACAGAGTATAGGTGCGAAGAATTTGGAGAGGTCATATGCGTTCTCAGAAGTTTTTGCAAAATGAACAAGTTTGAGGAATTTGACCAGAGGTGTCTTGAGGAATTTCACTAAGCATTCTTTGACTTAGGTTCCAGAGTTGTATAGATTGTAAAATCCACACAATTGAGGAATCTTGAAGAAAAACATTGCTTAGAGAAACAGATCAAGAACAGATGCTTTTGAGGTGTTTACGTGTGTGGAAGTTGAAGAATAAACACCTTTCGAAGATTTTGTGGAAATCAAAAGAATCAACAAGGGCAGTAAAACTAAATTTTACTTACCCTTGACGAGGAACACGACGAACTGGGATTTGTAGATGGGAAGTTCGTCCGTTTAGATCTTCCATGCCCTAACTTGGCAGACAGCTACGGCGGTGGCGGAGTGAAGATTTCCGCGGCCGGCGCGAGTACGACGGCGACGAGGTCGAGGCAGTGAAGCTCTTCCTCACCGGCGACAATGGAAGTAGCGGCGACGCTAGGTCAGAGAGCTCGAGCGAGGGGAGTGAGGTCGAGTGGGGTAAATGTAGCCTGAGGAGGGTGAGAGGTATTTATAATTGAGGTGAAAAAAACCGCTCGCCCGAGGAAAATGGACAAACGTGCCCCTGACCCTTCTCATGCTTGCGACATGTGTCACCCACGTACAGAGAGGTGGAGATCGTGTGAGATCATGGGTGAATAGATAAGTCTTATAGTGGGAAGTGGAACGGTTTGAGCGGCAAAAACCGAAGATTTGAGATAAGAATATGTTAAAGTTCCGTTCGCAAATTCTTCAGCTGACACGGACATAGTGAAGATTTTGAAAGGGTTTCAAATAGAATGCACATGAAGAATTTGTGAACAGAGTAGGTTGAGTTTAGCATAGTGGGGGAAGGGTCCGATCACATTCACTTAGCGGAAGAGTCAACTTGAAGAAATAGCAATAAGTGAATGTTGTAGAGGACTGAAAACTCAAATATATATAGTCAATGAAGAACAATGACGGAAAGAGTGCAGACAATGCAAAGTTGAAGAAATTGAACAACTGAGGAATTTCAAAAACTGAAGAAAAAACTGAAATTGAAGAATTTCAACTTTTGTTGGTGGCCTGACCCACCGTATAAGAATGATGATTTTAGACGCCGCGTACAATTGTCGTAGGGCTCTCAGAATCAAATTCTTCATTAATTTCTTCACACTTAGAGGGTTAGTCTTCATTGATTGAAGAAAAACTTTACTTCGTGTGTTGCACATCTAAGTCATCAATTTTGCATAAGTGTTAGGATGTGTGTCCTTTTCAAAGGACATTCAAAGATTCTAAGATATTTAGCTCACACCGCAACTTGCTAAATCTCTTCTCATCCAAGGGCTTTGTGAAGATATCGGCTAGCTGTTCTTCAGTATTCATGTGCTCGATAGAGATGTCGCCCTTGAACACATGATCACAAAGAAAGTGATGACGAATCTGGATGTGCTTTGTTTTCGAGTGATGAACTGGGTTATGAGCAATCTTGATGGCACTCTCATTGTCACAGTAGAGAGGCACATTCTTCACGTTGATGCCGTAGTCCTTGAGGGTTTGCTTCATCCATAGAAATTGAGATATGAAGATGTCGTTGCGCTATTGAGGTATTTGAAGACCTAAGAAGAATTTCAATTCTCCCATCATAGACATTTGATATTCTTCACTCATCATATAGGCAAATTCATCACTGTAACGTTGGACAGTACAGCCAAAGATGATATCATCAACATATATTTGGCACACGAATAATTCATCATCATAGGTTTTGGTGAAAAGAGTTGGGTCAAGTGAACCGGGTTTGAAGCCTTTCTTCATGAGGAATTCCTTAAAAGTATCATACCATGCCCGAGGGGCCTGCTTGAGGCCATAGAGGGCCTTATTGAGTCTGAAGACTTTGTCAGGATGCTTTGGATCTTCAAAACCTGGGGTTGAGCAACATATACTTCTTCCTCAAGCTTACCATTGAGGAATGAACTTTTCACATCCATTTGATATAAGATGATATTATGATGGTTAGCATAAGCAAGTAATATGTGAATAGCCTCAAGTATAGCAACAGGTGCGAAAGTTTCATCGAAATCAATTCCTTCTGCCTGTGTGTAGCCTTGAGCTACAAGCCGTGCATTATTCCTCACCACAAGGCCATTTTCATCTTGCTTGTTGCGGTAGATCCATTTGGTGCCGATGATATTGTGCTTGCGTGGGTCTGGGCGCTTGACAAGTTCCCAGACATTGTTAAGCTCGAATTGATGTAATTCCTCTTGCATCGCTTGAATCCACTCAGGCTCCAGAAATGCCTCATCAACTTTGGTGGGCTCTGTGATAGAGACAAAAGCAAAGTGCCCACAAAAGTTAGACAAATGTGAAGCTTTTGAGCATGTGAGAGGACCTGGTGCGTTGACGTCGCTGATGATTTTCTCGATCTGCACTTCATTTGCAACGCGAGGATGTGCGAGCTGACGATGTTGAGTAGGCTCAGCATTTTATTCAGAGCCATTTTCTTCAGGTGCACCAGCATGATGTTCTTCACGTTCTGGAATGACTTCTTCAGCAGATTCTTTGGTAGGAATGACATCCTCAGTAGCCTTGAACTTGATGGATCCCTCAGGTGACTTTTCATCTAGCACAGGAGGTAGGTGCTCTCTTTGCGAGCCATTAGTTTCATCGAACTGCAAATCTAGAGTTTCAACAACCTTGTGATGCACGGTGTTGAAGACTCTGTAGGTGTGCGAGTCCTTTCCGTAACCAAGCATAAAACCTTCATGTGCTTTCGGTGCAAATTTAGAATTGTGATGAGGATCTCTAATCCAACATTTAGCACCAAAGACTTTGAAATAACTCACATTTGGTTTCTTGTCAGTGAGGATTTCATATGAGGTCTTTTTGAATAATTTGTGAAGATATACCCTGTTGATGATGTGGCACGCAGTATCAATTGCCTCAGGTCAAAAATGTCGAGGCATCT
The DNA here is from genome assembly GCF_018294505.1 of Triticum aestivum. Classification (NCBI taxonomy): domain Eukaryota; kingdom Viridiplantae; phylum Streptophyta; class Magnoliopsida; order Poales; family Poaceae; genus Triticum; species Triticum aestivum. The sequence goes on from NC_057802.1 coordinate 264,331,583, forward strand.
TGTATTCGTCAAGCATAGTGCGAGCCATCTCAACAAGAGTCATGTTCTTCCGCTCCATGACGCCGTTCTGCTGAGGAGTATAAGGAGCAGATAACTCGTGAGTAATACCAAGTTCATCAAGATAGTTATCAAGACCAGTATTCTTGAACTCGGTCCCATTGTCACTTATGATGTGCTTGATCTTCACACCAAAGTTGGTTGAAGCCCTCAAGGAAAATCGTTTGAAGACTTCCTACACTTCATATTTGTAAGTGACGATATGCACCCATGTGTAACGAGAATAGTCATCAACAATAACAAAGCCATATAATGATGCAGCATTGGTGAATGTGGCATAATGAGTATGCCAAAGAGATCCATGTGAAGCAATTCAAATGGACGAGTGGTAGTCATGATAGTCTTTGAGGGATGGTTGGCCTTAGTCATCTTTCCACCTTCACAAGCTCCACACAGATGATCCTTGAGGAATTTGACATCCTTGATGCCAATGACATGCTTCTTCTTCGCGGGCGTGTGCAAGTTCCTCATGCCAGCATGACCAAGTCGTTGATGCCATAGCCAACCTTATGAAGCTTTTGCAAGTAGACATGTAGCAGGTTGTGGTCCTGTAGAGAAATCAACAATATACAAGTCTCCTCTCCTTAAGCCTTTGAAGACTTTGGAATGGTCAGCTTTCATGATCACAACACAACAATACTTGCCAAAGACAACAACCATATCAAGATCACAAAGCAATGAGACAGACATGAGGTTGAATCCTAAGGACTCGACGAGCATGACTTTGTCCATGTGTCGATCCTTTGAGATCGCAACCTTACCTAGACCCAATACCTTGCTTTTGCCTTTGTCAGCGTAGGTGATATGCTTCAGGTGAGATGGAGATAAAGCAGTGTCCATCAATAAGTTCCTGTCACCAGTCATGTGATTTGTACATCCACTGTTGAGGACCCACTCAGTAGCTTTTTGTTGATCATCCTGCAGATGAATTAGTGCATCTTACGAACTCATATACTTCATCAGTGAAGAATATGACATCAAATTCATCAGATCAATTTCATCAAGGAATAGAACAGATATAGTAGTATGAGGACGTGAGAAATTAAGATTCATTTCTTCATGATTAGCTTGCGTCCTTTCAAGCATTATTCAGGCTTCCAGCAAATTCTTCAGACGATTAAGTTCGTCTACAGACCTGACCCTGCATAAGAGATTAGTTCTTTTTCTTCACCACCCACATTTGGAGGGGTGGCAAAGAGTTCATCATTCTATGAGATCCATAAGAGAAAGGTGGCATAGACGCCAATCCACTTCGTTTCACATAAGAGGGGTTAGAGTAAGCATATGAATAAGCAGAGGAATTCTTCGAGGACTTATGAACATAATGGTGAAGAATAATGCACATATTCTTAGCCCTTAGATCTTTCCTGCAAAACAGAAGTGTTAGCACGATGATGTTCACATGAGGACTTTGATCCATATGAGGAATTTGATCCACGTGAGGAATGTGGTCCATATGAGGACTTGGATCCATATGAAGACTTTGGTCCATATGAAGAATTTGATCTGGGGTTCCTATTCTTCACAGGTGGTGTCATGATGACATTCACCTGAAGACTTTCAAGGCATCTTTTGGGAACCCAGATTTTCTTCATATGGGGACCGTTCCTGCAGTTAGTGCCAACATATCTAGCAAATACTTCACCATTCTGATTTTTGAACAGTTTATAGTTGGAGTCAAATGACTCATCAGAAGAATATGAAGATTCACATGTAAAGCCAGATAGAGTAGATGGATCTGCTGGAGGTCCCTTTGCAGCAACCCATGAAGTTTTGGGATACTGCTCAGGTTTCCAGTAGGTCCCATCAGCATTGAGTTTCCTCTCAAAGGCAATACCCTATTTCCTAGGGTTCCTGTTGAGGATCTGCTTTTTAAGCACATCATAAAGAGCCTCATGTCCTTTGAGGCTTTTGTACATGCTTGTCACACACAATTCCTTCAGCCCTGCATTGTCAGTGATACTAGCAGCATCCTCAGATGAGGAATTTGTGATAGCAGAGACAGTTGAAGAATTTGCAGCAATAGAAGCATTTGAACTTTCAGGTGAATAATTAGCAGATTCACGTTCAATGCATTTCAAACATGGTGGAATGAATTCTTCCTGAGCGGCACTGATCTGTTGAGCAAGCAATGAATCATGTTCCTTCTGAAGATCTTCATAACTCTCCCTTAGCTTCTCAAGATCTTGCTTTCTTTGAAGAAATTCATAAGAAAGCTTCTCATGATTAGATAAGAGAGTGTTATGATGACTCTGAAGGTTATCAAACTTGGACTGAAGTCTCTAAAGATTATCAGTCAAGGTTTGAGTGTGATCCATTTCTTCACCCAACAGGTCATCGCTTTTGTCTAGCATATTTTGAACCTTTTGAAAAGCCTTTTGTTGTTTCACAGCAATCTTAGCGAGTTTAGAGTCGCTAGGCTTGAGGTATTCATCAGATTCATCCTCACTTGATTCATAGGAGGGATATTTGAGTACCTTGGCACCCTTTGCCATGAAGCATTAGGTAGGAGCGTAGTCATCATCGCTGTCGTCAGCAGTGTTGGGGAAGCCATTCTCCTCAGAGTTGAAGATGGACTTGCTGACGAACACAGTAGTGAGGGCTAGGCTCGCCACACCTGATTCGGACTCCTCAGATGCCTCCTCTTCCTCATTTTCCTCAGATTCAGCTTCAGAGTCCATTTCCTTGCCAATGAATGCCCGAGCCCTTTTGGAGCTGCTCTTCTTGTGAGATGAAGACTTCGAGGATTTTGATGATGAGGACTTTGAAGGTTTCTTCTTCTTCTTTGAGTCATCAGAACTGTAATCCTTGTATTTCTTCTTCTTTGATTCCTTTTCCCACAGAGGACAATCTTGAATGTAGTGACCAGGTTTCTTGCATTTGTGGCAAGTTCTCTTCTTGTAGTGACGGGATGAGGAATCTGATCTTACGTCATCACTTCTTGAGAATTTACTAAATCGACCATGCCTTTAGAACTTTTGGAATTTCCTCACGAGCATTGCTAGCTCCTGGCTCAGTTCTTCAGGATCACCAAGGCTGCTACCAGAATCCTCACCTTCAGATTCAGAGACTGCCTTGGCCTTCAAAGCGCGTGTTCTGCCATAGCTTGATCCATAGAGATCTCCCTTCTCAGCAAGTTGGAACTCATGAGTGTTTAGCCTCTCGAGGATATAAGTGGGATCAAGTGCCTTGTAGTCTCCACTTTCTTATATCATCAGTGCAAGAGTGTCAAATGAGGAATCAAGTGATCTCAGCAATTTGTTCACCACCTCATGATCGGTGATGTCAGTGGCACCAAGTGCTTGAAGCTCATTTGAGCTGTCAGTGAGGCGATTGAAGGTTTGCTGAACATTTTCATTGTCGAGTCTTTTGAAGCGGTTGAAGAGATTGCGAAGAACGCCAACTCGAGAGTCACATTGTGTTGAGACTCCCTCGTTGACCTTGGACAGCCTATCCCAGATAAGCTTGGATGTCTCCAATGCACTCACCCTACCATACTTCCCTTTGCTCAGATGGCCACATATGATGTTCTTTGCTTGAGAGTCGAGTTGCTTGAATCTCTTCACATTAGCAGCGTTGATGGTAGGAGTGACAGAGGGAACGCCATTTTCAACAACATACCAGAGATCATTGTCAATTGCCTCAAGATGCATTTGCATCTTATTCTTCCAGTAGGGGTAGTCCGTCCCATTGAAGGTAGGACATCCAGCAGAGACCTTGATCATACATGTGGTCGACATAAATAAAACTCCACGCGGTTAAACCAAAATCACACAAAACAAGGGAGTACCTTGCTCTGATACCAATTGAAAGTGCGTTATATCGACTAGAGGGGGGTGAATAGGCAACTTTTACAAATTCGTCACTTAGGAATTTCAGGGTGAGGAAATTCCTAAGTCACAAACAACTAGCAGCGGAATAAGTACTCAGATGCATGCATAACAGAACAGAAGCACAGTCATCATGATGAAATGAAAGCAAGCACAGAGTACAAGTAGCGAATAACCAGGATAAGCAGGCTGAAGACAAACTGACAGAAAAAATTGAACTGGGGAAATTGAGAAAGTCTTCAGTCAAAGTCTTCAAATAGTAACGATCAGGTACAACAACACAGTAATGAGGAAATGAAAGGGTTGAGGAAATAGAACCAGTAGCTCAGTGAAGATAGTGATTTGGTAGACCAGTTCCAACTACTGTGACAGACGTCCTCACCGTATTCTCCTTGAGCTAAGGTCACACAGACCTCGCCCAATCACTCGTGGTAAGTCTTCAGGTGACTTCCAAACCTTCACAGACTCGGTCACTCGGCGATCCACAATTTCCTCTTGGATGCTCTAGACCATGACGCCTAACCGTCTGGAAGATGCACAATCTTAAAAGGTAATAAGTGTCGGTTCCACACAGGAACAATCTCTTCGGTGATGCTCAATCACTTTGGGTTTGTAGGTGTTTGGGTTTGGGTTTTCCTCACTTCATGATTTTCGCTCAAAGTCCTCGGAGGATGGGATGCTCTCAATGACAAGTGTCAGTTTCTCTCGGAGCAGCCAACCAGCTAGTGGTTGTAGGGGGGCGGCTATTTATAGCCTAGGGAGCAGCCTGACATGATAAGACATAAATGCCCTCCAATGATATGACCATTAGGTGGGTAGACATTTTCGGACAGCTGGCGCATAGCACAGCAATGGTCGGAAATTTGAGTATCAAATTCCTCTGGGCTATCATGTTCCTCACTTGTAGGCAATCCGCACTGGCGAATTCCTAACTACTCAGTCAGAACAAATTCCTCAGAGACCAGAAGATCTTCGTCTTTGTCACTGAAGAAACTGACTGAACTGTATGAGATTTCCAATGGCTTCGCTCGAAAGGATTGGTAGGTGTAGGATTTTGAGATGAGAATCACTTGGAAACTTTTCCTTAGTTTTACCTCGACCCCCTTTAACAGTACGGTGTTTCCTATGACTCAAGAAAGAGAAAATGAAACTACGAAAACAAAAGTCTTCATGCTTCATGTTCCTCGCATGAATATCAAGTCTTCACGGTCACACCAATTTCTTCACTTTCAAAGTCTTCAAAAAGCCAAAGTCTTCAGTTGAAGACTTTCATTTTTAGGTGTCGACTTTCTCTGTAAATATCAAACTCCTCATAAACTTATAGACCTGTATACACTAACAAGCGCATTAGTCACTTAACCTATAAGTCTTCAATACACCAAAATCACTAAGGGGCACTAGATGCACTTACAGTTGCGCAGAAGCTTCCTGTGGAACCAGGGACTTTTGTTCTCCATCTCACTCAGCCCTCTGTATCCCTAGCAACAATGGCCCGGAAAAGGAGAAAGTTGGACTCTAGTAAGCCTCTCCCGGTAGAGTCGTCCGCTCCTGGCAGAGACCCTGCCGGAAACAACTCCTCACAGCCTGCCGGACCACCCCCTCCAGCCGGGCCCATGTACCCCGCGAACGAGGCATGTGCTCCCGCAGCAGAGGAGGTGCCGCTAGTCCTCATTGTCGAGCCCCAGGCTCCAACTTGGGCAAGGCACATTGTCCACTTCCTCCAAACCAGAGAGCTTCCCGGCGACCAAGACCAAGCTGAAAAAGTAGCCCGGAGGGCCAGTATGTATCAGTTTGTCGATGACACTCTGTACAGAAGGAGGCCCAACGGTGTGAAATTGAAGTGTGTCTACCGGGAAGAAGGAAAGGAACTGCTAGCTTAGATACACAGAGGCATGTGCGGCTCCCACATTGGATCAAGGGCATTAGTTGGGAAAGCATTCCGGCAAGTATTCTATTGGCCCACAACCCTCCAAGATGCGGTCGAGCTAGTCACGAAATGTGAAGCATGCCAATTCCATTCCAAGAAAACCCACCTGCCTGCCCAAGCTCTTCAAACAATCCCTCTATCATGGCCATTTTCGGTCTGGGGGCTCGACATCCTCGGCCCCTTCCCCTGAGCAATCGGGGGCTTTGAATTCTTATTCGTTGCTATAGACAAGTTTACAAAGTGGCCGGAAGTGACTGCCGTGAGAAAGGTGACCTCTCAGTCAGCTATCAAGTTCTTGAAAGATCTGGTGTGTCGTTTTGGAGTTCCAGCAAGGATCATTACCGACAACGGCACCCAGTTCAGGAGCCGCGCCTTCATGCAATATGTTCATGGCCTCGGATGCAAGATCTCATTTGCCTCTATGGCACACCCCCAGAGCAATGGACAAGCTGAGAGGACGAACGCTGAAGTGCTGGGTGGACTCAAGACAAGAACTTTTGATACGCTGCAAAAGCACGGCAGGGGGTGGATCGAGGAGCTACCGGTAGTTCTCTGGTCCCTAAGAACGACACCAAACCGAGCTACCGGGCAGACTCCCTTCTCCCTGGTCTACGGGGCAGAAGCAGTTATCCCCACGGAACTCATTTACGGGTCGCCTCGAGTGCTTGCCTATGGTGAAGTAGCGCAAGATCAGCACTGGCGTGACGGTGCTATGCTACTCGAGGAGAACCGTCTCCGGGCTGCTACGCGTGCTGCACGCTATCAGCAAGCCCTGCATCGCTATCATAGCCGCAGGGTTCACGCTCGGTGTTTTGAGGAAGGTGACCTTGTCCTTAGGCGCGTTCAGTCTGCCATGGGTACAAACAAGTTGTCACCGAAGTGGGAAGGCCCTTACCGGGTAGTACAAGTCTCCAGACCTGGCGCAGTCCGTTTGGATACTAGAGATGGCACTCAGTTGCAAAACTCATGGAATATTGAGCATCTCCGTAAGTTCTACCCGTAAGGCGCGACTGTCGGGCCCTGTCCGGCACCCACCCTTTCATACAGGCCTTGCCTCAGCTACATGTAACCCCTTGTACGAAGCCAGGGCGATGACCCTGTGCAAGAGAAAATAAAGAAGCGTTGTGGGGGCCCCCACCAAGATTGCATGCATGCATGAGCATTCCAAGATCACTACGTAAGCATTTCATGAGCATTTGCATATGCATATAGATAGGATCGCATCCTGCATGAAGCTGCAGGTTCCTGCTATGAACTTGGCTTCGACAAGGAGTTGAGAAGATTGCCTGGCACTGCGATCCCCAGCAAGCCAAACAGATAAGTTCTACCTCCTGTCCGTTAGTGTTCTGTAAGCTATAACTTGTGCATGAGAAAGCCTCACCACTCTTTTGAGACTTAGGTGCTCCCATTCCCGACTCGAACGCTGCTTCGGACAGGATGGTCGCAGTGGCCTTTGGTAAAAAGAAGTTGGCGGGGGGGCTTGTCCCTTCGTCTGTTACCCGGCAGATTTAGCTCTCCGGCAGACAAAAAGGGTGCCGGGAGGATAGCCTGCCGGGGAAAACTCATTTATTTACATTAAAGAGGCATCTTGCCTCTGCATGGACATATACATGCATGGGTTCCCAGCAAGGTTCATATTTTTCGTTAATATACTGATAAAATTTGGCAAGTGCCGACAGGTTTAAGATTGAAAAAAGATAAGTGCCCCGTAATGCCTTTGCCCCTGTCCATCTCCTACAGGAAGAAGTCGAAGAGGCCGGAGGCGGGCACAGCTGGGATTCGGTGCCTCCCCAGGATCAGGACAGCGCCGCTCCACGGCAAGGAGGAAGAAACTGGAGGGCAGGCGTGGATGGTGACGCTGCTAGAGGACCAGATGGGAGGCACAGAGTCACCGGCAAACACGACTCGTCGAAACGGTCGTCCCCGTTCTTGACGCGTCGTGGGTTTCCGCTGCCGTCTGCATCACTACAACCCGAAGACCTCGGCGCGGCCGTCACATCGGACGCTGTGCTCTCTAGGTCTTCCCACAGAGAGCATGGTCATCCCCAGGAGCCCTGACGTTAGAAACCACCGCACGTCCCGGAGACGCATATGAGAGCAAGGAGCCTTCCTGCACGGCAGGAGGGAGGCGCCCAGGAGTAGTCGGATTCGCCTCTACTAGCGATGAATCCCCTCCATGACTCCTCCCCAGCGTCGCGAAGGGAAGAAGAATCGGGAGCAATCGACTACCACGCGCCATGCCCGCCTCGAGCCTCGACGTGGTGTCATTCACGTCCCCTCCCACTGAAGTCAAGGCCACGGGCGGCCCGGCAGCGTGCACACCGGGGTTGCTACCCCCAGCGTTGTCGCCGCGCCGCCCGAATCCCCCTTTCAAATCCAGGGAAAGCTTCAAGATGGAGCCCGGGGCACGTCCCCAAGCCCTTTTTCTCAGCAATAACCAGCAGAAGTAGAAGACAGACAGGAGGAATGCGAGGACGAGTGACTCCGCCCTCCTCCGCCCCTCCCTTTTATAGGTGGGCCGGGGAGGGGAGCCGCTCCCTCAACAGGAGGCCACCATCCTCCTCCGCCAATTCAAGATGACCGGGCCTCACCTTGATGCTCTCCCGCGCCACGCGCCTCTGTTACCTAGCCCGCACGATGCATGCAACATACATGGCCAAGGATAAGGGCGTGGTGGGAAGAGTTAATTGGCAGTTTCTACCCCGTGCGTTAAAGCCATTCACGGGCCATTACTGGAGCGGCCCCACCACTGTTGGCTTTACACGACGCACGGAGAAACCTGAAACTGGCCTGGAATCAAGGCTAATGGAGAAGTAAGGAATACCTCAAGAGGCCAGCCTCTTCAGCAACCCCGCATGTGCACATGTTAGGCCCAACCCCGATGAAGCTCGGCAGTGCATTCGAGGCAGGCCTGGGGGCTTCTTTCGGTGCAACTAACCCTGGGTCTGTTGCCCAAATTATGCATAGGCACAGGAACAAGATTGAAGCACCAGCCCAAGATGTACAAGGGATCAAGAGATTTGAAGGACCAACATGCTGATCAGAGAGACCAAGACTAAGCCAGGGAAGCAAGATATCATCAAGAGAAGGGCCTCCTTCGTCGGGCAGGCGAGCACGGCAAGGGGCGAGGCCATCCCCAGAAGCAGACAACCAAGATGTCCCCACAGGGCCTGCCAGGACTCACAGAGACTAAACCACCGCACCAACCACTCCACCACGACTCACGTCGTCGATCAATGCGGTGTCAAGCCACAGAGTGACTAAGTGGCAGCCATTCGCCACATGGCAGCCTCTCCCTACAGGAAAAACCCACAGGTGACACCCGTCCTACGACATGTCAAGCGAGCAGGCGCGGAGCTCGCAAGATAGCCCGGCAAGCCTTGCCGGGCAACCAATGATGTGACATTAAGTGGTGCATTTAATGCGCCCTGTCAGCCCGCAGAGTTAGGTATGATAACACTGTTGTTATCTTATCAGTGCGTAATGACTACTTTGCCATTGTGGTAACCCCTTGATCTATAAAAGGAGGCCCGTGGCAACCGTAGAAAGAGTTAGAAGGTTGGATAACTCACACTCCCATACGTGTGTAGTCGCTGCCGCCCTGAGGCAACCCCTGTCGGGCAAGTGTACTACGCTCCACCACCACCTTTCCACCATCAATCCACCAAAGCAGGAGTAGGGTTTTACGCATCTTGGCTGCCCGAACCTGGGTAAAACTGCCCGCTTGATCTCTGTCGTGCTACCCCACGCTCGTCTGCTCTTTGTGCAACGTGACGTCGTCCCCCTGCTGAACCAGCAAGGGGCCTCCTGGTCCCATAGGTGGTCGTGGTTTCCCGCGACAATCATCGTTCAGACCATGAAGATCATCAAGCTCCACAATTTCATGGCAATGGTTTACAAGACCGCCTCCGTGAACGTGAACAACTACACCGTCAAGCGAATGATCCAATGGAACAAGAGCAAGCTCCATGACGCCAACAACAGCAAGAGAATCAAGATGGCGACGCACTACGACAAGAGCAACTACGCCGCGAGGAACAAATAGCCCAACATGATCTACGTGAAGCAACCAAAAATGTGCAAGCACGCAACCACCAAGTAAGTCTACAAGAAGAGGCCCTCTGACGTGAGCAAGAAGAAGAAGCCACACGCCTTGAGGAGCGCCAAGAATTGAGGAACCGTGCAAGAGTCCCATGACCTCAACGTCAAGTTTATCATGTGGAGTGCGAGGAACAAGTGATTCAAGACCCTCCACCACAGCAAGAGCATCATTACCATCGACCCCAACACAGCGAAGCTCAATGGTACGGCAAGCTCAAGTTCAACATGCCTAAGTTTTCCGGAAGCAAAGATCCTGAAGACTACCTTTCATGAGCATTGAAGGTCGACAAGATCTTTCGCTTACACAACTATGAAGAAAAGAAGAATATCACCATGGCATTGCTTGAGTTCCAAGACTATGTCCTCATTTGGTGGGAGCAAGTTATTGAATGGCGAGAAGCAAAAGGAGACCCACTAATCACAACATGTAATCAAATGAAGGATGGCATCCGAGCGCGCTTTGATATTATAATTGAGACCTATCCAAGAAATTGCAACTCCTCAAGCAAGGCACCAACTCCGTTAAAGAGTATTACAAGGAAATGGGGATTGCCATGATTCGGGCCAATCTCACCGAAGATGAGGAGCAAACTATGGCATGATTCTTGAATGGACTCAACCATCCTATCAATAAGATTGGGGATTTCCAACCGTATTTGAACGTACTAGAGCTAGTGCACCAAGCTACCAAGGTGGAGTGACAAGTGCAAGATGATTACAAGCACACCAAGTACTCTTCTAAGACCTAGGGTTCATACACTCAAGCTTCTACTACTACGACGCCTTCTACCTCGATGAAAGTTACACCAAGCAACAGCGACAATTCAAGTTACAAGAAACTTTGTCATCTTCAAGTCGTCATCCTACTACAAGCAACTTCAAGCTGAGAGCTTCACCACATCTACTCCAACGGATGAGACCGTGAAGACAAGTTCCATCAAATGCTTCACATGTCAAGGCCGAGGCCACAAGACATTTGAATGCCCCACTTGGCGCACCATGATCGCCAACGATGACGACACCTATGACTCCATGAGTGAGGAAGTAATGGAAGCACTTGAGCGCGTGGCCATGCACCGGCGAGTGAATGAAGACGAAGATGTCAAGTATTTTGTGACAATGTTTCGAGCCCCGCTCTTGTTGTCCCCAAGGTCTTGACGCTTCAACACCAACAAGATGAAGAACTACGTTGCCACATCTTCCACACCAAAGAGGGCATCAACGAACATTCCGTGAAGGTCATCATCGATGAAGGAAGTTGCTACAATTTGGCAAGTGAAGAGCTATGTACCAAGGTATACTAGGTCAAGATGAAGCATCCTCATCCCTACAGGGTCCAATGGCTTAGTGACTTTGGCACCATTCAAGTGGAGCACACCTTTCATATCTCCTTCAAGATTGGATCATACGAAGAAACATTGGAGTGTGATGTGGTTCCCATGTCCATTTGCCACCTCCTACTTGGACGACCTTGGCAATTCGACCGTGGTGTCGTCCACAATGGGCGAACCAATCACTATAGCTTCAAGATGAAGGAAAAGGAATACGTGCTACGACCCATGTCGCCAAGTCAAGTGATCGCCAACAAGCAAGCATCGACCCATCATGGAGAGAATAGTGAGAGAGTGAGCCATCAAAAAGAGAGTGAGCGCCACAAGCCAAACATGAGTGCCTCCATGATGAGCGACAAGAAAACTTAGTGTTTTTAGCTACCAAAAGAGACATGAGAGAAGTGTGTGAGAACCCATCGAGTGGTATACACTATCTCTAATGTGCAAAGACGAAGCGACAAGAACTACCTCTCACATTTACCTTGCAGGAGTTTGCGGATGTATTCCCCAATGAGCTACCTCCGGGACTACCTCCACTACGAGGCATCGAACAACACATCGACCTCATCCCCGACGCACCTTTACCGAACCAGGCACCGTACTGTGTTAACCCTGAAGAAACCAAGGAAATACAAAGGCAAGTACAACACCTCATTGACAATGGACATGTACGTGAAAGCTTAAGTCCTTGTGTCATTCCGATTATTCTTGTGCCTAAGAGGGGTGATAGTTTTCCCATGTGTTCCGATTGCCATCCCATAAATGCTATCACCGTTTTCTATAGGCATCCCATTCCATGCCTTGACGATATGCTTGATGAGCTTAGAGGAGCCATGATTTTCTCAAAAAAATGATCTTAAGAGTGGTTATTATCGAATTTGCATTTAAGAACGTGATGAATATAAAACCGCTTTCAAAACCAAGTTTGGCTTGTATGAATGGTTAGTCATGCCTATGGGCCTCTCCGAAGCACCTAGCACTTTCATGTGTGTGATGCATTATGTTCTTCACAAATACATTGGCATATTTGTTGTGGTCTACTTTGATGATATACTTGTGTTTAGCGAATCTCTAGAAGATCATGTCACCCATCTTAGAGCCATTTTGGAAACTCTTAGAAACAAGCAACTTTATGCTAATATGGAGAAATGCACACTTGGTGTTGGCAAGCTTGTTTTCTTGGGCTTTGTTGGGTCTTCTATTCAACCTTGCTCTTAAGCTTGTGTACAGTGTGGGCAACACACCCAGGGTTTGTTGCACCGATAGGAGCATCCAGGCCTAGCCTGAATGTGCCGTCGAGCGTCGTCGGGGTAGGCCCTGTCAGTACACAGGCGAGAGAGTGGCAGTAGCTTGTCCTTTTGAGATCTTCTTTGCTTCTTCATTAATCTGAGCTTGGATCAGTTTCCGATTTTCCCGTGCGTCGCATAACGCCAATTGTAGTGGGGTCATGTCTGTAATGGCCTATGGATGACTTTAACGCACGGGGGAGTAACTGCCAATTCACTCTTTCCACCACGCCCGTATCCTTTGCCACATATGATGCATGTATTGAGTGGGGTAGCTAGTGGAGGCGCGTGGTGTGGAGAGAGCGCTATGGCAGGGACCCGGTCTTCTTAGGTTGGTGGAGAGGGACGGCGGTTACCCGCCAAGGGATCAGCCCTTCAGCCCCAGTCCACTTATAAAAGAGGGGTGGGGAGGAGCGAAAGTGTTCATCCACACACTTCTCCTCCTCCATTCCCTGCCTTCTTCTTGCTATGTCGAAATGGAGAGACCAGGGCAGGCCCCGGGTTCTAGCTTGGGGTTGTTGACATTGAATGCTCGTGTTGAAGCCCGGGGAGTGAGTCTGGTCTGGGGCCCAAGGGGACGTGGTGGTCGAAGATGTGGGCGTCGAGCCGTCCGTAGTGCAGGAGGAGTCGCGCTTCTCCAGAATGGAGAAACGCTCGTCCCCCCCCCCCACTTGGGCCGACCGTCAGGTGATGAGTGCTAGCTCTTGCTGCGAGCTGTCACAGCTCATTGCCCTGACGACCAGGCTCTTGGGGCTTCCGGCGCCCTCTGGGATGCAGTGCTCGTGATCGTTGGCAATCCCAGCACTGCTCCTTCTAGCGGGACTGGGGTAGCGCCTTCCTGCCTGCCAAGGTGGGGAGTGGCGCCCCATGCGCACCTTGGCCGTCGCGGTCGTCAGCTGCCTCTCCGGGGAAGGTGACGGGCCGAGGGCCCAGCGTCTCCCTGGAGTGGTGGTGATGGAGAAAAAATGAGGGAAGACGGAGAAGGCGGGTGGCAGGGCATCAGGTCGGAGTACGATGGCACTAACGCCTTTGTCTCGTATTGCTGGCCCGCTCTTTCCGCTCTTACCCTCCCTACCCGGTACCATCATCACCGGCCTATCCGAGATGGTCGCCGGGGAGGGGATCGCTCTCTTGGTGCCTTTGCCTCCTCTAGTAGTCTTCTTGCTAAGCTCTGGCTGTTCTCCCCACCGGTGCTAGTGCCGGGGCTTCTTGCTGGACTTGGGGTGCTGGCCAGGGCACCGCCGAGCTGCTCCCTCCGTCCTTGTCCTTCTCAGCCTCGCCACTCCCGATCTTGTCAGGCTGCGCCCGGCAGGTCCTGACGGGATCGGGTCGGGTATCTGCCTCAGGTACTCCTTTTGCCCTCTTCACCTCCCACCGCGGTGCCAAGGAGGAGAGGGACAAGAAAGGGGATTCCGGGGCACTTATCTTTTTCAATCTAAAATATGTAGGCACTTGCCAAACTTTAGTCTAAATTATGTAATCTCCTTTACCCATGTTTGTGTTCTATAAGATATGTACTTGCTCATCAGCATATTAATGAAAAAGACAAGCTTTGCTGAGTACTTGTGCATGTATCATATCCATGCAGAGGTGAAACCTCTATACATTCAAGTAAACAAAATTTCCCCGGCAGGCTATCCTGCTGGTACCCTCATTTTTTTGCCACTGGGCTAAGCCTGACGGCACTACAAAGAAAAGACACATCCGTGACGTTTTGGCCGAACAATTTTTTCTGTCATGCTTATGACAATTCTATGACGATAATTGTGACAAAACCCAGTATCATCATAGATGTGGTGGGCTCCTACTTCTATGACAAAAAATCATGACAGAATATGGGCTTTTCGTCCTGGGCGGGCCGGAGACGCAGCTGCATCACATTCTTTGGGCCGTGCATGATGGAAAAAACCGTGGTAGAAGCGAGGGTGAGGAAAATATCAGGGAGTTCCCGGTTACGGTGGGTGGTCGGCGGCCGAGCGATGCGCATTTCTCTCGTACACGTACACGCATGTGTGCGAGGCGTTGTGCTCTAACTGAACCCGAGCGAGGCGTTGGGCTCTAACTGAACCCGAGCGATTGCACTAGCTAAGTTACTGAACCAGAGCAATTGATCCCTTGCTGTTAACTTAACCCGAGTGATTCCTTCGCTACTGCTGCTAACTCAAGCCGAGCGAACCCTGTTGCCTCCTTCCCTTGATGAACGTTGACTGTTGTTGGGGGGGTTTGGATGAACAGTTCCTGGTGGGGGGTTGGATTAACAGGACCCCGTGGTAGTAGAGGCCGTTGCCGCTGGATGGACAGGACCCCGATCGATCGAGCCAGTGGAGGGCTGGATGAACAGGACCCTGTGGAGGGCTGGATGAACAGGACGACACCATGGAGGGCTGGTTGAACAGTAGCCGGTGGAGGAGCGCGAAGTGGAGGCTGGATGAACAGGAGCCTGTGGATGAACAGTCGCAGGTGGAGGCTGGAGGAGGTCGATGGTGGATGAACAGTAGCCCATGGAGGCTGGAGGAGGTCGACGGTGGAGATGAACAGTATCCCATGGAGTCTCGTTTTGCGGTACGCCACACCCCTCCCGATGAACAGGACCCCCGTTTCGACTGTAGCACTCCAACAGAAGTCCGTTTCCTCCGTTTTGCGGTACGCCACACCCCTCCCGATCAATAGGACCCCGTTTCGACCGTAGGAGCTCTAATAGAAGTCCATTTCCTCCGTTTTGCGGTATGCCAGACCCCTTCCGATGAACAGGATCCCGTTTCGACCGTGGCCGGTTGAACACAAGGTTGTTTCCTCCGTTCTGCGGTGCGCCAGGCCTCGTTTCCATCGGTTGTTCCGTCCAAGCCGGTTGGCTCCCGATGAACATGACGTATTCCGTTGCCTCCCGATGAACACGACACATTCCGTTGCCTCCCCATGAACACGACGACGACGCAGATTCTCCGTTCCGACCCAGCCATGTACACGAGTATGGCCGTACGTATGTGCGAGTAGGCGTTCGAGACCCCGCCCGTATGTACATACGTGGCCGTATTTTTTGGCGTGTGGCTGTATGTACGTGTACACGGTTTAGACAGGACAGCCTGAACTACTACGTGGGGGGCTCTACTATGACATGTGCCGCTACTTACTCGGCCACGGTTCATACTTGTAGAGAGACCGATCGACCAGTATGTACGTACACGTTCCGACAAGACAGACAACGGTACGTACGCTTTGATCGGGTGGGTCCTAGCTGTTAGGGAGGATAAGGACGCACCTCCTTGCATGCGAAGATATAGCTGCTGGGTCCCAGCTGTCAGGGGGATATATTTTTTGCCCGTAATAAGGATGCACTTCCTTGCGTGTGAAGATGTAGCTGGTGGTTCCCAACAGTCAGGAGGAGAAAACATTATTTTTCAGGGTAAAAAGGATGCAGTTGCATGCATGCGACCATGGGCGTGGTGTGTCCCCACTGGCAGCCTCTCACGTACAGTCATCTTCCGATGACTCTCGTTTGTTGACCACATTGACCACACCGTGCCGAGCGCACCAAGGCCGGTGGACGACGGCGAGGCCCCAGACTGGAACGGCCCGGAGATGGAGAAGACGCGGCAGTGGAGTCGCAGATGGAGAGGAGTGGGAAACTTGACTAGTTCGGGTGCATGGCAGCACTGCCGCCCACGGGTGACAGGAGTAAGAACAGAGGTTGAAGAAGAAGCATGGCTATTGGATTAACATCCAATGGTCCAGCTGCTAGAATAATTTGTTGATTAAGTTGACAAAGCCTTGCGTATACGTCTTCTTAGTAGGACCACAAGTCAGCCACCAAATATGCTGGGTCCCAGCTGCCATCGGGAGGAATAGTTTTTTTGCATAACAAGGAGGCACTTCCTTCCGTGCGAAGATACAGCCGGTGGGTCCCAACTGTCAGGGGGAGGAAACAGCTTAATAAGGAGGAACTTTCCTTGTGTGCGACCATGGACCTCGTGGGTCCCAGCCGTCAGGCTCTCCATGTACAGTCATCTTCCGATGACTCTCGTTTGTTGACCACGCCGCGCCGAGCGTAGAGGCGGTGGACGATGGCGAGGCCCCAGACTGGAATGACCCGAAGATGGGGAAGACGCGGGAGTGGAGTCGCAGATGGAGAGGAGTGGGAAACTTGACTGGTTCGGGTGCGGGGTGGGCCTACACTCGGTAGAGAATAACAGGAGGTACGGAGTGGAGGGATGGCCTGGCCGTCGGTGGGGTAGCGTTTCCCTGCGAGGCGCGCAAAACAACGCCGCTGGACGGCGGAGGCTGGAGCAGGAAGTCCCGGCAGCGCTGGGGGAAGAAGATGAGAGATTGAAGAAGAATTTCGGCCGTTGGATGTAAATCCAACGCCTTGCTTAGGCTTCGACCTACTGGCCCACATGTCAGCCAGTCCATTTTTTTAGTCCATTTGGTGGGCTGGGTGAAACAATGATGTAGCATCTATGCAGCCCGTTTATATATATGGTAGAATTTAAAGCCCATTTGCATTTTTCTCGAAATCCGCGGACTTGCTGGGCTGGGTGAAAATATCATGTTGGGCTGGACGGAGAAATTAAAAACATAAACACATGATTGCACGTCTATTACTGCATTGGTCAGTAAAATCTTTGCAAGCTTATGTACGCAATCATTAGGAGTTAACTTGCCAAGTTATATATAAACAATTATTATTATTATTTTGTAAGAACTTTCAATTTATGAAATAAAATACCATTTTAATTTGATGAGTTAATAGGACGTGGGGTATTATTATTTTTTAGGCTAGACGTGGGACAGTTGAGTTGGTTCTAGGGAAAAGTACTAGGAGAAAACTCAGTTTACATCGAAAAAGAAAGTGGGAGAAAATTCAGATATAGGATTAATGAAAACGAAAAATAAAGGAAGTGGGAAGGTCTATAAAATGGTTGGACGAACAACAGGTTTAATGGAACCTTATGTTGTTTCTATTATATATATGTTATAAAATAAGATATAAATATAGGTTCAGTTTTGCATTCTTATAGAAAACATAGGTTCAGTTTTGCATTCTTATAGAAAAATAGAACTGAGCTGTGCGTCGTCTTGAAAAAACAAACATAACTTGGGTTGCTGATGTTATAGACAAGCTAGGTTGGGAGGCCCAGAGGCCGCTTGATACCTGCTGGATCCAAAAAATGTTGAAACATGTCGTGGGCTGCCCATGTTAAACAACAAAACCTAGGCCATGGACCTGGTGGGCCCGGGACTGTCAGCCTCTCGACGAACAGTTGTCTCCCGATTCCTCTTGTTTTGTTGACCATGTTGGGAATGACAGATGGCGGCGCCGCAGTGAGAGCACCAAGGCGGAGGACGATGTCGAGACCTCGGACCGAATGAACCGGAGCGGGGGGAAGACGCAGGCAGAGGGGAGTACGAGGGTTGACTTGTTCGGGTGCAGGGTGGGCCGGTGGGGCTGCCGCCACCGCACAATGTGTGGGAGTAGAGGGATGGCCTGGCCAACGTCATAGGCTACGACGGCCAGCCGCTGTATAGGAAGAGGGCGAAAGATTGAACAAAAGAAAGAAATACAAATGGATAGGTGGTTGGTCCCATATGTCTATGTACGAGACCTGCTGGGTCCACCTGAGAAGGGGAATATGTTGGGAGGAAGGAGATTCAAAGCACGGCAGCCGAGTGAACTAGTTTTTTTTGAAACGGACGAGTGAACTAGTTACATACATAAGAAAATAGCCACCAAAAAAAGCAAATAGGTTAATGGGTTCTTAGAAGAAATATTTCGGACAAAACAGATAATTACGACACATAGGCTAATGCATGAAACACTGAGATGATAAAGGTGCTTATAAACAGATAAAGTACAACATCTAGACCTTCCTGGCATGCTTGATCATGACGTTGTGGCTGTCCGTGTATTTGTCGATTACGGGGAGCAGACACGCCCTCACGTCCAAGATCCGCCTGTACATGTCGTAGCATGTGTATGCATCCTTGGCTGTCTAGGTTATGTAGGCTAGATTCAGAGTTACCTCCCACGTGTTCAGGTCCTTGGTATTGTTGTCTTCTTTCATGTTGGCGTAGCTGAGGTCGATGATGGTCTCGGCGAGGTCAACCACAGAGTCCTTCTCCTGCCCGTTGCCGATGATCTTGTATTGCTTTTGGATGTCGACAAGCTTGTTGCACCAGGTGGCCGAATCGTCGCATTCTTCCTTCTCTCCACCTTAGCGAAGGTGCAATCGGCGCTGCCGATGAAACGGGCGAATGCTCCAGAACCTCTGATGGCCCTACAGCAATGGTAGACGAGAACCTCGTCCCGCACGCATACATGGGCGACCACGATCTGCTGGTCCCTGTCAGGAGACAAATGGATGGGCACAAGGTCTAGTCCTGTGGCCTTGTGCTTTCTCGTCCTATAGGTACTGCTTGAACTCGGCGAGGCAGAGCTTCACCGAGTCCGGACCGTTGGTGTACATCACATTCAACTTGGTCCAGCCATGGGACTTAACGGCAAACTCGAAGGTGAACTCCTTGCTGAAGTCCATATCCAGCAGGCTCACCCCTCGGATCGCCATTGGAGTCTCTTCAAGTGAACGAGTGGATAGGCAGCGGCAGTCGTTTTTTAGCTCTTGGGGAACTGGATTCAACAGTAAAATGAGTGTGTACAGGCGACAACAGTTACTACCCCTCCCTCGTCCGCTGCACGCCCGTCAAAACATGCACCCTCGGCGCATTCAAACGCCTCCATTAAGAAACCTATTCCAGCCACACGTCGGTTCACGAGTGGGTCTGTATTGGTACTGTAATAACAAGTGTTAGTGGTCACTTTACTTAAATTTAATTAGCTTTAATAGAAATTTATTCTTAAAACAAGCAGTGCATTGGCTCGTTCTATCAGTGCCACAGGATCAACATGCACAACAATTAGAATTATTATTCTCAGGACGCACACGATCAGCACATTTGTCGCACTTTCACACAGATAATACTACCAAGTTTGAACTGTTTGTTATGGTTGCTGTCCTCTGCATCATCATGCCGTGTTTCCCAGCTTGCAAGATTCATAACCAACAAATAAGATTCAAATAATAAGTACATCAAATATGCCTACACATCTCATTGATTCCCAGCTTGCAAGATTCAGAACCAACAAATAAGATTCAAACAATGAGTACAACAAAGATGCCTGCACAACTCATTGCTTCCCAGCTTGCAAGATTCAGAACCAACCCATTAGAGCCTTTTGATAAACTGAATATCGGGATTAAATCCATCTTGGCTAGCCGTGTCATACAACCCAAGAACTTGGCGAATGCTCTTGACCATCACAACATCTGTAATTGTGTATTCCTGTTTGCACAGACAAGAAAGAGCATGATTACTATAATAGTAGCACTAGTTGAAGCAAACTTTATTTCCAAAATGAGAAAAGATTGCGATAGAATAGCTTTATTTAAAAAATAGAACATTAGCACAGTATGACAAAGCACAATCATGTTGATAAAGGATAATACTGACCGGTGTGAGGGGCCCTATGCCGCCACGACTCGATGTGGTGAACCTGCAAATCCACTCGGATGAGGCCAGACTGGAGTTCCATGATTCAATTCATGCGCCTTTTTCTGTAGTTCACCTGAAATGAAGCAAAGATTGCATCATTCAGCTAGCAAGAAGTACTTACTCTCGTGAGCTGGCACGTTCTTATTTAGTAGTTGCACTAAAATTCAGCAACATTAAGGTTAGTTGTCCTCCTCATGTAAGGTGCAACTATAATTTGCTTATCCTTTTGTGCAGTTCCACTAAAATAAAGTGCCATTGTGGAGACAGTGACGGCTCATCTTGCAAAAGCTAATAAAATGTTGCACGAGATTACCAGCGGAATTTGATGGAGATTTTGGAAACTCCAATCACCATTTTGTGCGGTTCCACCAACATTGGGAGATGTTGCCCACGTGACATTTTAGTTGAACTGCACAAGACACTCATTCCAGAAAAAAGTGTTTTGTGCAGTTCACCTAAAGGTCACAATAGCAACAAGGTGAAATGGATATCCCTATCTGCACAAAAAGATAAAAAGTAAACAGTTGCTGGTCAATAAGAATATATGAAACATACACGAAATGAAAAGAAGCATCTTAATTATGTTCATGGCAATCACCCAAGGACAGTAGAAATTTTAAAACGTCAGCAATGCTTCATGTTACCGGAAGCATTATGATCAACTATGACATTCGTCAAATATGGGATTACTTTAATAGTGTCATTGCTTGTTTACCAGATAAAGTAAATCAACAGCAACTAAAGAGTTGGTTTAAGGGCATGGGACCATGGGGACACCAGGTCACTTAGCAGCGTAAAGAAGCAACCTACTTATCAACTGGGGGAAACAGCAGGAGTACCATTTGTAACATAGTTTAATTGCATCATATCACTGGAGGTATTAGATTAACAATAACACTTGTTAGACATGTCCTTAAGGTAACAGTGTGATCCCTTCATTTTACATGCGCCCTTACATTAAGAACAGCAAAAGGTTGGTATAAGGACATGCGAAGTGGACGCATCAGCACAATGTACCTACAAGGAGGCATAAAGTGGTGATGCCGAGTTTGTTCAAGCTCTGTGAGGGCAGCAAATCTAATCCTGGAGACCTTTTACTATGTGAGGGCAGCAAATCTAATCCTAAAGACATTTTACTATGTGAGGGCAGCAAATCTAATCCTCGAGACCTTTTACTATGTGAGGGCAAAAAATCTAATCCTGGACATACTCTGTTGACTTGTCCACCAGCCGCCACTTTCTATCCTTTTTCAACCAATAATAGATCTGCTCCTTATCCAGTTTGTACTGAGTTTTCCCATTATTTCCCTTTTCAACCAAGAGACCCGTTGGGTATCCGGTCTCTACTACTTTGCCCCTGTTATTTCCTCTTTGAATCAAGTCCTAGATTCATGCTACCACTTTCCCCCACTTCTCCGTTGTTTGAACCAAGTCCTAGATTCGAATGCATGAAGTAGCTTTACCTCTAATAATACTAAAAATTTAGGTGGATTTGGAAGAGCTGATGGAAGTAGAAAAAGATGCACATGCAGACACATGGGGAGCTGGGGTAGTAGAGCAAGGCCACTTTCGAAGAACTTGTACCTGAGGGTCGTCGGGATGTCGGCGGCGGCAGGTCCGATCTGCGCACAATATGGCAGGGAGGAAGAAGGGTCGGAGGACCTCCCGAGCCGGCGCTGTGTCGGAGAGAATGGCACGGGCAGAGGATCGGGCCCCTCCGGTAGCTGTGGCTTTCCTCCCTCGCTGGCGTTGACCGCGTGAATGATGCACCTTTTAGTCCTCTACACACACCGGACGAAGGGATCCGGCCGGATCTATGACCAGCGGTGAGCAGAGAGAAAATGACGCTACCACTGTCTTGTTTAGATCTGGAGAGGATGAGAGAATGAAGAGAGCAACACTAGTAAAGCAAGCACTCAGGCCCCTGCATACATATATAGTGGAGTGATTATCTTCTTCTCTCCACAACAAGTGTTTCAATTTGTGTACGTGGCATTAAAGAAAAGAAACTCTCTATCTAAGGTGACTAACTGTATGACTCCTGCTACTTACTACTGGTAGTAGTATTGTTCACTTGTGCTCCCCGGCCCTCCATTCATTGAACAACCCCACGGGTGAATAAACATACACGACTAGTATTTATATAGAACGAACAAGCTCGAACTATTTTCCCGTAGTTAAAAGTTGAGGGTGGGGCTTTTCCCGGGCAGTACGCCTGGCAGTTTTCACGTAGGCGGTTTGACAAAGAGGCGAGGAGGGTGAGGGAGTAGCGGATTCAACTTACTTACTGCTGGAAAGGTCGGGCTGTGCGATTTGACAGCGCGTTACTGCTAGAAAGACTTGTGATATGACTACTCAATATAGTCATGAATTACTGACGGTACGACCGGGGTGATGCCCCCCTTCCATTCCGCACTCTAATCTGGTGCATGACACGTCGACCCGGATGCTGGCTCTCCCACATATCGGTGAAGTACGTAGTAGTAAGAAGGAGTAAAGAATCATGCGGTATATACTAGTGGTACTACTACTCACGACGGAGGAGTGCGAACCACGGCAGCCTAGTGAACCAGCAGTGTGAACCACGGCAGCCCAGTGAACCAGCAGTACAAAACAATGTGGTGATATGGCCATAAAAACAATGTGCTACGGTCCAGACTGTAGCATGTACAGTACTACTCCTATTTGTTTGGATCCCTGAGTTAGAGCTAGTTTGGGTTGAAATAGCCTCACATTATCCAAACAGGAGGGGTTAGTTTGAGCTAGTTTGCTCTAACCCAGCTAAAAAAACTAGCCCAGTGGAGAGGTTCTAATTGGGTTAGTTCTCCTCGGGCCCACTAAAAGAGAACTAAAAAATCTCCCCTGCCCGCACCAGATCACTCCCTCCGCCCCCCACCCTCGCACGGCTCCTCTCTGTTCCCCATCGGGCTGCCCGCCCAAGCACCGCTCCGCCGCTTACCCTCTCTCTCCTTCGGCCGCCCTCTCCCTCCGGCCTTCGAAGCTCGCCCCGCTCCCCCTTCACCGGTCATTTTTCTCCCTTTGTCGTGCGCGGCGGCGACGCATCTACTAGGGAGGTCGCGAGAGGGGTGAGTTTGTTCGCTCCTTCTCTGTCTCACAGCCATATCATTGATCTTGCTCGCTCTAGCACTAATTTTGATTTGGAAAAGTAGATCCTGATTAAACTTGGTATAGAATTTGTGGTGCACGCATGGAATTGTTTGATGCTGCTTGAGGAGGTAATAAATCTTTCTAGAGGCCTAAAGATTCAGTTCACCTTTCTAGGTATTTCAGTTTCAGGCTTGCATTATTTCTAGAGGCCCAAAGATTCAGTGCACCTATCTAGGTATTTCAGTTTCAGGCTTGCATTATTTCTAGAGACCCAAAGATTCAGTTCACCTTTCTAGGTATTTCAGTTTCAGGCTTGCATTATTTCTAGAGGCCCAAAGATTCAGTTCACCTTTCTAGGTATTTCAGTTTCAGGCTTGC